>NC_053490.1:281150616-281472888 GCF_905171775.1 Rana temporaria
GAAATGATGACGGGAATAACAGTGTGCTCTTTTCAGCCTTACAGTCTGGAAGATTGGGCAGGTCACTTACAGACTAGCAGATACAAGAAATGGTGTGAATCACTGACAACAGTGAATCATCCTGAACTCACAGACTCTATTTGATGAATAGATTTATGGATAAATATAAAAATAAGTAATTGTCACTGAATATACAAAGCAGGCTAAGGATAAACAGACAAAACGTGTTTCCTGATTTGGCTGTCTTTATGTTATCAGTTTTTTAAAAGTGAGGCAGGTTTGATGACTAACTTTTCACACCATAATTAGAATTTTGTTGGTAAGGTGCTGAACCAGGCTTGCAGTTTTGTGCCCTATTTTAGGTCAGACTGGCCCATTAAATCTACGATTTAAAAACCTAGAGATATTGTTACTGTATATGTTAAATGATTGTAGACAAACAGATAGAGAGGGCTGGCAACATTAGGCCTGGGGGGCAAGTCCAGCCAAGTGGCCCACTGAAACACTGACCCACAGGCCAGTAGACAGGAGGATCCACAGGCCAGCAGCCAGGAGGACCCACAGGCCAGCTGGTAGCCAGCAGGACCCACAGGTCAGTGGCCAGCAGGACCCACAATTCAGTGGCTTGCTCCCAGCAGAACCCACAGGTGAGCTGGCGGCCAGTAGGACCCACATATGCAAGTTATTGTCCGAAAAAGGGTTTGGGGACCCGGGTCCTGCCCCAGTGAACATGTATCAATGCAAACAAAAGTTTTAAAAACTGAGGCCCAGATTCTCAGAGGACTTACGACGGCGTAGCGCCATGTACACTGTCGTAAGTCCGAATCCGAGCCATCGTATCTATGCGCCTGATTCTTAGAATCAGTTACGCATAGATATCCATTAGATCCGACAGGCGTAAGTCTCTTACGCCGTCGGATCTTAGCTGCATTTTTTTTTTAACCGCTAGGTGGCGCTTCCGTCGAATTCTGCATCGAGTATGCAAATTAGCTAGATACGCAAATTCCGAACGTACGCGCGGCCGACGCAGTAAAGTTACGACGTTTACGTTAGGCTTTTCCCTGAGTAAAGTTGCCCCTACTATATGAGGCGCAGCCAATGTTAAGTATGGCCGTCGTTCCCGCGTCAAAATTTTAAAAAGTTACGTCGTTTGCGTAAGTCGTCCGTGAATGGGGCTGGACGTCATTTACGTTCACGTCGAAACCAATGACGTCCTTGCGACGTCATTTGGAGCAATGCACACTGGGATATTTTACGGACGGCGCCTGCGCAGTTCGTTCGGCGCGGGGACGCGCTTGATTTAAATGATACACGCCCCCTACCCGCCGAATTTGAATTCCGCCGGGTGATTTACGCTACGCCACCACAACTTACGGAGCAAGTTCTTTGAGAATACAGCACTTGCCCGTGTAAGTTGCGGAGGCGTAACGTAAATCAGATACGTTACGCCCGCACAAAATTGCGCGGCTGTACGTGAATCTGCCCCTGAAGTTTTTACGGGAGCAGTGATTTTAATGGTGCTTAATGTGAAAAAAAAGTAAAATATTCCTTTAACCACTTCCATGCAGGGCTTTTATACACACCCCCATACCAGGCCTATTCTGGCACTTCTCTCCTACATGTACAAATCATAATTTTTTTGCTAGAAAATTACGCAGAACCCCCAAACAATATATATGTTTTTTTAGCAGACACCCTAGGGAATAAAACGACGGTCACTGAAACATTTTATCTTGCATGGTATTTGCGCAATAATTTTTCAAACGCCTTTTTTTTGGAAAAAAATTGTTTCATGAATTAAAAAAAATAGCAAAACAGTAAAGTTAGCCCAATTGTTTTGTAAAATATGAAAGATGATGTTACACAGAGTAAATAGATACCTAACATGTCATGCTTTAAAATTGCGCACACTCATGGAATGGCATCAAACTTCGGTAATTAAAAATCTCAATAGGCAACGCTTTGAATTTTTTTACAGGTTACCAGTTTAGGTTTACAGAGGAGATCTAGTGCTAGAATTGTTGCTGGCACTCTAACGCACGCGCCGATACCTCACATATGTGGTTTAAACGGCGTTTACATATGTCGGCGGGACTTGCATGTGCGTTCACTTCTGCGTGCGAGCTACTGGGGATAGGGGCGTTAAAAAAAAAAATTATATATATTTTTTTTTTTTACATATTTATTTATTTTTTTACACTTTTTTTATTTTTTTTATTTTTTATTATCACTTTTATTCCTATTACAAGGAATGTAAACATCCCTTGTAATAGGAATGTGTGTGACAGGTACTCTTTATGGAGAGATGCGGGGTCAATAAGACCCCACATCTTTCCTCCAGGCTGGAAAGCATGAAATCGGTGAAAAAAAATTCACCGATCTCATGATAACTGTTGCTTAGCAGCCGCAATTGCGGCTTTGTTTACTTACGGGGACCCGGGCGTGACGTCATCACATCGCGCCCGCGTCCTCCGTTGGTCATAGAGATGACTGGTGACCATCTGGTCACCAGTCATCTCTATGCTTCCTGCCAGCGCCGGACGATTCGTTCTCCGGGCCCCCGATGGCACGGGAGAGCCCGGAGAAACACCGGATGGCGGCGGGAGGGGGGGCGATGTCCCCTCCCGCCGCCTGTAAGAACGATCTAGCGGTGGAACCACCGCTATGGTTGTTCTTACGTTGTTCAGAATCGCCGGCAGAAGAGAAGGATATCTGAATGATGCCTCTAGCTGCAGGCATCATTCAGATATCCCCCCACAAAGCCCAGGACGTCATATGATGTCCACCCGGATCGGTAGAGGTCGTTTGTGGACGTCATATGACAATGGGCTGGTATTGATGGTGGTTAAATATCATACCTGCTGGGTGTCTAAAGTATGCCTGTGAAGTGGCACGTGTTCCCCATGTTTAGAACTGTCCCTGCACAAAATTAAATTTCTATAGGAAATAATTCATTTAAAACTGCTTGCGGCTTTAATGTAATGTCTAGTCCTCGCAATATGGATAAAAATCATTGAGAAAAATGGCATGGGTCCCCCCCCCCCTCAGTGGTAGAAAAATTGGGCCTTTGGTGCTGGTGCTGGTGCCAAAACACTGTAAGTCCTCACAGTTACTCTTGGTGGGTGCTGGAATGCCCTGCTGTTAAATATTAGATCAAGAATTGTAATTACATGCCCCTGTTGAACACGGGCAGAAAAATTGGGCCTTTGTTGGTGGTGGCGGTGCCACAACACTGTAAGTCCTCACAGTTACTCTTGGTGGGTGCTGGAACGGGCCCTGCTGTGAAATATTAGATCAAGAATTGTAATGACATGCACCTGTTGAACAGGGGCAGATAAATTGGGCCTTTGGTGGTGGCGGTGTTGGCACAACACTGTAAGCCCTCACAGTTACTCTTGGTGGGTGCAGGCATGGGCCCCGTTGTGAAATATTAGATCAAGAATTGTAATTACGTGCCCCTGTTGAACAGGGGCAGAAAAATTGGGCCTTAGGCACTGGTTCCACAACACAGCAACCCCTCACAAATACTCTAGTTGGAGTGCAGAAATGAGCCCTGCTGCAAAGTATTGCATCAAACATTTTAATTACATGCCCCTGTTAAACAGGGGCAGAAAAATTGTGCCTTTGGCACTGGTTCTGGTGCCACAACACTGCAACCCCTCACAGATACTCTAGTTGGAGCGCAGTAATGAACCCTGCTGCAAAGTACTGCATCAAAATTTTAATTACGCGCCCCTGTTAAACAGGGGCAGAAAAATTGGACCTTAGCCACTGGTGGTGGTGCTCAGAACCAAAAATGTTCTTACAAAACTATCATCATGATCATCTATCATTGAGGAGGAAGAGGATAGTCACTCAGCATAACAGGATAGTCACTCAGCATCAGCATAGGCAGTCTTGAAGGGATCTGACATTTAAGAAAAAAAAATATTCAGTTACATCAGCATCAGGTGCTTGGTAGCTGGTGGTGATCCAAGACTGATTAGTTTTTATGAAGGTCAGACGATCGAGCGAGTCGGTGGACAGGCACACCCTGTGATCGGTTACAAAGCCTCCAGCAGCACTGAATATGCATTCCGGAAAAGGTGTCCAAGTACGATCTTGCCCCTAGATATTCCCGCACCATGTAAAACAGACGCTGGCGATGGTTGCTGGAACCGGTCATACCTTGGGGCTGCGGACTAAAAAATTGTCTGAACGCATCGGTCAGACAGCCACCTTCTCCACCGCTCCTTCTTTGACTGACCGAAGCCTCAGCAACACGTTGTCCAGGACCAGGATTTTGTAACCTCCCAGTCTCTGGGAACGCGTTGCACAGACCTTTCTGCAAGGCCTCCCGAAGATATTTAATCCTCTGGCATTCGGTGCGGAGTCCTCTGGGTCACTGATGACGACATGATCCACAGCCACCTCCTGCCAGCCACATGCAAGTCCATGTGTTTCTTGGGACTGTAATTGATCCCTTGAAGACTGCTTCTGCTGCTGAGTGCTAGGCTCTACCTCCATGTTGACACAATCCTCCTCCTCCTCCTCCTCGTCCTCTTCCTGTGTGATAGGCGGGCAAGCAGAATCACTGTCTGGATAAAGGGGACCTTGAGAGGTAAGGAAGTCCTCCTCTTCCTCCCTCTGTTCTGCCTCAAGTGCTCTGTCCATTATTCCACCCAGCGTGTGCTCCAACAGGTGGATAAGAGGGACAGTGTCACTGATGCATGCACTTGCACTGCTCACCATCCTCGTGGCCTCCTATAATGGTGACAGGAAAGTGCATGCACCCCTGATCGTGACCCACTGGCGTGGGGAAAAAAACAAGCTCCCCTGACCCTGTCCTAGTGCCATATTGGCACAGATACTCATTGATGGCCCTCTGCTGCGTGTGCAGCCGCTGCAGCATGGCAAAGGTAGAGTTCCACCTGGTGGGTATTTCACAGATTAGGCGGTTCTTGGGCAGGTTGTATTCCTTTTGTAGGTCAGCCAGCAAGCCGAGCACTGGCATTATATGACTGTCAGAAATGCACACAGAGTTTCCTGGCCTGCTTCAGGACATCCTGTAAGCCCGGTTACCTTCCCAAGAACTGCTGCACCACCAAGTTAAGGACGTGAGCAAAACAGGGCACATGGGTCAGTTGTCCCTGTCAGAGGGCAGAGAGGAGGTTGGTGCCAATGTCGCAAACCACCATTCCTGGCTTAAGCTGGCGTGGCCATGGACATTGCCTCTCACATGCCGGTAGATAGCCGGAATCGCTTTCTGTGAGAAAAAGTGGCGTTTGGGAGCTGCAGCAGCTGGGGCAGGAAAATTTGCCTGGTACAATCTGACGTCGGTGTACCGATAGCAGATTGCCCACAAGTACTTGGCTGTGACACAACTAATTCTACACCTTCATTCCTCTCAGTGCAGGCTTCAGAGAGGACTAAAGGTATAGTGGGGTTGGAGATCCCAGCTGATGAGGAGCAAGGAGAGGTCCGCTTTGTTCTTTGGAGTGGATCTTTTAGGTACGCCTGCCAATGAACTGCATGGCAGGTTGACATATGTCTGGTCAAGCATGTGGTGCCCAAGCCGGTGATGTTTTGGCCACGTGAGATACACTTGCAACATATGTTGCAAATAGCAGTGATGCGATCTGATGCACTCATCTCAAAAAAGGCCCACACCAAAGAACTTTTGGAACAACATGGAGAGACAGCAGCGCCCTACACATGCAAGGCTCTGCGGTGTGATGCAGTCAATGTGCTGCCCTTAAGCTGGCCCCTGGAGGGCATCCTCCCTCGTTGGAGATGTGCCTCATCCTCCTCCTCTCTCCTATCAGGCACCCACGTGGAGTCAGTGACCTCCTCATCCCCTTCCTCCTCATCACTGTAGCAAACCTGGCAGTATGCTGCAGCTGGGGGAACATGACTGCCAGATTGATGTCCTTCGTGGGCACCCCCTCTCTCTGGGCTCACATTACTGCCTTTCTCTAGCTGGGTACCATCATCGGAGCCTTCAAAACGCTGCGCATCCTCCTGCAGCATGTACCCAACACTGTGGTCAAACAGTTCAGAGGACTTCTCAGGAGGACATGGTGGGGCTAGGGAAGGGGTGACTGATGCCATTGAGCAGAGGGAAGAGGCCGCGTTGGCAGCTGCTTTTCCAGACAAAGTACCTTGATCCTGGGTGAGAGAGGATGAGACGGATGAGGACAGCTTGGTCATCCACTCTACCAAGTCTTCGGCATGTTGGGGCTCAACACGGGCAGGACGAGCGTGTCCCTCGACCACATGCTGATGAGGATGCACCGTGTCTATGACCAGCACTGTTGCCTCTAGACGCAGAGCCTGCTTGCCCTCTTTTATCAGCTTGTGACTCTCTGCCTCTCCTTGTTGTCCTTCCAGACATACTAATGGCCTGCAGGGAGATGTAGCTGCACAAAGCTGGGTTGTGTATATATATATATATACTGATTATACTGCAGCTAGCAGAATCAACTGCCTGCTGTAGTATTATTAGTAAGAGAACACCAGCAATTGTCTTCAGTTATCTTAAGTTGCACACTGTGCAGAGGACACAGTACAACAAGTGAAAATACTTGCAGATCCCTGCCTGTGGTATTAGTATGAGAACGCCAGCAATTGTATTCATGTAGCTTTAGGTGCACACTGTGCAAAGACAGGAGGACAGTGGGACTTTGAATGAAACACAACACTTGGGTTGGATGAGACAATCAATATATAATAAATAGATTGTTTATTCATAACAGACTAGAGCATAGTGCACTCGCTGCACGTCAACGCCACACCCCCAGTGCCCAAGGGTTCAGCATCAGTTTGACGTCACGTGATGGCTATTTCCATCTGCGTGCATCATGATGGGGGGATCGAGCATACATACCAAGGCGCCACATTTCTCTCTTCAAATTTTATAGGGATGGAAACACACTTTTTTACAGTTTCATTCCATGGTTTGCTGTTACTATTCGTTAAGTGCCAGTACCAGATACCTGTAATATTGGGGCACATCGTCTTTATTAGACTGTGTTTAGATTGTTTACCTTGTTTGGGTTTTTTTTTTGCTTTTCCCCAGGAGCTGCGACATGCCCCTTTCCGCCACTCCCTCGCCTATTGGTTGCAGGGCTGAGGGACTGCACTGGCTGCACGTCGACGCCACGCCCCGGCGCCCAAGCGTTCGGCGTCATTTTGACGTCACGTGATGGCATCGGCTATTTCAATCTGCATGCATCATGATGGGGGGATCGAGCACACATACCAAGGCGCTGGTCAGTGTGGTTGCTTTTCCTCCTCTCCCATGGCACATCTCAGCGTGACGTTGGCGGGACTTGTTGGCGGGGGGGCCGTTCCTTACCCTCACAGTAATCACATTTTCACCCCACCATGCTACCTCACATGGTGCCTCTCAGTCTTCATTCCTGCACACTCACACTGAACTGCGGGGCTGTCTGTTTTGGCCTTCCTATATATATATTATCAGGGCACTCAATCATGGGCCCTCCCACTCATAACCCCATTTTTTCACCCCCACTCCCCGATTCTATCTATTCCCACTATAGAACATAATCCCCACGCCTATTTTTTTTGTATTTGTTTATAGATGCCCTAAGGTTCTTATCTATCACTACAGCATTGGAAGGGGCATCCTTTCCACCCACTGTTTCTTCACTCTTCACTGGACTTCCCCGTCGCCTTATCATTCCCGCTTCAGCTCCCGGGGGGTCGGTCTCATATACCCCCTAGGCATTTTTAATTCTTAACATTGGCAGTAACTCTCCTATTGAATTTTTCAATTTATCTTCAGGTAAGAGTGTGAGGATTATAGTTATTGTTCCCTCTCTTCCTGTTTTAATTAATTACCATTAATTAAATAATTTTATATATTATAGGTGATGAGTGGATATAGCTCCACGAAATATGTAGAGCCTTCTTATTCAATGTTTTATCACAGCAATCACGTGGTCCTTATGGGTTTTTAATTAATTGGTTGAGTTGAGTTATCAATTCATCATGCAATGCTACCATATCATACACTCTTAGGTTTTCTGCTGATATTTACATTAATCATGTATTATATTGTCTACCATGCCATTAACTTTATGATCTCTATTGTGATTTACCAATCATGTTTTATTTTATCCTGTACTATATTTATTGATGTTAACATGAATGTCATTATTTGCATTATGCTCTAGTCTGTTATGAATAAACAATCTATTTATTATATATTGATTGTCTCATCCAACCCAAGTGTTGTGTTTCATTCAAAGTCCCACTGTCTTCCTGTCCCTATTCGCCCCTTTTTGTCCATATTATCGGGGATGGAGACCTGTATTCTATACAAGCCATGGTCTCATTTAAAGTCCCAACCACATTTCTCTCTTCATAGGTCCACGCATTACATATTAGTTGATACACTTTAAATTCTTACTATGAATGATCAGCTTGCTCTAATTTTACCTAATGTTGCAGGAACTTGAAGAAAAGACAAGCTATATGTCTTACGGGTTTTAAAGTCACACTGTCACCAACACAGAAGGTACAAATAAAAAATATGCAGTTCTCTTCAACTGCTACAGTGCCCAGAGAACTCTCTTAATAGATGCATATCTGGGAGTGTAGGCTGCCTGTTCCCCTGGTCTTATGTCGCTTGCTATAGGACACAGTAGCGATGTACACAGGCCTGCAGAAATAATCGCATTGTTTGTCGGGGACCAGATATCTAATGCTGCGTACACACGATAGGTTAGTCTGATGAAAACGGTCTGATGGACCGTTTTCATCAGACCAAACCGATCGTGTGTGGGCCCCATCGGTTATTTATCCATAGGTTAAAAAAAAATAGGGACTTGTTTTAAAATTATCTGATGTATAAAAAACCTATCGAAAAAAAAACGATCGTCTGTAGGTACGTCCATCGGTTAAAAATCCACGCATGCTCAGAATCAAGTCGACGCATGCTTGGAAGCATTGAACTTCATTTTTTTCAGCACGTCGCGTTTTACGTCACCGCGTTCTGACACGATTGGTTTTTTAACCGATGGTGTGTAGGCATGACTGATCATCAGTCAGCTTCATCGCATAACTGATGGAAAAATTCATCAGACCATTTTCATCAGACTAACCTATCGTGTGTACAGGGCATAACACTTAGGCCTCGTACACACCAGTGGACAGTCCGATGAAAACGGTCCGATGGACCGTTTTCATCGGACATGTCCGCTCGGAGAATTCGGTCTGATGGTTGTACACACCATCAAACCGAAGTCCGAGTGGACAGACAGCACGGTGACGTGGCCGCGACGATGACGCAGCGACGTGCATGACCCTGGAAGGTCAATGCTTCCACGCATGCGTCGAATCGCTTTGACGCATGCGAGGGATGGCGGCCGATCGGACATGTCCGGTGAGTCTGTACAGACGACCGAACATGTCCGACGGACATGGTTCCAGCGGACATGTTTCTTAGCATGCTAAGAAACATTTGTCCGCTGGAAACCTGTCCGATCCGCTCTTAAAGAGACTGAAGGTCAGTGGTGGGACAGCAAGTATAGTATGTCTCTTCTTTACATGTTTTTTTTTTTTTACTTTCTAATTTTTTCAACGGTGTTGCTTTAACTGCTTGCCGACCAGCCGCCGTATAACGGCAGGTCAGCTCTGCTGGGTGAGATCACGTAGCTATACGTAATCTCGCCGAGCAGCCAATAGGGGCGCGCGCGCCGCCAGAGGCACGCATGCGCGCCCCCCGCTCGCCCCTGACTCCGATGCTCGTGCCCGGCGGACAAAATCGCTGATCGCTGCCATTACTAGTAAAAAAAAATATTAATAAAAATGCCATAAAACTATCCCCTATTTTGTAAACGCTATAACTTTTGCGCAAACCAATCAATAAACGCTTATTGCGATTTTTTTAATGAAAAATATGTAGAAGAATACGTATCGGCCTAAACTGAGGAAAAAAAAAATTAATATATTTTTCTGGGATATTTATTATGGCAAAAAGTAAAAAATATTCATTTTTTTCAAAATTGTCGCTCTATTTTTGTTTATAGCACAAAAACTAAAAACCGCAGAGGTGATCAATTACCACAAAAAGAAAGCTCTATTTGTGGGGAAAAAAAGGACGCCAATTTTGTTTGGGAGCCACGTTGCACGACCGCGCAATTTTCAGTTCAAGCAACGCAGCGCAGAATCGCAAAAAGTGGCATTTGACTAGCAATATGGTCCGGGGCTTAAGTGGTTAAAACATTATATTCCTTCCCCCTACGACCTGCAGCACACTTAGTAGTGCTTGAACAAAGCAGATTAGTATATTCAGTGAATGCATGCTGATGGAGGTAATGCAGAAATCATGTACAATCAAAGTAGAAAAAAAAAAATAAGAAAATGATCTGGATGAGGGTCTCACTTTGAGAAAGGTTCCAGGCAGTGTGCCTATGAAAAATTGCCCTGATTCCAAAATTTAGATGTTGAAATAGAGGTTTCAGAGTTAGCAGATATAATTAGGCTGGTACAAAAAAAATCACCATCCAAACATATTGTTTTGTTAGAAGAAAGCACTGTCATTTGATGTGTATGAAAGATATTGTTATTGCGAAAAAATGTCATGGGCCCATGATCTTGTGTTCCAATAGCGCCCAGAGGATCTTAGCTACACCCCTATTTATACCAGCTGCCAAATTGGCATCTGATTTTTTGAGCCTAACACCTCTAAGGTCTGAAGCCTTCAAGAACATACTAAAACAGGACCACACTTATGGTTTAAATGTTGACCCGTACAAAGATATAACCTGCAACACAGCAAGAAATTCAGAGCTGTAAAATCAATATCATTTTGTACATTTTTTATCGAATTTAAAACGGAAAGACTCTGAACAAAAAATGTATGTGACAAGGATCAAATGCAGAGGGATCTATGTATCACAGTTTAAAAGGACAGTTGGGTTCCAAAGAGGATCTGTGTCTCCGTAACAAAAACAGTTGGAAGGCATGTTCCTGTAAATAGAAATTCTATTTAAAGCTGCATAGGAACACTGTGTCTTGGCTGGAAACAACATTGGTGCCAAAAGCTTCTTCCATCTTCCTAGCGCGGATAATTATTTGTCAAGAAAAAGCTATACAGCAAAGACTGATAATACTAAATGTAGTGCTTTCTGTTTCCTGGCATAGAAAATAGGTAAGTTCCTAGTGTATTCATCTAAAACTATGTGCTACTCTGTGTTGGTCTATCACATAAAATCCCAATAAAATATATTTATGTTTTTGGTTTTAACATGACAAAATGTGTAACAGTTCAAGGGTTATGAATACTTTTTCAAGGCACTGTATACCTGAGGATCAGTTTTTTTGTGCAGGTGGAAGGCACAGGTGCACCCCTTAGTCCTGCTGCCAGCAGCCTTTAAACAATACAGTACGTCTATGAAGGGCTGAAAGCTGCTGCAGCTAGACAGTGTAGTAAGTGGTACTGACATTTAAAGCGGAGTTCCGGCCACAATTTCACTTTTTAAATATAAATACCCCTGTAATACACAAGCTTAATGTATTCTAGTAAAGTTAGTCTGTAAACTAAGGTCCGTTTTGTTAGGTTGTTACAGCATTTAGACACTTTATAAAATAGAAATTGACTGGGGCCATCTTAAGTGTGTGCATCGTGAAGCCAGACTGTATGACTTCCTGGATTTCAGCCTTGCAAATCTCGCACATGCTCAGTGCTGCACAAGCAGTGTCAGATCAGGTTTCAGCACCTGTGCTGTCCAAGTCACATGGTTCTTTGAGACTGGGGAATGCACAGACTGCTGGAAAGTTACACCCACTACATTCCCAGGAGTCTGTGCGGTGTAGGTTAGGAAGCATTAAGCACCTAGGTGCAGGAAGTGGGAAGATTAACTATTCTGCCCAGCAACAACACTTTGAAGGCATCTAAAAAAAAAAAAAAAATTTGTAAAGGACTAATGACATTTTTTTAAAACTACTGATGTAATGTTATATTTATGGGTGGAACTCCACTTTAAGGCCTTATGCAACCAGGAACAAATGTCTAGAATGCAAAAAGTCTGTTGCGGGCATTCGTCCTTGGTGCATAAGGCACTAAAAAGAGTACAACTTGGTATAGAACTCAGCCCTGTCCAGTTGCAGTAAACTTCAGCTTGCCATATAGATTATGATAGGCTGCAGTCAGCAGGGATAGATACCTGTGCCATCCTAGCGTACATGAATGCTTGGATTGTAGGGACAAAGATTAGATGCCCCATGTGCATAGGGATTGTACAGATGAAGGCCTCATGCACACTGGGCTTACAAAATGACACTTTTACAGGCATTTGTCATTTTTTTTCAGCCTGTAAAAGTACCTCTATGTAAGCCCATGCACAAAATAGGCATTTACAGGTTTTTAGAAAGAACAGAAGCCTGTAAAAGTACCTCTATGTAAGCCCATGCACATATAGACATTTGCAGGTTTTTATTAGAAGAGAAGCGTTTATACCAAAAGTGCATTCAGGAGAGGAGTGTCTTTCTACCGCAAATAATTTGGAAAGTTGTGATTAACGCTATATCATTAGAAATGCTAATTAACAAAATATATGTGCAGTGTACACTATAAATATATATAAAAAAAATTGATTTGCGCCTCAGAAGTGTTTGGGTTTGATGTGAAGAAAAGGTGGCGACCCTAACTACCTTGGTCTTGAAGGGAATGGATAAACATTTAGGGCCAGATTCAGGTAGGAGATACGACGGCGTATCTCCAGATACGCCGTCGTATCTCCTAGTCTTAGACGTCGTATCTTGGCGCCTGATTCAAAGAATCAGATACGCCAGAATTTCTCTAAGATACGACCAGCGTAAGTCTCCTACGCCGTCGTATCTTAACTGCATATTTACGCTGGCCGCTAGGGGCGTGTACGCTGATTTACGCCTAGAATATGTAAATCAGCTAGATACGCCTATTCACGAACGTACGCCTGGCCGTCGCAGTACAGATACGCCATTTACGTAACGATTTTTCCAGTGTAAAGTAACCCTTGCTATATGAGGCGCAGCCAATGTTAAGTATGGACGTCAGGACCGCGTCAAATTTTCCGTTGATTACGTCGTTCGCGAATAGGGCTGTGCGCCATTTACGTTCACGTCGAAAGCATTGGCTTTTTGCGGGTTAATTTGGAGCATGCGCACTGGGATATTTTCGCGGTCGGCGCATGCGCCATTTGGAAAAAGCGTCATTTACGTGGGGTCACAAAAAATTAGCATAAAACACGCCCACATCTTCCACATTTGAATTAGGCGGGCTTACGCCGGCCTATTTACGCTATGCCGCCGCAACTTTGCTTTGTGAATACTGCACTTTCCTGTCAAAGTTGCTGAGGCGTAGCGTGAATAGGATATGTTACGCCCGCACATAAATATGCGCTCCCTACGTGAATCTGGCCCTTAGTGTCAAACAGCTCTTATGTAGACTGAGACATTGTCCAAGAAAGGATCACTGCCTGTTCCACATCTAGTTCTCTATAGCATAATATTATTTTATACAGGGCATTCAGAAAAAGAACTGATACAGGTAAAATACTTTTCATTGTTTGTAATTTTGTTATAAAAATTTTCAAGGTTTCCTCATGTTTGTTAGTGCTCTGGAATATGTGGTATAAAGCCTTGTACAACACGATAGGATTTTCTGCAAAAAAAAGCCTTGGACTTTTGTCCAAAGGGCGTTGGTCCGAAAACTTGTCTTGCATACAAATGGCACACAATTGTCAAACACAAACATAGTTACAGACTACATGTTTTTTCAGCTTTTTAGCGCCACCCTTTGGGCACCTTCTGCTAATGTTGTATTTGGTGAGCATTGATTCTGAGCATGCGCGTTTGTACTTTGGACTGTCTGCGGAAATTTTTAAAGCATGCCATCCAACATTTGTCTGTGGAAAATCCGACAACAATTTTCCGATGGAGCATACAAGCGGTCGGATTTTCCACCAACAGCCTGTGATCACACAGTTCCCAATGAAAAATCTGATTGTGTGTACAAGGCTTTAGAGTTTGCATTTTATTATGAAAAAAAAAAGCTAATCTACAAAAAAAAATCCTGACTATTACAGAATACGTAAGGGCTCTTTCACACGGAGCGGACCATTTCCGGGTCCGCTCCGTGTGTCTCCGTCGGCTCAGCGGGTGTCCCCGCTCAGCTGTCGGCGGATAGGGCGGTCCCCGCACACAGTGCAGGGACCGCCCTGTCTCTGCTCCGCTCTGCCCTATGGGGAACCTGATGCAGACGGACCGTCTGTCCGTCTGCATCAGTTCCGCTCCGCCGAACGGAAGAAAAATAGGGTTTTTTCTGTTCGGAAAAGCGGATCCCGACTGACGCGGACGCTAGCGGATGCTCCATCCGCTAACGGACGCGTTCCCATAGGGATTCATTACAAGTCCGTTAACGGACTTGTAATGAGCGGACGCACGGTCCGCTAGTGTGAAAGGACCCTTACAATGAGGTATTTGATATGGTCTTAGACATCTGTTGTTTGGAAGAGACCAGAAAAATACATTTAACAATTTTCTGAAAAAAGTAATGTTTAATTGATATCAAGACAAGGCAAATGCATCTTACAAGAAACTAAGGTTTAGGCTAGGTTCACACTGCTGTGAATTCAAAATCGGGGTAAAATCGCGATTTTACCGCGATTTCGGCCGCGATTTAAGAGACATCTGTGCAGTGTTTAATGTAAATCGCGGCCCGAAATCGCAAAAAGTAGTACAGGAACTACTTTTTGAAATCGGTGCAGCGCCGCAGATGCGGTGTCGCACTGATTAGGACAGTGCCATTGCCGACAATTGCCGGCAAATGCCGCTGATTTGAGATGCGATTTGACATGTAAAATCACATCTCAAATCATACCAAATCGTACCCAGTGTGAACATGGGCTAAAAGATACACACTTTAAATAGTGTAGTGGTAAATATTTTTCAGTTGTCAGATATTACTAATAAACATATTTTAAGGTACCAAAATATGAGTATTTGCTTTTTATATCAGCTGTAAATTTGCTAGCTCTGATTCTTGGAAATAAAACCAGCCTGTAAAGCAATTAATAGGCATTTTGGTACAAGTGACACTGAAATGGTTAAGCCATGGGTGCACACCTGGCTTGTGCCCGAGCAGGAACCCTTGCTAATGACCATTTTCTGCCAGACACAAGGTTTGTTTCTTTCTTTCTCTCTCTCTTTTTAAAATCACATTTTATTTCCACACCAGCTGCTTAGGCTTGGAGACAGATTGGAAGATCAGTTATCACAGCAGTGAATGAATCTAATTTTTCAATATCATTTGAGATAATTCTATATTCATTTTCGATGTTGGAAATAGCCCTGGATCAGTGCCAAGGAGTTAACTTTGACTTTTCAGACTTTGGAACGTCCTATATAAACAGCCAGTAATTAAAAGCATTCGTAGATCTGTATCACAGTGTTATATGAAAGCGGTTCCAGCTTTCCTAGTCATATAAAGTTAATGCATTTGATAAAATCACAGAGGGAAAGCATAATTTGGAGGGAGGAGAGGTGGAACATGAGTTTGCATACCCAACATATCAAATGGACAAAAAGGGACATTTAAGATTTGTAAAAACAAACACAGACATTTGCTATGTATTTTTGTCAAGATTAATTGGACATTCCAAACCTAGCCAAGCTGTTTTAGGCTCCATTCACACTAATGTTTTTTTTGATGCATTTTGCATTTTGCAGAAATGCAGGGAATTTTTTTAACATGGTTTCCTATGGAACATGTTCACATCAATGCTTTTTTGTGCCTCTGCGTTTTTGGAAAGGGTCAGGGACTTTTTTTCCTGCAAAAAGCAGCGTTTTGCATGCAATAGAATTCAATGGACCTGCATCAAAAACGCAAGTGCCGCGATTTTGCCGCGATTTGCGTTTTGCATTTTTGTTACCTGTTTATAGCTGGTTGTTAAAGGAAATGTAAAAAAAAAATTACTGGCTAAAGAAGAAACGCAAAACGCAAATCGCGGTAAAAACGCACGTCAAAAAACGCAGCAAGCACCGCTAAAAGCATTGCAAAAACGCTCAAAAGCAACATGCATAGGTGTGAATCGAGCCTAAGACTGGGTTCACAAATGAGCCACATGCGGCTCACATCAGGGGTCCGGTGCATCCTCGTTCACTGTTTCAGGTGCGATTTCAGACACAATTTTGGGCTGAATTAGGACCTAAAACGGACCAAAAGATGCACAGTGTTTTTGTGTAAATTGAACTGGACCCGCTGCAGACATACAGGGGTAGATCCACAAAGCGAGTACGCCGGCGTATCTACTGATACGCCGCCGTAAATTTCAAATTACCCGCGTCGTATCTTTAGTTTGAATCCTCAAACCAAGATACGACGGCATCTGGGTTAGATCCGACAGGCGTACGGCTTCGTACGCCTTCGGATCTTAGATGTAATACTTCGGCGTCCGCTGGGTGGCGTTCTCGTCGTTTTCCGCGTCGGGTATGCAAATTAGCTATTTCCGACGATCCACAAACGTACGGGCGGCCGACGCATTCTCTTACGTCGTTTCTAGTCGGCTTTTTCCGGCGTATAGTTAAAGCTGGTATTTTGTGGCGTATAGATAGACTTGCCATGTTAAGTATCGCCGTCGTTCCCGCGTCGAAATTTGAATTTTTTTTATTTTTTGCATAAGTCGTCCGTGAATCGGAATGGACGTAACTCACGTCTAAGTTAAAAAAATTACGTCCTAGTGACGTCATTTAGCGCAATTTAGCGGGAAATTTCGGGGCGACGCATGCGTAGTTCATTCGGCGCGGGGACGCACTTCATTTAAATGAAACCCGCCCCCTAATCGCCGATTTGAATTCCGCCGCCAGAAATACACTACGCCGCCGTAACTTACGGCGCAAAATCATTGAGGATTCGAAATTCCGCCAGGTAAGGTATGGCGGCGTAGCGTATCTCTGATACGCTGCGCCCATCTAGTTCTCTGTGGATCTGGCCCACAGTATGTGAACCGGCTCCATAGAGAGCCGGTCAAAATATTCCGCTATTGCAAATTGGATGCCGGGAATCCAATTCACAATGGTGTGAACCCAGCCTTAAACAATACAAAGTAGTACTGAAGAATAAAATAATATTAAAATAATATTAAAGGGGGAGGGGGGGGCTATATGTTTCATAACAAAGCGCTTTTAAGAACATTCATAGGAAAATTAACAGAATGGTGCATAAATGTTCCCGTATACGGAGCACAAATGATTGTAATAGTGAACCTTAGGAAGGTGTCATATCAGCTTGAAGGAATCCAGCAGGCTGGACGGTTTCATCAGATGTCCTATTCATTTCTGCTGATAAAGCATCAAGAAAATTAGATGCTGTATCCTAGGTAGGGTTGCTACCTTTTCTTCAAGCCAAACCCGAACACTTTAGCGGCGCACAGAATTTTTTTTATTGTATAAACTATACATCTATTTTCCAATTAAATAACATTTCTAATCATATGAAGCAAATAACAAGAGTCTCCCTTTACATTAGAGTCCACAGAGTTACCCCTTTACATCTGAATCTGCAGAGTTCTCTTACACTGTAAGGCGGGACTCTGCAGACTCTGAAGTAAGGGAGAACTCTGGGGACTCTAACATTAGGGATGCTCTGGGAACCCTGACTTAACCACTTCAGCCCCGGACCATATTGCTGGTCAATGACCGGGCCACTTTTTGCGATTCGGCACTGCGTCGCATTAACTGATAATTGCGCAGCCGTGCGACCGTGGCTCCCAAACAAAATTGGCGTCCTTTTTTCCCACAAATAGAGCTTTCTTTTTGTGGTATTTGATCACCTCTGCTGGTTTTTAGTTTTTGCGCTATAAACAAAAATAGAGCGTAAATTTTGAAAAAAGTGAATATTTTTTACATTTTGCTATAATAAATATCCCCCCAAAATATATATATATAAAAAAAAAATGTTTCCTTAGTTTAGGCCGATACGTATTCTTCTACATATTTTTCATTAAAAAAATCGCAATAAGCGTTTATTGATTGGTTTGCGCCAAATTTATAGCGTTTACAACATAGGGGATAGTTTTATGGCATTTTTATTAATATTTATTTTTTTACTAGTAATGGCGGCGATCAGCGATTTTTATCGGTACTGCGACATTATGGCGGACACTTCGGACACTTTTGACACATTTTTGTGACCATTGACATTTTTAAAGCGATCAGAGCTATAAAAATGCATTGATTACTATAAAAATGCCACTGGCAGTGAATGGGTTAACACTAGGGGGCGAGGAAGGGGTTAATCATGTTCCCTGGGTATGTTCTAACTGAAGGGGGGGTGGACTGACATGGGGAAATGACAAATCAATACATTGTATGAACAGACGATAGGTAATTTCCCCCCCTGATAGGACAGGGAGCTGTGTGTGTACACACACAGCTCCCGGTTCTCGCTCTCGCGAGAAACGGGCACACGCGTCAGGAACAGGGGCGAGCGGGGGCACCGGTGCGCGCCTCTGACGGTGCGCACGCGCCTCTGGCGGCGTGCACGCGCCCCTAGTGGCCGATTCTCGAGGTGATGTATACCTATGTGACCTTGCGCAGGGGAGCCGACCTGCCGCCGCATAACTGCGGCGGCTGGTCGGCAAGTAGTTAAGGGAGAACACTGAGTACTCTGATGCACTGTGAGGACTCTGATGTAAAGGGGAACACTGTGGCCTCTGGTGTAAAGGGGAACTCTGATGTAAGGGGTGCTCTGAGAACCCCGGATTTACCTTAGTGTACTCATTTAGAGGCAGGAGAGAGAAGGGGGGAGACTTTAGTCACAGACAGGGATTGATGGTGAGCTCACTTACCCCTTAGCAGTGAGCACTTCTCATCCGGATGTATCTGAGGCTGCTGGACTTCAAATTTCTAGCTCCCACTTCCCTTTTCTGAAGCAAAGTGCTGGGGATTGGAGTGTGGGCAGACACAGAGGGGTAGGGGAAGGAGGAAGAGGATCAGATTGAGCCCTCTCTCCTCTCCCATCTGTATATGGGGGGATTGTTAGTGCTGGCTTTGGGCAGTGTGAAAGAGAGTGTAAGGCCGGGTACACACGGACAAACATGTATGGTGAAAGCGGTCCGTCGGACCGTTTTCACCATACATGTCTGCCAGAGGGCTTCTGTACGATGGTTGTACACACCATCGTACAGAAGTCCGCGCGTAAACAATACGCGGGGCGTGTCCGCGGTGTCGCCGCGTCGATGACGCGGTGTCGCCGCGACAATGACGCGGCGACGTGGGCGGCCCGCCTTTAAAATGCTTCCACGCATGCGTCGAAGTCATTCGACGCATGCGAGGGACGGCGGGCGCCTGGACATGTACGGTAGGTCTGTACTGACGACCGTACATGTCCGAGCGGGCTGAATTCCAGCGGACTGTTTTAAAACAAGTCCAGGAATATTTGTCTGCTGGGAAAAGGCCCGGCGGGCAAATGTTTGCTGGAATTCGGCCCGCTCGCGCCCACACACGACCAAACATGTCTGCTGAAACTGGCCTGCGGGCCAGTTTCAGCAGACATGTTTGCTCGTGAGTATGGGGCCTAACAGACACTCTCAGATTAGACAACTGCAGCCAGCAACCTTGCTGGGAAGCCATAGTCCATTCTGAATAATGTGTCCGGGTTTCGGGCAGTTTGAAACCTGGACACATGATTCCAAACCCGAACTGTCTGGGTGAATCCCAGACAGGTTGCAACCCTATTCAGTACTGGCCTCTAGTAACCCTGATTTAATGACTCAGGTCTAACCCAGAGCCAGCTATGTTTTTCCCATTCTCAATACTAGTAGCACACACTAGAGCAGTGTTTCCCAACCTTTTTACCTTTGAGGAACTACTTGCACAAAGTTTGAGATTTCGAGGAACCCCTGAAATAATGCTCACATCTACAGCTCACGGAATATTGATATGATCAGCGAGCTGTTGACAACAAAAATTATTTGTAGAAATAGCATTAAATAAAATAATACATTTTTAAACGTACCTATTTAGTGTTAAACTTGTGCTTTCTTTTTCTGCAGAGCTAATCCATTCTGGGTCCAACTTGAGATAAACAGTGTGTGGGTGTGGGGGGGGGGGGGGCAGCAGGGCATAGTACAGGGGTTTAGGAGGGCACACTACCTGAGGGGGAAGCAGGGCACATTACATGGAAGCAGGGCACATTACGTGGGAGCAGGGCACATTACGTGGGAGCAGGGCACAGTACCTGAAAGCAGGGCACATTGCATGGAACAGGGCACATTGCATGGGACAGAGCACATTACATGGGACAGGGGACATGACAAGGCACATTGCATGGGGCAGAGCACATTACATGGGACAGGGGACATGACAAGGCACATTGCATGGGGCAGAGCACATTACATGGGACATGACAAGGCACATTGCATGGGGCAGAGCACATTACATGGAACAGGGCACATGACAGGGGACATTATATGGGACAGGGGATATGACATGGGGGAGGGCACATTGTGGGGGACACAGCTGGGCACACTTCAGTACCCTCTTTCTTCTTCTGGGTTCATAACTTCTCCAGATTTCATAACTCCTCCAGTGGCACGCTTTTCCCCACCGACCCCCTCCTCCTATCCTTCCCAGATGATGTCACATTCAACCACTTGTGAAGGACAGGAGGGGAGAAGGGGCCGGTGGGGAACAGCATGCTACAGCCAATAGCATGCCAGGGGCTTCCCTGCCTATCTCTGCCTGTGTCCGTGTGATCCTCCTGTCAGCTGCCTGCGACTGACAGCCAGATTGCCGCGGAACCCCTGGGGACCGTCACCTCTCAGAACCCTGGTTGACAAACATTGCACCATTTGCCTTTCCATTCTATTTTAAAATGAATGGATTGTTTTACAAGTTAAGGGTTTATATAAACGTTAAAGCTGAATTTGAGGATAAATAAATATTGTCTATAACTGTATACAAGAAGCATGTGCAATCATAATATAATCTTGTTTTTTTATGTATATCTTCCGGATCTGTGTGTAATCCAACATGAAACAACTCCTGTACTTTGCATCTGTTCAGACAAGTTCGTAGCTGCAATGCAATGGAGGCGGAGGACAGCATGACAGGGTGTAGGGAACTTAGGTGTAGAAAGGGTTAAAGTTAGAGGGGGTGGTTAATAGGATCCTAGAAATTAACTATTGGAGGAGGTGAGGAGAGGGGGAGGAGAGTTCAGTGAGCTAGGTGATGCTGGAGGAGGGGCAGCATCAGTCCGGGGGAAGAAGCAAGGAGAGAAGTCCTGCAGCCTGTCTGTGTGTCGGGTCAGCGCTCTGGGTCATCTGTGGAAAAGGCAAGGAAGGGAAGAAAAATGTCAGAGGTAGCCGGGTTGTTAGCGCAGCTTCAAGCTGTTGCGGAGGTCCACGGCGCGGACTGGCTGCAAAGCCAGATCACCGCCACTCTGCGGGGGGTGCAGCAGGCCCCGGTCGGGTCTAGGCCTGCTTCAACGCGCGCGAGGCGGTCGATACCGCCGGAGCGCTTTAGCCCAGATAATACCCCCAGGTCACAGCGTCGGGTGCGGAGTCCCAGTAGGCCCCCGTCGGGGGGGCGTGAAGCGCGCAGCGCGGGGGAGCCTCTCGGGTGCCCAGGCCTACCTCCCCTGTGTTGGTGCAGGCCCAGATTCACATGGCTGTCCCCGGTGGCGATGTTCCGGTCGGGGGGGCGGCCCGGCGTGGGAAGGACCCTCAGACAGGCGCCGGCCTAGCTCGGTCCACAGGCGGCGGCCTCGCACGCGGTGGGGATGCGTTCAGGGATGCAGATGGAGCGACACCAGGCCAGTCACGTCAGTCGGGAGGTCCCGCCTCCAGGCACCGTTCGGAGTCTGGGAGGGTTGACCGGAGGGGCAGTGGTGCTCAGGCTGCAGCCGCAGTGCTGAGGGATGATCTGATTGAAGAGTTCAGCAGCGATGGAGACGAGAGCCCTCGGGGGGTGGTGGCTCCCATACCTGTCACAACGCCAGCTGTGTCCAGAGGTCGGGGAAGGAGTGAGGAGGTTCGTCAACGACCACACGGGCAGGCGGCGACCGGTTCCAGCAGCAGTGAAGAGGGGGAGCTGCCGGAGGACCCCGCGGAGGATGGACGTTATGGGAACCTGTCGGCTGGAGGACCTTCACGGCCGCGCCGAACCGGTAAGACTACATCTAATGTGGTTGCGGGGGGTAGGGGTGGGGTTAGTGCGCAGGACATTAGTGGGGGGGTGGCGGTGCTTAGTCCCTCAGGGGAGGGGGGTGTGTGGGATGCCTTACGGGAATTGTTACGTAGGCTAGATGGGGGTGCTCCTCAGGTTGCGAGCCCGCTGGGTCCTTGGGTCCCCCCGGTGCCAGTACCCCCCCTCCCGGTTCCTGCCCCCGCCATTCAGGCGCTGACAGCGGTAGTTGTCCCTCCCCCGGTGCCGGCGAATCCAGGGACAGGCGTGGCAGGGACACAGACGGACAAGGACGGCGTGGGAACGGCGGCGGAACGCAAGGACAAAGACAAGGACAAGGACGGGGACAAGGTGCGGCTGGATGACGCGGCTAGGGGGGAAATTTACATTTGCTTTGAAGGGCCGTTGGGTGCCCATCTTAAGCCAGAGGTGAGGGAGAAAATTCAGAAGGACGAGTTTGTGGAAATATTTTCCCTGCTCCCGTTGGAAAAATTTCACCTCGACCGGGTGAAGCCGGACGAGAGCAAAAAGGATGAGGAAGAAAAACGTCGGTATAGGCTCATTCCGCGGACGTTTACGAATTGGCTACAGGCGTTTGCGATTATGGCTAGCGTGATCGGGGAAAAGGCCCCCGAGAAATGCACGGCCCTATTCTGTTACCTTGATGCCATTCACGAAGCGCATAGGGTGTACGGGGGTCTGGCGTGGTTGAGGTATGACGAACAGTTTCGTCAGCGCAGGGCGGTGCGTCCCTCCATCCGCTGGGACCATAAGGACATTAGCCTGTGGATGAGGTTGATGACCTCGACCAGGGCGGCGGGCCAGTCCTTTCCTGGGGGGGCCGGCGGCGCTTCCTCCGCGGGATCGCCGGCCCTCAAAAAGAAAGGGGTGTGCTGGCAGTTCAACGACGGAACCTGTCGTTTTGGAGGATCATGCCGCTTCAAGCACGAGTGCTCAGGGTGTGGTGGGTCGCACGCGTTCAATAGGTGTTTCAAACAGGGGAAGCGGGCCGGAGATGGCGCTGGAAAAGGGAATGACGCCGGTGAGACTGGAAAGGATGCTGCCTTTTCTAAGTAAGTATCCGGACAGGGCGGCGGCGCGTTTGCTAGAGCAGGGGTTCGGGGAGGGTTTCGTGATTCCGAGTTCGTTGGCGGAGGTCCCTCCGGTGGCGGACAATTTGCGGTCAGCTCTGCGACATCCGGGGGTGGTGTCGGCTAAGCTGGCCAAGGAGGTGGCGCTCGGCCGGATGGCCGGCCCGTTTCGGGAACCACCTGTGGGGGGTTTGGTGGTGTCCCCGTTGGGCGTAGTTCCGAAGAAGGAAGTGGGTCAATTTCGGATGATACATCATCTGTCGCACCCAAAAGGGGGGTCGGTCAACGATGGTATTGATCCGCAGAGTTGTGCGGTTACCTATACATCATTTGATGCGGCGGTGTCTTGGGTTAGAAAGTACGGGAAAGGGGCTTTGATGGCAAAGACGGATGTGGAGTCCGCCTTCAGGCTGTTACCGGTGCACCCCACTAGTTTGCGTTTGCTGGGGTGCCACTGGCAGGGGGAGTATTTTGTTGATCGTTGCCTGCCGATGGGTTGTTCCATATCGTGCGCTTTGTTTGAGACGTTTAGCTCGTTCTTTGAATGGGCGGTCAGGGAAGTGGCGGGGGTGAATTCCGTCATCCACTATTTGGATGACTTCCTGTGCATAGGACCCCCGGACTCCCGCTGTTGCGGGGTTCTGTTGGGTACGGTACAGTATTTGGCGGACCGTTTTGGGATCCCCTTGGCCCCCGACAAAACGGAGGGCCCTGCGTCTGAGCTGGTGTTCTTGGGGATCACCATTGACTCGGTGGCGATGGAATGTAGGCTACCAGAGGATAAGGTGTTGGCTTTGAGGAGGGAGGTCAGTGAGGCCCGGGTGAAGCGGAAGATTCGATTGAAGGAGCTCCAATCCTTGTTGGGGAAGTTAAATTTCGCGTGTCGGATTATTCCCATGGGACGCATTTTCAGCCGAAGGCTTTCAGGGGCCACGGCAGGGGTCCGGGTGCCAAACCATTTTGTGCGCCTGACCAATGAACTGAGAGACGATCTGAGGGTTTGGGGAACGTTCCTGGACTCTTTCAATGGTCGTTCGATGTGGCAGACGGGGCCGGTCAGCAACGCCGACCTGGCTCTATTTACCGATGCGGCGGGGTCAGTGGGCTATGGGGCCTATTTCAACGGACGGTGGAGTGCGGAGCCCTGGCCGGAGTCTTGGAGGGCAGCAGGGTTCCTCCAGAACCTGGTGCTGCTGGAGTTGTTCCCCATCGTGGTGGCGATGGAATTGTGGGGGGAGTTCTTCAGGAATAAAAAGGTGCGCTTCAATTGCGACAACATGGGGGTGGTGTGGGCGATCAACAGCATATCGGCATCCTCGCCCCCGGTGATTAGGTTACTGCGGTACTTGGTACTTAAGTGTCTCAAAGTGAATGCCTTGATATATGCGGTGCACATTCCTGGGGTGGATAACAGATTGGCGGATGCTTTATCTCGTTTCCAGTGGGCGGAATTCCGGATCCTGGCGCCAGGGGCAGAGGGGCAGGGGGAACCCTGTCCTCAGAAGTTGTGGGACATTGCACTGGAGTCGCCGCAGGATTGATTCGGCAGTCGATCAGCGAGGGAACGTGGCGAGCTTACTCTAAGGTGTGGCAGGAATGGTCCGCACTGAGGGAGGAGGTAGGAGGGTCGGAAGATCCAGAAGACCTGCAGTCGTTGGTCTTATACTTTGTGTGCTGCAATTACGAGAGGGGAACCTCGGGTGGCGCCATTAGCAAAAAGATGGCGGCATTGGCTTTTTTATTTCAGATGGCGGGCCTCAGGGATTTTACAAAATCCTTTGTGGTGCGCAGGGTGTTAAAGGGATACAGGAAGGGCAGTACTACACGGGATTCCAGGCGTCCGGTGTCGTTCGCGGTCCTGGGTACGGTATTGGGGAATTTGGAAAAGGTTTGCGCATCGCTTTATGAGCAGATACTTTTTCGGGCTGTTTTCGTTCTGGCCTTTTTTGGGGCGTTCAGGGTGGGGGAATTAGTTTCCCCCTCCAAGGTGGTGGGGGGAGGACTACGAATGCAGGACGTTAGGTGCCTGGAGGAATCGGTGGTGATTTGGCTTAGCCGTTCGAAGACGGATCAACTAGGTAGGGGCGTAAAAATAGAGTTGTTCCGGGGGAATTGTCCACTAACGTGCCCGGTTGAGGTGGTAAGGCGGTTTTTGGGCGTTCGCCCACAAGGGGGGGAGGCTCTGTTCATCCATCAAAAAGGGGAATGTTTGTCTCGGTTCCAGTTTACGGCGGTGTTCCGGAAATGTCTGAAGGAGGGGGGTCTAGTCCCGGGAGAATATTCGGCGCATTCGTTTCGAATAGGGGCAGCAACGGAAGCGGCAAGGGGAGGCCTGCCTGCAGATTCTGTAAAGCGGATTGGCAGATGGGAGTCTAATAGATATAAACTGTATGTACGGCCTCATTTGTTGTAAACAATGAGGTATCGGTGGTTGACAATGCTGATGTTAATGTTTTCGGGGGGTTTGTTTTTGGTCCTGCTGGGTATTGTTTTTCTCTTTTATGTCTTTACAGATCCCCAAGGTTGTCTGATTTGGATCCTAGGACATTCATTTGTGTTTTGGGGGGCAAGAAGGGCGGATGTCAAGCCTGGGGGGAGACAGCTGGGGGTGCCCAGGGAGGAAGGAAGGGTACGATGGATAGGGATTAGGGGTCTCATGTGGCAGAAGGTGTTACCCGAAGTTCACAGGGGGGCTAGCTTAGACAGGGCCCCGGACATTTTGGTGATACATGCGGGGGGGAATGATTTGAGCGTCCGGCCGATGCGCCAGGTGATCAAAGACATACAATGGGATATACGCCGACTGCGGGCCTCTTTCCCTGACCTGATCATTGTTTGGTCAGATATTGTGGCTCGCATGGCCTGGAGGGAGGCCAGGTCATTGGAGCGTTTGGATAAGGCCCGGATAAAGGTGAACAGAGAAGTGGGCAGGTTTGTGGTGCAGCAAGGTGGGATAGCGGTTCGCCATTCAGATTTAGAAGTTGAGACTTGGAGGTACCTGAGGGGGGACGGGGTTCATCTCAACCCGATCGGGATCGATCTTTGGGCTCTGGGATTGGAGGAGGGCGTTAGGAGGGCTTTCCTGGTGTGGCGGCGGGCCCAAGTGTGAGGTGGTCCCACTTGTGCCGCGGTGGCGGTGGGTTCCCCTGCCGTTTGGTAGAAATAGACGGTGGTTAGGTAAAAACGGTGGGGGGGCATAGTTACAGGGATGGTGTCTGCCTTGGTGGTCTGGTGTCAGTCTGGACCACCAGGGGAGAAGTGGGTGGGTCTGTGGTCAGCTAGGTCTTCGAGTCGGTAGTCGCGACTGGGGACATGTCGTTAGCTAAGAGGGTACCACAGGCCCAAAAGAGTGATCAGGGGTTGTCAGGGGGACTGACAACCAAGGTATGGTTAAAAGGTTTAACAATTGAGGAATAGGTTAAATATTTAAAGTTGGGTGATATATATATGTATATGATGGTGTATATATATATATATATACAGTTTTTGTATTTGTTAATAAAGGCCTACCAGGCCATTTTAAATCCAGCAGGTGTCAGTGTGATTATTGGGAAAGGTTTAATGTTAAGGGGTATATGCTTGTATTGGTTGGTGCGGTAAGTTATCCGGCTGCCCTAGTCAAGACAAGTTCGTAGCTGCAATGCAATGGAGGCGGAGGACAGCATGACAGGGTGTAGGGAACTTAGGTGTAGAAAGGGTTAAAGTTAGAGGGGGTGGTTAATAGGATCCTAGAAATTAACTATTGGAGGAGGTGAGGAGAGGGGGAGGAGAGTTCAGTGAGCTAGGTGATGCTGGAGGAGGGGCAGCATCAGTCCGGGGGAAGAAGCAAGGAGAGAAGTCCCACCCTCCCGCCCTAATTATAGGAGTTAGGTGGTTTTGACAGTACAGGATGGCGGTGGGTTCCCCTGCCGTTTGGTAGAAATAGACGGTGGTTAGGTAAAAACGGTGGGGGGGCATAGTTACAGGGATGGTGTCTGCCTTGGTGGTCTGGTGTCAGTCTGGACCACCAGGGGAGAAGTGGGTGGGTCTGTGGTCAGCTAGGTCTTCGAGTCGGTAGTCGCGACTGGGGACATGTCGTTAGCTAAGAGGGTACCACAGGCCCAAAAGAGTGATCAGGGGTTGTCAGGGGGACTGACAACCAAGGTATGGTTAAAAGGTTTAACAATTGAGGAATAGGTTAAATATTTAAAGTTGGGTGATATATATATGTATATGATGGTGTATATATATATATATATACAGTTTTTGTATTTGTTAATAAAGGCCTACCAGGCCATTTTAAATCCAGCAGGTGTCAGTGTGATTATTGGGAAAGGTTTAATGTTAAGGGGTATATGCTTGTATTGGTTGGTGCGGTAAGTTATCCGGCTGCCCTAGTCAAGGATTTTCCTGTAAAATAGACTGGTCACCTGCTGGGCCCACCCACAGCTCTACTCACTGCACAGGCTGCACAGTGATGATATTACCACTGTTTGTACAAGGTAATATTTGGGTTTGCAAAGACCTCTGCTGCAAAAAGTTGATTGATATCCTCTTTGGCTATTTCGGAATATAATTAAAATTCAGTCTACCAGTTAAGACAGTGTACCTGGTATATCCTACAATTCCTGGGCAGTTGTGTGATCAACTGTCAGAAGTCAAACTCTAGACCCCCCCCCCCCTCATTTTTTTTAAATAGCCCAGCCATTAATAAAATAAAATAAAATAAAAACAGCTTTCGTTGAAATGCTGACCTCCTGTACTGCAGTGTCTCCTGCAGACTTACAGCTCTGGGATCCAGAACCAGTCATTTTCTGAGTGGAATTACATCAGTTTGGTGAGCCCATGGCAGCATTTAGGACCCACCCATCAGTATAAAACGGCAAAATGCATAGATAATGGAAGCGTTCATGTCTGAAATATGACTGAAATATGAATGTGCATTCTTTCTGAATACTGTATACTGTATTTTAACTTTTTGGATAATAAAAATTGTATATTATAATAGCTGTTTTACTATTGTGTGTCATATAACACTGGTAAGGTATATCTAAAGTCTTCTTTTTTTATATAGTCTCTTTTCACTATATACCAATAAATAATTACATATAAGAAGTATATACAGTGCCTTAATTGTGAAGTGAAAGGAAAACGATAAATGGTTTTCAAATTTTCTTACAAATACATTTCTGAAAAGTGTGGCGTGCATTTGTATTCAGCCCCTTTTACTCTGATACCCCCAACTAAAATCCAGTGAAACCAATTGCCTTTAGAAGTCACCTAAATAGTAAATAGAGTCCACCTGTGTGTAATTTAATCCCAGTATAAATACAGCTGTTCCGTGAAGCCCTCAGAGGTTTGTTAGATAACCTTAGTAAACAAACAGCATCATGAAGGCCAAGAAACACACCAGACAGGTCAGGGATAGAGTTGTGGAGAAGTTTAAAGTGGGGTTAGGTTATAAAAAAATAGCCAAGCTTTGAACATCTCACAGAGCACTGTTCAATCCATCATTTGAAAATGAAAAGAGTATGGTAAAACAGCAAACCTACCAAGACATGGCTGTCCACTAAACTGACAGGCGGGGCATAGAGAGCATTAATCAGAGAAGCAGCCAAGAGGCCCATGGTAACTCTGGAGGAGCTGCAGAGATCCACAGCTCAGGTGGGAGAATCTGTCCACAGGACAACTATTAGTCTTTCACTCCACAAATCTGGCCTTTATGGAAGAGTGGCAAGAAGAATGCCATTGTTTAAAGAAAGCCATAAGAAGTCCCGTTTGCAGTTTGCGAGAAGCCATGTGGGGGGCACAGCAAATATGTGGAAGAAGGTGCTTTGGTCAGATGAGACCAACATTTTACTTTTTGGCAAAAAAGGTTATGTGTGTTAGAAAACTAAAGTCGCGTACACACAACCATTTTTCATGTCATGGAAAAAAACTAATGCCCCGTACACACCATCACTTTATGTGATGAAAAAAAACGACACTTTCTGTGAAGTAAAAAATGACGTTTTTGAAACTTCAGTTTTCAAAGACGAAGTTGCCTACACACCATTGTTTTCTCACAATGATCTAGCAAAGCGAGGTTACGTTCTCACCACTTTTCCCATTGAAGCTCGCTTCATAAGTAGCTTCTGGGCATGCGCGGATGAAAAAACGTCGTTTTAAACGACGTTTTTTACTACACACGGTCAATTTCTGTGAAGTAAAAGTTGACGTTTTGAAAAACGACACATAAAATTGAAGCATGCTTCAATTTTTTTTGGTCGTTTTTTAGAAGACATAAAACGACATTTTCCCCCACACACGGTCAATTAAAGTGACGTTTTTAAAAACGTCATTTTTTTTCATCACATAAAGTGATGGTGTGTACGGGGCATTAGTTTTTCTCTACGTGATTCTTGTCAAGCCTGCCTTGCATACCCACGATCGTGAAATAAAATGCTCTAGCAAAGCGCGGTGACGTAAAACACGTACGACGGCACTATAAAGGGGAAGTTCCATTCGAATGGCACCACCCTTTGGACTGGTTATGCAAATTTCCCTTTTCATAACTTGCTTCTGAGCATGCGTGTTTTTTTCCCCGTCGTTAAAGCGTACACACGACCGTTTTTCACGACGTGAAAAACAACGAGAAAAAAATAGAGCATGTTCTAAATTTTTAATGCCCATTTTTCTCGTCAAGAAAAATGCTCTGGAGCCTACACGCGACCATTTTTAACGACCAATTTAAAAAATTTCATTTTTCTCGTCATGAAAAACGGTTGTGTGTACGCGGCATAACACTTCACATCACCCTAAACACACCATTGTTGTGGGGATGCTTTTCTTTCGCAGTGACAGGAAAGCTGGTCAGAGTTTGGGAAGATGGATGAGCCAAATACGGGGCAATCTTAGAAAGAAACTTGTAAGGCCGCGTACATACGGTCGTTCCAAACTGATGAGAATGGACCAAAGTTCAGTTTTATTGGTCCAAACCGACAGTGTGTATGGCCCATCGGTCTGTTGTCCTTCGGTCCAAAATTTTAAAACATGCTTTAAAATCGAACCGATGGACCGCTGACCGATCGGTCCAAACCGATGGTTAGTACAGAAAAGCATTGGTTCAAAACCTGCGCATGCTCACAATCAAGTCGACGCATGCTTGGAAGCATTGAACTTCGTTTTTTTGAGCACGTTGTGTGTTTTACGTCACCTCGTTTTGACCCGATCGGTTTTTGGAACGATGGTGTGTACGCACATCAGACCGTCAGGCCACTTCAGCGGTGAACCGATGGAAACGGCCGGTCGGACTATTCTCATCGGTTTGGAACGACCGTGTGTACGCGGCCTTAGAGCCTGCAAAAGACAGGACAACAACCCTAAACATACAGCCATAGCTACAATGAAATGGTTTAGATCAGAGCATATTCATGTGATAGGCCTCGTACACGGCCGAGGAACTCGACGTGCCAAACACGTCGAGTTCCTCGGCGAGTTCAGCCCTGAAGCCGCCGAGGAGCTCGGCGGGCCGAGTTCTCCCATAGAACAACGAGAAAATAGAGAACATGTTCTCTATTTTCTCGACGAGTTCCTTGGCGGCTCCATCGGGCCGAAAGTGTACCGAGGGCCGAATCCGGCTCTGACCGAGTTTCTCGCTGAATTCTGCCGAGAAACTCTGTCGTGTGTACGAGGCCTTAGAATAGCCCAGTCAAAGTCCAGACCTAAATCCAATTAAGAATCTTTGGCAAGACTTGAACATTTTTGCTCATGGACGCTCTCCGTCCAATCTGACAGAGCTTGAGCTATTTTGCAAAGAAAAATGGGCAAAGATTTCACTCTCCAGATGTGTAGAGGCATACCCAAAAAGACTTCCACCCATAATTGCAGTGAAAGGTGGTTCTACAAAGTATTGACTGTGGGGGGGGGGTTGAATACAAATGCACGCCACACGTTTCAGATGTTTATATGTAAAATTATGTGCCACTTTGTGTTGGTCTATCACATAAAATCCCAATAAAATACATTTGCGTTTTTGGTTGTAACATTACAAAATGTGAAAAATGTCAAGTGGTATGAATACTTTTTCAAGGCCTTGTATGAAAAGAACATGTGTAAAAATTAGGTCTGTGCGATTAGGAAATCAGTGTCTATTCCACCATGAGTACACAGGTATAATTCAATACAGTTCATAAAGTGCTCCACTTTAAATCTGTAAAAGTTCTCCACTCCATAGTAGTGACCAAATTCCACAATACCAATCGTGCACACCCCTCTGGACAATCTGGACTCGCCAAAACAGATGGATCTATGTTTTGCAACAACAGGTTAAGAGTGCATTATGTTAAAATATCTCCTAATGTTCACTCTCAAAAGCCCTGTACACACAGTCAGGAATCCCGTCAGGAAAAAAAGTTGGTTTTCCTGACAGGATTTATGGCAAGCTTGCCTTGCAAAGCCGTGCATACAGACGGCCACTCAAAAGAACCGCCGTTCTTTTGAATAGCAAGAACACAGTGACGTCATCGACTACGACGAGGTGGGGGGGGGGGGTTTAGCGCTCGTCATGTTCGTCGCCGTCATCTTGCTACACCCCACACTAACCTTGTATGCTACCGCACATGCGTCAAAGTCTAATCAAGCATGCGCAGGTTTACCTCCGACAGGTAAGCATACAGACGACCGGTTTTCTTGGCAGGAAACAATCTGCCGGGAGACCTGAAGGGAAAATAGAGAGCAGGTTCTCTATTTTTCCCAGGCAGTTTTCCTGTCGGGAAAACTGCTAGGGAGCATACACACGGCTGGGATACCTGGCCAAATGCTCTCCTGCCAATTTTCCTGCCGGGAAAACCGGTCCTGTGTACAAGGCTTTAGACTTAGGTTAGCTACACTCATAAGAAGGAACAGATAGAGTAACTCATTGTGTAAACCATAAAAATTATACTTTATTCAACTAAAAATACATTGCACTCACATTTGTTGGTGACTTATAAGTTTTGGCACATATTAAAAAACATAAACTCTTATGCCCTGTACACACGATCGGTTTGTCTGATGAAAACGGACCAATGGACCGTTTTCATCGGACGGACCGAGTGTGTGTGGGCCCCATCAGTCCCCCCCCCCCCATTGGTGAACAAAAAAATAGAACCTGTTTAAAAATGTTCATATGATTAAAAAACCGATAGAAAAAAATGATCGCCTGTGGGGAAATCCATTGGTCAAAAATCCACGCATGCTCAGAATCAAGTCGACGCATGCTCGGAAGCATTGAACTTCATTTTTCTCTGCACGTCATTGTGTTTTACGTCACCGCGTTGGACACGATCGGATTTTTAACCGATGGTGTGTAGGCAAGACTGATGAAAGTCAGCTTCATCGGATATCTGATGAAAAAATCCATTGGTTCGTTTTCATCAGATGAACCGATTGTGTGTACAGGGCATTAGTAAAAGCTGCTCTACTCTGTCAGCTGTTTAGACAGCTGATGTGCTCTTCACCATGGTTATTCCAAATGTCCCATGGACCGGAAGTGACGTCAGTGCCATCAGGACTCACCCCCATGCATTTTGCTAATGGGCATCCTCAGGAGATTGGGCTAGATGGCATTCATGTTTCTCCTTTATGTACCTTCCATTAACCTTGTATTTGTCAAATTTGGCACGGGAAAAAACAAACTCTGATCCATACCTCCCAACTTTTTGAGATGAGAATGAGGGACACCTATCAGCAAAAGTATGCAGGCATAGGACACACCTCTTGCCACACCCCCTTAAAGGAGATTTGCAAAAAAACAAGATTGGTTAAACCCGCAAGTGCTTTTTTTTTACCACTACTATTACTTTATATTGACTTTTGCTATTTACAAATGCAGCAATTTAGAAATCAGATGAAAGGTTTAGCTTTTGATAGATAAAAAGTGCATTTTATATACCTCTAGATAGATCACACCAAAATGAGGGACAAATGAGGAGGAATGAGGGACAGAGGGACATTCCTCGAAATCAGGGACAGTCCTTCGAAATCAGGGACAGTTGGGAGCTATGCCTGATCTGTCATGGATAGCGACCACCTATGCCCACAGCACCAAATGTCCACAGCAGGAAACCCCTAAGTTAAAATAATAACCTTATAAAGCAACAAAATAAATAAAGGTTTTCAATAAACAAACAAGGAAAATTACTAAGCCCCAAGAGAACTACAAATACCAGCATGCCTAATGCCGCATACAAACAGTCGTTTTTTGTGATGAAAAAAAATGTTGTTTTTAAAAACGTCATTTAAAATGACCGTGTGTGGGGAAAACGTTGTTTTATGTCTTCTGAAAAACGACCAAAAAAAATTCGAACATGCTTGAATTTTTTGTGTAGTTTTTCAAAACGTCGTTTTTTGCGTCAATTAAAATGATAGTGTGTGGGCAAAACAACGTTTAAAATGACGTTTTTTAACCCGTGCATGCTCAGTTTTATATTCAAAACACGATGATGGTCTTTCTTAGCTTTCTTTGAGTGTTAATGTGGTGGTCTATAGAACAAAACCTGAAGAATTGTTAATTGAAAATTTGGAAAATACTTATTAGGAGAAAAGTACAGTCCCCTTGTGGGGAAAGCACATATAGACCTACTAGTTATATAGGTCATATAATTAAGGTGAGCGGATGGTGTGTTGTAGAAATGTTATTAAGATGTATTAAATATGTATTGTCACAGTGTCTCCCAGTGTCAGTTTTACTTGCGGCACGCTCATAAGAGCGAACTGGAGCGAACCGGCACCGGTGAAGGACCATTGGTAGTGTCTTTCTATGTGCCTGATCACCACGTGGAAAGACCATAGCGTGTCCCCACAGATAGCCTCGCGTTCATAGGAATGGTAGTATAATCCGGCTATGCATTGTTCTCTGAACCTTGCAGAATAAGGATTTGCACCAATTGTAGAAGCCAAAATCTGTGCGCGAGCTTGGTCGGAACAGCGTTAGCTATTCCTTAGGCGCCAATCCCACTACTAGTTATGCATCACCCTGCAATATTTATAAAAAGTCTTTCTTGCTGCACTTAGCATCTACAAAATCTTTAACTCATCAAGCTGTATCATCTTGAGGACACTGCTCTCCACTGTCAGTCAGTAGGCACAGATCACTTAGTCTTCCATGGGTCATCGTGGTTCTCATATAATTCTTTATCATTTTTTATTAATTCCCTTTCTCCCGAACAACTAGTGACCATCATGCTCCAATGTGTTCTAAGAGCTACAATAAAACCTTGAAAGGTATCAGCAAGCCCTTCAATAAGTAATAAAACTGTCTGTTGAGATGGAGTGATACATGACCGGAGCTTGCCAAAGGCTGCAAACTGGACAATTTCCTCAATAAACACACTACTAAAGTCTCAAGAGAAATTAAGTTTCATTTTTTTATAAAGGAAGTCTGGGGCCCTCACTGGCCCCCTTTGTCGCCTTGAAAATCTGGCACTGCTTGCAGCCATTGGCTGTGAGTTCTGTCCCTTTGGCAAAAAGTTGGTCATTAGACCAGCTTCTGTCGGAAGGACTGCTGTACACAACGTCCAAATGTCGGCCGGTTCTTGTTGAACCAGCTGATATTTGGACCAAGTATGTGCAGCTTAAAGTGGAGTTCCACCATAAAGTGGAAATTCCGCTGATTTGCTTCATCCCCCTCTGGTGTCACATTTGCCACCTTTCAGAGGGGAGGGGGCAATGGGTACCTAATTTTGACAGGCACCCTTCCGCTGTGCCATCCCTCCAGGGTTCAGCCCCTCTCCATCTTCCCCCACCCCAGTTAGAAAGCGTAATTCAGTAGAGAACTGGCTGTGAAGCCAAAAGGCTTCAATGCCGGTTTCCCTTACAACGAATGGCAGCAGCAGCACCCGACAGCCGATCTGAAAATCACTTGGGATTCAGACATCGTGGGATCCCTGTACAGGTAAGTGTCTGTACATTAAAGACTTTTTTTTTTCCCCGAGGCGGAATACCGCTTTAAATGAACTTTTTTTGTGACTCCCTGGCAGCAGAGTTTGCCCTGTCACCTCTCCTTTTCTTCTCTCCCTCCCTAAACTGTGTTCTTTTTAGGACAGTCTTTGTTATTTTCCCTCCCCCTTAACAAGCAGTAAATCTTGAGACTGTCAGAAGATCAGCCTCTAGTGACTCACTGATTAATCAGCACAGTGCCAAGAATACAGAACAACTGAGGCTGTGCTGAGTAGGGTGAAACAAAACAATGCCTTACTGTTACTTAAAGGAGTTGTAAAGGAAAACATTTGTTTTTGCTGAAATTACTGTTTACAGGGTATAGAGACATAATAGTTAACTGATTCCTTTTAAAAATGATTAAAAATAGATAAAAATCAATCATATAATGTACCTACAGTTTCAGTTTTGTTTTTGCATGTTTCCTGCTTCTCTGCTGCACAGAGCCAATACAGGGCAGTGATGGTTTGGAAAACAAAACTGATTGGTGTTGAGGGGTTTTAGACACACAGTAATCACACCTCCTTGATTGGTGACCACAGAGAGAAAGCTCCCATGACTTTTTTCATCAGGAAACAGACAACCAGGAAGTGTTCAGAGAAGGATTAGAGCAACATCAGAGCAAAAACGAACAATGAGGACATGAAACCAGGACTGCAGTAAGGTAAAGGAAGCTATTTAGCTAAAAAAAAAAAAATCCTTTAGTGACCCTTTAAATAGTATAGACACTTATTTTTAATGTTTTACATAGCTATACCTGCAAAACGGCCCAGCCTGATGACATCTATCAGGACTTCCTTTTTTGACTAAAGCTCCACTTTAAGCTGGCCATACACTATGCAATTGTTTTAGGTTCCCAATGAACTAGACAATATTCGCTATATGTGTGGCTCTATTGGTACTGTTCCACCCGCCATTCTTTAATTGACAAATTGAAGAAGCCTGATGAAAAAATGCTGGGTATTCTGATAGCAGATGGTGCTGGTTGTCAGAATAAAATAGACACAGAATAAGATTCATCCCTCTGCGCTGCATAGCATTGATGGAGTAATCTGTTTGATTTTTTTTTTTTTTTCTTAAGCTCATAGTCTGAGTGAAAAAAATCTAGCATGGCTAGCTTTACACAAGACTTTCCACCTGGCTAAATAAACAGTGGTGGAAAAAAAGGAAAGTCAGTACAGTATATGTAGCAGTCATTAATGCAAACATATTGCTTTATCCTGCATGGGAAATTGCAGATTCACTTTAAAGAATCTCTCACTTCATTATTTTTGCAACATCTGTGCAACTGAAATTTCTGCTGTAAAAAATATGACTTATGGTCTGCATATGGCATGTGCGATAACCATGCACAAAAAAAAAAAATATGTTATTTCTTTTTTACTAAATACCATTAGCCATGCTTTCATGCAGATTTAACAGACATATACTAAAATTGGCAACAAATAATTGGCGTAAATTTAGATTTTTGCAGCCATCACTGTGAAATTGAATTAAGTCCTGTTAACATCTAAGCAGTTTCCAATGGTACAACATAGTCATCTACTGCAGGAAAAATGCAATAAACACAATTTTGATCATAAGTCATTCAGGCCATTCATATCTTTGCACTGCAGTGTGGCATGTTACAGGTAATGCACACTTCTAGAATTGTACTGTATGAACATAAGCACTTGGAAAAAAAACATGGAAGACAAATATACAGTGTATTCAACACAAGTATGAAAGGTTTATTTATTTACGTATTTATTTTTTCAGGAGAGGTCACATAAAAAAATACAGTAGAAAGTGTAAAAATGAATATTGATGCTTATTTGAAATATTCCCACTCCTGACCTGCACCTTATCCCTGAAGATGTAGCCAGAGCTCCATTCACTTTATAGGGAAAGCGTGCCAATTGTTGACAAGCTAAGACAGGCTTTCTGAATGAATAGAATTGAGTTTGTGCCATGTACGTGTCACGTAAAAGGTAAAGAAGTAAGAAGAGCTGATGGGTGGGTATGGATGGGCATGCTGTACAGCAAGGATCACTTGGGAACTTCAATTTAGGTATGTTCTGTTTCAAAACCTTGAATAGAGAACCATGAAAGGGCATTTCATAGGTCTAAAGTCATTGGTGTCTTTATAATCACAAAAAATCACTTTATAAATGTTGGGGTGCTCTTGCTTAGTAATATGTTGTGAGTTAAAACAAATATTGACTAACTGAAACCTCAGTGAAAAAAATAAATACAAATATTGTATTCAAATAAAAAGCACCACTTACAATAACACTCATCAACCACTTAAGACCCGGACCATTATGCAGGTAAAGGACCTGGTCCCTTTTTGCGATTCGGCACTGCATCGCTTTAACTGACAATTGCGCGGTTGTGCGATGTGGCTCCCAAACAAAATTGGCGTCCTTTTTTCCCCACAAATAGAGCTTTCTTTTGGTGGTATTCGATTACCTCCTGAGGTTTTTATTTTTTTGCACTTTAAACAAAAATAGAGCGACAATTTTGAAAAAATTCAATATTTTTTTACTTTTTGCTATAATAAATATCCCCAAAAAATATATAAAAACTTTTTTTCCCTTAGTTTAGGCCGATACGTATTCTTCTACATATTTTTGCGCAATAAACGTTTATTTATTGGTTTGAGCAAAAGTTATAGCGTTTACAAAATAGGGGATAGTTTTATGACATTTTTATTTAATATTTTTTTTTTACTAGTAATGGCGCGATCAGCGATTTTTTTCATGACTGCGACATTATGGCGGACACATCGAACACTTTTGACACATTTTTGGGACCACTGTAATTTTCACAGCGAAAAGTGCTATAAAAATGCACTTTTTACTGTGAAAATGACAATTGCAGTGAAGGGGTTAAACACTAGGGGGCACTAAGGGGTTAAGTATGCCCTAAGGGAGTGATTATTACTGTAGTGTGACATCACTGATCGTCGTTCCCTATAACAGGGAACAGACGATAAGTGACAAGCCACAGAGAAGAACGGGGAAGGCTTGTTTACACTCACCTCTTCCCGTTCTTCAGCTCCTGTGACCAGATCGGGCGACCCGCGGCTGGGCACTTAAGGGGCAACATACCTGTACGTTCCTGTGCCCAGCCGTGCCATTCTGCCTATGTATATCGGCGTTAGGCGGTCCTCAAGTGGTTAAAGTGGACACAAAAGGTGAAGATTTACTAACTTATAGCGAAAACGAGAAAATGTTGTGTTGCTCTACTGTGGATGTGTGCTCTTCAGTGGGGTCATTATTAGACATCTGCAGAATGAAAAAAAATGTGTTTTGTTATTTACATATATTTGTAAACGCCTGCACCGACGTCAGAATTACTTTGGCCTATACTGCGGGAAAGCGGGCCACTATGTATGCTCCTGTCCAGCCAAGACACGTAAGTGGCGGATGATTTCTTCAGTTAATCACTTTTCTTCATCTACCAATGCCACCAACTTAACCCTTCCCATCTCTTTCCAGCTGCTGGAAAGGGAAGTGCCAGTTACCATGACCATTGATTCTGGGGCCTGCAGTTGTTTCATCGATCTAACCTTTGCGACACAACAACGCATCCCCTTGAGATCTAAAGCACAAGGGCTTTCCTAGAACATTTTGAGCGGACTTTACCAGTACCAGAAAATGAACACTATATAATTTTATGAAATTTGATTTATTACACATATATTACAAAAATAAAAAATGAAAACAGATTAAAAACAAAACAAGTTAAAGCTCTCATTGATATAACCACACAATGTATGAAATATATATTGAATCCCTAATACAGAGAGGTCGACGTTTCGCTTTATGCTTCCTAAGGACCTTATTTCCTTGACTGCATGCAGAGGGATTCTGTGTGGAAGAAAAAGAAGGGAAATATATTTCACAGAACGGATAAAAGATGCAGCCAGATATCTTATAATAATATAGTCCCCATAAATAATATGGGGAACAGCGTACTAGAAGTGCCACTCACATATCAGAGAGAGCCCTCATATATGTGACATGCCATGTACCACTCAGAGGTGTCTAGATCAGTGACAATATCCCTAAAACTTAAAAAGATCGAATGATACTGTACACTGGTGATTGACTCTTACCGCGCTGTAGTGACTCTGGGGATACTTTCTGCCCAGTAAGTATTATATTACTATGGTTACAATTGAATTTATTGTTTCTTACATTTGTTTGGAGGCTGATTTCATTTTTGTCCTCCTTATAGAATGGGGCACTTTGATTTATTGGCTGATTGATCTAGGGATATCATCGCTGATCTAGACGCCTCTCGTTGTAAATCTGTATTAATTTTTCATTTTTGTAATATATGTGTAATAAATAAAATTTCATAAAATTATGTAGTGTTCCTTTTCTGGTACCGGTAAAGTCTGCTCAAAATGTCCTATATCCTTAAAACAGTTTCTATATGGATGTGGTACCCCCTTAGCTATTTTTCTCTTTAAATATATTCCACAAGGACTTTCCATTTTCTTTGCTGACGGGTCATGTATCAAGTCCGGACCTGTAACCCACTTACCCGTGTTGGCCTCCTCCCAACATCGGGAAATTTCTAAGCCTTGATGTCATCTCTTCCCGCTATTCCCTGTTATTCTGAGCCTACCCTAGCTACAGGTGCATAATCCATGAGTTGACTGGGCCACAGGGAGTATCAAGTTCCACTCAGCCTATTGCCTACCAAGGTCCCCAGTTCCTTTTACAACACTATTTTGTATGGGCTCTGAGGTGCAGCAAGCCATACCCGAATCCTACCATGAGTTCCTGGATGTCTTTAGTAAGCGAGGGGCTGACATTCTTCCCCGATTCGGCCATACAACTGCCTAGTTGAACTGTTTCCAGGGGCTGAAATCCCTTTCAGTATAATCTCCCCCCTCACTGAATGAGAACAGAAGGCACTAAAACAGTATATCAAAAGAAACTTGAAAAACTGGTTCATCCGACCCTCTACCTCCCCAGCAGAAGCAGGAATATTTTCTATTGAAAAAAAGTGTAGTGAAGTCATTTAGTGGTAGATAATTGATATTTGGTATTAGTATGATGATGTAAGGTATGTTCCGCAGCAACACCCAAGTTCTCCAGAGGGTGCAATTTATTTGACTTCCAACACAGAACAAAGTCCAAAGTCCACAGATGATACAAATCCAACAGAGTACATATAATTCAAATCCCATTTGACTAGATCAATTCTAGACCTGTGCCTTCATATTCATACAGAGTTGTTACTCTGTATGAATATGAAGGTACAGGTCTAGAATTGATCTAGTCAAATGGGATTTTGAATACTGGTCTCACACTGGAGGGGGGGTTCTGCCAGGTCAACCAAATGTTTCCCATGAATGGATACCTCCTCAAGTCTAATTACCATCAATAAATACTTCCTTACATATGTAAACAATGTACCCTTTGAGGTTAACAGGCCACCTCACACACCTAGGTAGTCTTGCATTAGATTAACACATCAAAGGGTCTTCAACTGTCCCTTTGATATGTTAGAATCAGTGTTGCTCATCTTACTTTAAAAAAGTAATTAGTTATAGTTACAAATTACTTCTCCAAAAAAGTAATTGCGTTAGTAACTCAGTTACTACATTGAAAAAGTAATTAGTTACTCAGCATAGTAACTGCGACTTTTTTTTAATGGGGTGCAGTGTGGGAGATGACAGGGGGAGGGGGTGCAGAGTGAGAAGGTATGAGTAAAGTGGTACTACAGCGCTACTACTAAGTATAGAAAAACCCCACAACAAAAATAACCAAATGACAAAAGCTGCATAGAAAAAGGTGTACAAAACCAGTAGCCATGTGAAAATAAATTAAACTAATAATGCGCTAATGACAACAATTGTTGCTGTGTACAATAAACAACTTGCCACAAGATACCAAAAAAAAAACCTCCAAGAAGAGGGGGTAGGGGTATCAGTAAAGGTGCAAAAAACAAAAACCTGTGCAATGTGAATAAAAATAAACATATATGAGCAACAGAGCATGAGAAAGATGTCCTTAATATTGCAAGGAGAACCTCCCCTTTCCAGACACAGATCAGTAATGGCTGCGGCCAGGGAAGGAGAAATCCTGTGATATGCTATGAGTAATCACACTGCTTGAGTTCAGCTCCAGCTGGTACTCAGTGCTTAAAGATGGTAACAGCTCATGTGGATAAGAAAGAGAACAAATATGGTGCGAATATTGTACGGCAAGAGGAAAAACACATAGGCAGTGTCTGCAGATGCACTCACGTAACCCCCGATCAAAGACAGCTTTGAATGCAGGTGGAGAGTGAGAGGTGACAGGGGGAGGGGTGCAGAGTGGTGACAGATGACATGGGTAGGGATACTTGAATGTCCTATGAAGCACACAGGTGACAGCTGTAAGTGACAGGGATCACACAGATATGACGAGGAGCCGAGAGAGGGCGCTGTCAGGCCGGGCCTGTAATGTCTCAGTGGCGGGGAATGGTGACAGAGAATGGCACTGTACACGGGACGGCCCGGGTGTCTCCTTACCTCTGTCCCCTCCTCTGTGTGAGTCTCCGCTGTGCGACCTCATCACTCTGTGTGAGTCTCCTCTGTTCCCGCCTACAAATCCTGGCTGTGTGGGACGCTTCTGCTTGCACTCACCTCCCCCATCCACCAACCTGTATAACAAGGATCCCGACCAGCGGCAGCCAACTCAGCAATTACTCTGCTGCCATCTAGTGGCGGTAGATGTAATTGCGGTAACGCCGCCCAAGTAATGGGAACGGCGTTGCAGATAGGGGAAGAGTAATCAGGTAGATTACTTGTTACCCTCAAAAGGGGCTGTGTTAGGTAATGGTGTTTATTTAAACGCCATTACTTACAACACTGGTTAGAATTCAGCTGGCTTCGACAGTTCAACTGAATTCCTGGTCAATATGGTAATGTAATACAATATCCTACATAAATCGGCCAACATATTACAACAAAAAGGACCATGTGTGGACTATCGGGAACTCAACAAGATTACAGTTAAAAACCGGTATCCTCACCCTCTAGTACTTAAACTATTTCAATTTTGTCCGCATCCGTCAAGGGAATAAGTGGAAGATGGCATTTTGCACCTGATTCGGCCACTATGAATACCTGTTGATGCCCTTTGGACTATGCAATGCCCAGGCTAACTTTCAACACTTTGTTAATGACATATTCTGAGACTTGAGCAAAAAGGGAGAGTATAGCCTCATATAGAAATAAATAATAAGAAATAAAATTGTACCATCATCCCAGTTATAGTGAAAAGGGGGAGAGTGGGGGTAAGGGAATAGTGGCTGAGGCTAGACCCAAAACCGCCACTCAAATTGGTTTGAGGGGACTATTTCGGTGCTAATAAAATCTGGTTGGCAATATAGTATAAAAAGTTTATTGGTATAAAAACACTATTGTCCATAAAATTGCAAAACAAACAATTAATTGTACACATCAATGATTGGTCACGGTCGACTAGTTTCGCGGGAATTGAAATACCGCTTCATCAGGACAGCCAATCTATAGAATGATGCAAAGGACATTATACAGTAAACATAAATAAATACATGCAAAGAATCAGCAATAAAACATAAATTCCAAAGGAAATTATAACATTGATTATAATAGCTTACCCTATGAGTCAATTAAATGTGCGCGGATGACGGGCAGCCAAGGTGGTTCCCCCTGCGATGGACATGGGGATAGTTGGCGTGTAGGTCTGGGTAAGAACAAAAAACATATATATGTACATATGTGTTCACATATAATGGTGTAAGAGGACAGAGAGAGGAAGGTGTGAGGAAGGTGGAAGCGGGGGTGGGAAAGGGGAGAAACGGAAGGAAAAGGGGAATGGTAGGGGGGGGGAACGCCAGAGAGTGGTATAGGAAGGGTAAAAGACTTACACAAGTAAGGGATCAGGTGGCAAGTAGACACGACAGGGACTGTAGGCTGATGCAAACATGTGGGGGTTCAAAAACGGGCACATAGATAGACTGGTCCAAAACCTGGTAAAAACCAGGATAGTGGGAGGTTATCCGTGTTGGTGGCACAATGCATGGTAATGCATGGACTAGGGAGTAAGATAAGCTGTGCCCGGGAGGGGCCCCCAACATAGTGCCAGATTAAGTCCTGACACGGATAACCTCCCTGGATGACACTATCCTGGTTTCTACCAGGTTTTGGACCAGCCTATCTATGTGCCCGTTTTTGAACCTCCACATGTTTGCATCAGCCTACAGTCACTGTCGTGTCTACTTGCCACCTGATCCCTTACTTGTGTAAGTCTTTTACCCTTCCCCCTTCCTATACCACTCTCTGGCGTTCCCCCCTCCCATTCCCCTTTTCCCTCCGTTTCTCCCCTTTCCCTTCCTCCTTCCCTTCCCCTCCCCTCTCCTACCCCCCTTCCACCTTCCTCACACCTTCCTCTCTCTGTCCTCTTCTCCCCTCCTCCCCCTTTCCCCCCTTTTCCCCCCCCAACCTTGCCCACCTGTCCTTCCTCAATTTTCCCCATTCCCCCCTTCTTTCCCCACCCCCTCTTTCCCCCCCCCCTTCCATACCTCCCCCCCTTATTTCCTTCCACCTCCCCCTTCTCCCGCCAGTTTATGTATCCTTGGGAGGTTACACCATTATATGTATACACATATGTACATACCGTATTTATCGGCGTATACCGTGCACTTTTTTGCCCTGAAAATCAGGGCAAAATCGTGGGTGCGCGGTATACGCCGATACCCGCTTTCCCGCGCCAAGTTTTGAATACTGCGCCGACATATACCGAGCGCAGTACACTCGGGTATAGTCGGCCAGTCTCGGCTCCTTCCGCACTCACGTCCTGGACGTACAGGATGTGAGCGCGAGTGTTGCCGAGCCTGCCCGACAATACACGAGTGTACTGCGCTGGGTATATGTCGGCGCAGTATTTGAAACTCGGCGCGGGAAACGAGCAGGGAGGACGCGAGGACACCGCAGACTGGACCGGACCCAAAGAAGAGGACACCCAAAGCCCGCAGACGGACCCCGGACCCGACGAAGAAGACACCCGAAGCCGCAGAAGGACGCCGGACCCGACGAAGAGGACACCAGAAGCCGCAGATGGACGCCGGACCCGACGAGGCCGCCGATGGACGCCGCGCAAGACACCAAAACTGTAAGTACAAAAAAAACTTTTTTTCACAGGATTGGTTGCCACTTTAGGGGTGCGCGGTATACGTGGGAGCGCGTTATACCGCGATAAATACGGTATATATGTTTTTTGTTCTTACCCAGACCTACACGCCAACTATCTCCTTGTCCGTCGCGGGGGGAACCACCGTGGCTGCCCAGCATCCGCGCACTTTTAATTGACTCATAGGGTAAGCTAATATAATCAATGTTATAATTTCCTTTGGAATTTATGTTTTATTGCTGATTCTTTGCATGTATTTATTTATGTTTACTGTATAATGTCCTTTGCATCATTCTATAGATTGGCTGTCCTGATGAAGCGGTATTTCAATTCCCGCGAAACTAGTCGACCGTGACCAATCATTGATGTGTACAATTAATTGTTTGTTTTGCAATTTTATGGACAATAATGTTTTTATACCAATAAACTTTTTATACTATTTTGTCAACCATATTTTATTAGTACCGAAATAGTCCCCTCAAACCAATTTGAGTGGCGGTTTTGGGTCTAGCCTCAGCCACTATTCCCTTACCCCCACTCCCCCCCTATATTCCGAGACTTCCTGGATATATTTTGGATTATTTACCTAGATGACAGCCTGATTTTTTCCATTTCTCATCGAGGTCATGTCAAAAGGGTGCTGAGCCGTCTGAGCCAACACTGACTATATGCTAAAGGTGAAAAATGCGAGTTTGAACAGCGCAGCATCCAATTCCTGGGGCTGGTAATCTCACCTGAAGGGATCAAGTTGGACTCTGAAAGGGTCTCTGCTATCTTAGACTGGCCTGCACCTACCAACAAGGGGTGCATTGCTTCTTAGGATTCGCCAACTTTTACAGGAGGTTCATCGGTGGCTTCTCCGCTATCATAACCCCTATCACACAGCTGACTAAACAGGACCTCTGCTTCCATTGGACACCTGAGGCACAAGCCGCATTTGATACCTTGAAGAGACTTATTAGTTTGGCACCTGTTCTTAGTCACCTGGACCCGTCTCTGCCATATAAACTAGAAGTAGACGCATCTGAAGTCGCTATTGAAGCAGTCATCTCCCAGCGCCAAGGGCCTAAGGATCTGATGCATCCAATACCCTTTTTCTCCCACAGTCTCTCTCCAACAGAGAGGAACTTTGACATTGGGGACCGAGAGTTACTGGCCATAAAGGCGGCTTTAGAAGAATGGAGGTACCTCCTGGAGGAAGCAGTGCATCCCATATTGGTTATAAACTGACCACAAAAATCTTAAGGAGCTGAGGACTGCTAGATGCCTAAAGCCACGTCAAGCACATTGGCCCTGTTCTTTTCCTGATTTGTGTTCCACATTACCTATTGGCCAGGCTTGAAGAATATGAAACCAGACGCACTGTCTCGTATGTTCGATGACCCCAAGGAACCACCAGTGGCAGATACCATCTCGTCTGAAGGTAACTTTTTACTTATACAGAACAACCATCTCAACCAAATTAAGCAGTCTTCGGCATAAGTCCCGAGCCCTCTGGGGGACACTCCGGAAAGGATTGCTTTTGAACAGAAACAGAAACAAAATATTTGTGCCTGAATGTTTACATATAACCATTTTGGGTGTGTGCCACAATCATCCCCTAGCAGGTCATTTCTGGGTCCATTCTGGTGCCTGGACCTAGAATAAACCTATAAGAGGTAAGTGTAACAAGTGGTGATTGTCTGCGCTGTGGTATGGCTTGGCCGGATGAGTGAAATGAGGGAATGGTGAGTGAACGGGCTAATAGGGCCTGGGGAGTGACAGGTAATGCAGACACAAATTAACCTTAACGGTTTTAAATAGGTACAGTCCTAACTGGACTGTAAAATGGTACAGTGGAGTCTTGAAAAGAAAGGTGTATGTGAAAATCAAAGCAAAAACTTAAAACGTTAACATAAAGTCTTAGGTGAGTGCAAACCAAAAGAAAAGGACCGCAGTTCAACACTGGGACTGGTGCAGCAGTGAGGAAATGGTTAAAATGGAAAAGGTTCCAAATTCTACAAGGGGTATTCAGTCCAGACAAATCCAAACAAACGCATGCAGCCCACACCTCGGTGACTAGTGCAGCTTACCTTCCAGCTGACATAAAAGGGTCAAACACATAGGATCAAAACGTTACCAGTTTTCTATTGGGTGGATATCTTGCTGCCAGTTCTCAATAGTTGGTCACACATAAAGAAATAAGAATAATAAAAAAAGGTTGTAGCCTTGTCCTCCTAATACTCATAAGCTGTAGGGAAAGGGATGTGATTAGCAGGGTGGCAGATTAAGTGTCCACTTACACAACTTACACAGTGTGTAGGGAAAAAATGCACATCTCCACGAGTGCTGAACTCGTCTCCTACTACTTCTCACTGTCAACAACTTTTGGCTCTTTAGCTGGTATGAGGCCGTCCGCTCGTGTCAGGATGAAGAAGGCAGGGGACGGAGGGAGGAGAAAATGCACATAGCATAAAACTGTACAGCAATTTTAATAACTAAAAACCATAAATAAAACTCACATGGAGCAGTGAGGTGGCGGTCATGTATCCACGAGCACCGCGCTCGTCTGCCATCCGTTCGGTGCTGCTCCCGGTTAATGCTCTGAGTCCCGACGCGTGTTCGTCACACCACGTGACTTCATCAGGGGATGGTTGCTAGAGCACTGGATTTGTTTAAATAGTGTCTGATTGATAGGACGCAACGGCGGCCATTTTGTTGGAGTCCGCAATGTAATATGCCTAATACCGACCCAGCGCCATTTTCCCTAAGCCATATGAGGCTGGTCAATGGTAAAGCTACAAGGATAGGTGATAGGCTGAGATGTAGGAAGATGGGCGATAACGGATCGAAAATGGCCTATGTTAGAGTGAGGGGTATAAGCAAGGGATCTACATAACAGAGAAAAAAAAAAAAAAAAAAGATCAGACATATTGTGGTAGGTCTGAGATATTATAAAAAAAGCAATGTCCAGCAAACTTGTGGTCGGAATAAATCCGTGGGCACCGAGCTGCTATCCCACACTGTTATAGGGATGCAGCCAAACCGTGTCAGTGCTAGTATGTATGTCACAAAATGACATGACAGAAAAGTATTAGTTCACATGGAATCAATAAATTCAAAGAAAAAACGCTGGCACATGGAACATGTGTTAGGTATATGTACGGATCCCTGTGGCGGAGCCATATGGGAATCACACACTGGCTGATGGAAAAGGCTAGTAAGTGTATGATTAATGGTATTAGATTAATCATGGCTCTGCTCGGAGCAGCACCCGACGCACGGCAGATATGTAAATCAAATGGGAGACTAACACATAATCTGGCACATTATGTAAGTATCGTGGTGGAGTGGGGTGGGCAGGCCAAAGGGTGAGATAGGCAAAACACTAAAAGTCACTCAAAAAGCAGTTCAAATCGAACTCGATGTTTAGGCCTCTGGGTGTGAAAGTGTCCATGTTAAAAATATATTTTGATTCTAGTTGGCTGAGGGCTCTGACCTTATGGCCACCCCGCCATGGTCTAGAATACGGCACTATCCCCCAGAACTTCAGGTGTGAAGGGTCTTTTTGGTGGACTTTGGCAAAATGGCGAGATACGCTGTGGTTGGGAAATCCACTTTCTATATTTTTCACATGTTCTTTAATGCGTATCCTTAACACTCTCTTCGTGCGACCGATATATTGAAGTCCACAGCTGCATTCGAGGGCATATACTGCGCCCTCTGTGTTGCAGCCAATGAAGTCCCTTATCTCGTATTCCGTCCCATTACTGTTGGATTTAAATGTACACACTTTTTGATTGGGACGTTTGGTGTGTGTGCAAGAGTAGCACCTCTTGCAAGGGTAAAATCCCTTTCCAGTGAAGAATGTAAAGTGTTTCTTCGGAGGGTTTATCACATTTTTCACCAACTGGTCTCGCAGTGTGGGGGCTCTTTTGTATATAAACCTCGGTTTTTCTGGTAGGAGATCCCGGAGGTCTTTGTCGCATTTCAGAATGTGCCAGTGCCTTTGGATAACCTTTTCGATTTTTTTGTGTTGTATACTATAGTCTAAGACCATAGGTACGACATCTTCTCTACTTGTTGGTGTCTTGTTTTCCAGAAGCCTTTCCCTTGGTATCTTCGATACTTCCTCTATTCTTTGCCTGATAAATGTGTCATCGTATCCCTTTTGTATAAATCTACCGCCTATTTGTTTGGCTTGTGTTTGAAATACATCTAAGTTTGTACAATTGCGTCGTAGGCGCATTAGTTGGCCTTTCGGTATGTTATAAAGCCAGTTCTTATGGTGACAGCTAGTAAGGGGAAGATAGCTGTTTCTGTCTATGTTTTTGAAGTAGGTCTTGGTGTCGAAGGTGTCATTATTTCTGGAGATCACTAAATCCAGGAAAGTAATACTGTGTTCTTCTATCTGCCAAGTGAGCCTAATATTTCTAGTATTGGTGTTCAAATTCTCAAGAAAGGTCTCAAGTGACTGGTGGTCGCCTTTCCACAGGATGAAGATGTCGTCGATGTATCTTTTATATAATACAAGGTCTCTCGGGTAGTCGGAAAAAAACGCTTCTTCCTCCCATTGGGACATAAATAGTCCTGCCACGCTCGGAGCAAATTTTGCTCCCATTGCCACTCCGGTCCGCTGCTGGTAGTACTGATCATTATACCATAGATGACTATGTTTTAGACAAAAGTCTAAACATTTGATGATGTACTTTCTTTGAACACAGGGAAGATTGGAAAAATTCCTGAGTCCCCATTTAGTAGCATCACAGGCTAAGTGGTGGGGAATGATGGTGCTACTAAATGGGGACTCAGGAATTTTTCCAATCTTCCCTGTGTTCAAAGAAAGTACATCATCAAATGTTTAGACTTTTGTCTAAAACATAGTCGAGAGACCTTGTATTATATAAAAGATACATCGACGACATCTTCATCCTGTGGAAAGGCAACCACCAGTCACTTGAGACCTTTCTTGAGAATTTGAACACCAATACTAGAAATATTAGGCTCACTTGGCAGATAGAAGAACACAGTATTACTTTCCTGGATTTAGTGATCTCCAGAAATAATGACACCTTCGACACCAAGACCTACTTCAAAAACATAGACAGAAACAGCTATCTTCCCCTTACTAGCTGTCACCATAAGAACTGGCTTTATAACATACCGAAAGGCCAACTAATGCGCCTACGACGCAATTGTACAAACTTAGATTGAACTGTATTTCAAACACAAGCCAAACAAATAGGCGGTAGATTTATACAAAAGGGATACGATGACACATTTATCAGGCAAAGAATAGAGGAAGTATCGAAGATACCAAGGGAAAGGCTTCTGGAAAACAAGACACCAACAAGTAGAGAAGATGTCGTACCTATGGTCTTAGACTATAGTATACAACACAAAAAAATCGAAAAGGTTATCCAAAGGCACTGGCACATTCTGAAATGCGACAAAGACCTCCGGGATCTCCTACCAGAAAAACCGAGGTTTATATACAAAAGAGCCCCCACACTGCGAGACCAGTTGGTGAAAAATGTGATAAACCCTCCGAAGAAACACTTTACATTCTTCACTGGAAAGGGATTTTACCCTTGCAAGAGGTGCTACTCTTGCACACACACCAAACGTCCCAATCAAAAAGTGTGTACATTTAAATCCAACAGTAATGGGACGGAATACGAGATAAGGGACTTCATTGGCTGCAACACAGAGGGCGCAGTATATGCCCTCGAATGCAGCTGTGGACTTCAATATATCGGTCGCACGAAGAGAGTGTTAAGGATACGCATTAAAGAACATGTGAAAAATATAGAAAGTGGATTTCCCAACCACAGCGTATCTCGCCATTTTGCCAAAGTCCACAAAAAAGACCCTTCACACCTGAAGTTCTGGGGGATAGTGCCGTATTCTAGACCATGGCGGGGTGGCCATTAGGTCAGAGCCCTCAGCCAACTAGAATCAAAATATATTTTTAACATGGACACGTTCACACCCAGAGGCCTAAACAACGAGTTCGATTTGAACTGCTTTTTGAGTGACTTTTAGTGTTTTTCCTATCTCACCCTTTGGCCTGCCCACCCCACTCCACCACGATACTTACATAGTGTGCCAGATTATGTGTTAGTCTCCCATTTGATTTACATATCTGCCGTGCGTCGGGTGCTGCTCCGAGCAGAGCCATGATTAATCTAATACCATTAATCATACACTTACTAGCCTTTTCCATCAGCCAGTGTGTGATTCCCATATGGCTCCGCCACAGGGATCCGTACATATACCTAACACATGTTCCATGTGCCAGCGTTTTTTCTTTGAATTTATTTATTCCATTTGAACTAATACTTTTCTGTCATGTCATTTTGTGACATACATACTAGCACTGACACGGTTTGGCTGCATCCCTATAACAGTGTGGGATAGCAGCTCGGTGCCCACGGATTTATTCCGACCACAAGTTTGCTGGACATTGCTTTTTTTATAATATCTCAGACCTACCACAATATGTCTGATCTTTTTTTTTTTTTTTTTTTCTCTCTGTTATGTAGATCCCTTGCTTATACCCCTCACTCTAACATAGGCCATTTTCGATCCGTTACCGCCCACCTTCCTACATCTCAGCCTATCACCTACCCTTGTAGCTTTACCATTGACCAGCCTCATATGGCTTAGGGAAAATGGCGCTGGGTCGGTATTAGGCATATTACATTGCGGACTCCAACAAAATGGCCGCCGTTGCGTCCTATCAATCAGACACTATTTAAACAAATCCAGTGCTCTAGCAACCATCCCCTGATGAAGTCACGTGGTGTGACGAACACGCGTCGGGACTCAGAGCATTAACCGGGAGCAGCACCGAACGGACGGCAGACGAGCGCCGTGCTCGTGGATACATGACCGCCACCTCACTGCTCCATGTGAGTTTTATTTATGGTTTTTAGTTATTAAAATTGCTGTACAGTTTTATGCTATGTGCATTTTCTCCTCCCTCCGTCCCCTGCCTTCTTCATCCTGACACGAGCGGACGGCCTCATACCAGCTAAAGAGCCAAAAGTTGTTGACAGTGAGAAGTAGTAGGAGACGAGTTCGGCACTCGTGGAGATGTGCATTTTTTCCCTACACACTGTGTAAGTTGTGTAAGTGGACACTTAATCTGCCACCCTGCTAATCACATCCCTTTCCCTACAGCTTATGAGTGTTAGGAGGACAAGGCTACAACCTTTTTTTATTATTCTTGTTTCTTTATGTGTGACCAACTATTGAGAACTGGCAGCAAGATATCCACCCAATAGAAAACTGGTAACGTTTTGATCCTATGTGTTTGACCCTTTTATGTCAGCTGGAAGGTAAGCTGCACTAGTCACCGAGGTGTGGGCTGCATGCGTTTGTTTGGATTTGTCTGGACTGAATACCCCTTGTAGAATTTGGAACCTTTTCCATTTTAACCATTTCCTCACTGCTGCACCAGTCCCAGTGTTGAACTGCGGTCCTTTTCTTTTGGTTTGCACTCACCTAAGACTTTATGTTCACGTTTTAAGTTTTTGCTTTGATTTTCACATACACCTTTCTTTTCAAGACTCCACTGTACCATTTTACAGTCCAGTTAGGACTGTACCTATTTAAAACCGTTAAGGTTAATTTGTGTCTGCATTACCTGTCACTCCCCAGGCCCTATTAGCCCGTTCACTCACCATTCCCTCATTTCACTCATCCGGCCAAGCCATACCACAGCGCAGACAATCACCACTTGTTACATACACCTTTTTTGTCTATAAAGGACAGACTCCCCATTTGTTTGCTGCAGTGTTTACCATATTGCACTCATCCCTTAGCCCACCTCCCTCCTCCTCCCCCCTCTTTTCTCTCACTTCCCTTTCCCCTTATCCTACACAGCGCAGGAGCTTTCACAATCATTTATAAGAGGTAAGTGAATTCCTGTGCAATCTGCAACCAGAGCAAGGGTACGAAGAACCAAGCCTGTGGTCCCTGACAGATGGTAAAGAATGATAGCCATGGATTTAGTTGTGGAACTTCCCCCATAGCGATCTTCGTGGTAGTGGACCGACTATCAAAAATGGCCCATTTCTTTCCTCTGAAGAATACACCCTCGGCCATGTGTTTATCAGAGAGATTGTGAGGCTTCATAGTGTCCCTATGAACATTGTCTCCAATCGGGGGGGTTCAGTTCACTTCCCGATTCTGGAAAACTCTGTGAAGCCCTTAAAAATGTCCTCCGCCTACCATCCCAGACCAATGGACAGACAGAGAGGACCAAATCAGACCAAATACACAATGCTTCATCACTTTTGTCCAGGATAACTGGGTATCGCTGCTGCCACTGGCGGAGTTCACCTACAATAATGCTAGCCACTCTGCAACAGGTCAGTCACCCTTCTTTGCGAATAATGGTTTTCACCCATTCTTCTTGCCTGACCTTTTTCCAGAGACCACAGTTCCTGATGTTCAAGACACAGTGGATTTCCTCAACCGCAACAATAAGTTGCTTTAAGAAACAGTTACCAAGGCACAAGCAGCAAGCAAAAGGGCATTCAACAGGAAAAGAAGGGGTGAACTGATTCTCCACCGGAAGACCAAGTATGGCTGGTCTACAAATATTTGAAATCTCAGTTTGGCATGTCCCTCAAAGAAACTGGTACCTAAATTTGTATAAACAAAGGAGAGAAGGATATGGGAATCCCACCTATTTATCAAATATGTAGTACTCACGGATATTGTCGGGGGTGCAATCAAAAATATACTGTACCAAGAGAGAAAAAAAGAAAAAAAAGAAAAATGACTGCTGCACACCCTTAAGAGTTATTACTACGTTTTATTAAATATCAGAAAATAGAGCATAAAAGGCATTAAAAACACACAGGTAACCAATAATGGTATAGTACCCTAGAAGTGACCTGAGAATACACTCACAAAAGCAAGACGGCAAAAATCAGTGACAAATTGAAAACTGGAGCTCGATCATCCAATAAGGAGATCTAGGTCCATAACTCACCCATTCACCCTCCACACAATACAAAGAGACCCCCCACCCCAAGCACATATAAAACCCCCACTGCTATCAATAATCCTAAAGATTTCCACACCATGCGGTGGTTCACCTGTAGTTACAGGGAACCACCGCATGGTGTGGAAATCTTTAGGATTATTGATAGCAGTGGGGGTTTTATATGTGCTTGGGGTGGGGGGTCTCTTTGTATTGTGTGGAGGGTGAATGGGTGAGTTATGGACCTAGATCTCCTTATTGGATGATCGAGCTCCAGTTTTCAATTTGTCACTGATTTTTGCCGTCTCGCTTTTGTGAGTGTATTCTCAGGTCACTTCTAGGGTACTATACCATCATTGGTTACCTGTGTGTTTTTAATGCCTTTTATGCTCTATTTTCTGATATTTAATAAAACGTAGTAATAACTCTTAAGGGTGTGCAGCAGTCATTTTTCTTTTTTTCTCTCTTGGTACCTAAATTTGTGGGACCATTACCAGTCAAGAAGAAACTTAATGAGGTTGCTTATGAATTATTTCTACCTGATTCACTTAAAAGACATCCTGTCTTCCATGTTTCCACAGTCCCTGACTCTTTTCCAGACCAGGCCACCGGAACTCATGACCATAGTTGGGGAAGAGGAGGACGAGGTGCAAGCCATTTTGGACTGTAGGCGAAGAAGAAGCCAGGTACAGTACCTATAAAAATGCTTCTGATTTTGAGTAATTAATTTTGAAGTTTGACAGAGCACCATACCTACACAGTTCCACTAGAAGTGAGGTTAATGAGGTCCGCAAGGAGGTCAAAAGGAAGATCAAATCGTCCGCATATGCGGCTAGTTTATGTACCATCCTCTTCCTCTGGATACCCTTTATATCTGATGTGCCCTAACTGTGTGCAGAAATTGTTCCAGGGTAAGTACAAAACAGGCCACCTCACACACCCAGGTAGTCTTGCATTAGATTAACACATCAAAGGGTCTTCAGCTGTCCCTTTGATATGTTAGAATTCAGCTGGCTTCGACAGTTCAACTGAATTCCTGGTCAATATGGTAATCTAATACAATGGTCCCAGGGTAAGTACAAAAATGAGAAGAGACATTAAGCTATAAGGAACACTTTTGAGATGGTATTGTTACTCTTCATTCTGGCCAAAGGAACCAAATAGAGTGACAAAATCCAACTGTGCATTCCTACATCATCAAGGCCTATATGTTCTAAAGTGGCTTTTGGGAATGTCCAATCTACCCTATCAAAGGCTTTTTCCACATCAGCAGATAAAAGTACTATGGGTAAAGATTGGCAAGTAGAGTAATGAATTGCATTAAGCACCCTCTGTAAATTGCCCCTACCTTCCTTCCCTGCAATGAAACCCACCTGGTCTGGATCAGGGCTCAAGTCCTGAGGGAACGCGTGGGAACGGAGTTCCTGCACTTTTTTCACAGCAGGAACGCAGTTTCCTTTGCAGGACTAGAGCAGCCGAGAGCAGCCAAGCCGCCCGAGCCAATCCTTCACTAACCGGCGATGCCCAGCTCGAGTCACTGTCAGGGGTAGGCGAACCTTAGTAATCCTTTATGTTACTGGCCGCTTCCTGTATATGGATTCATCAGGTAGTGTGCGGGTATTCCGTCACTTCCTCGATGCTGCAATGTTTCCTGGGAGCTTTTGTCATTGTTCCCAGGAGACATTGCGGAGGTCTGCCGAGAGTTATCGCGGGATTTAGAAAGAACTTGCGGTTTAGTAATTATGCATATGAGCGTATCATTTTTTTTTTTTTGGTGGGGGAGTGGATCTTGGGTGGGAGTTCCCACACTTTTTTCCCCAGGACTTGACCCCTGGTATGGATGAATAAGAGTCGGTATATGGTGTATTATTCTTGATGCAAAAATCTTAGTAAAAATTGTCAAATAAATATTTAATAAAAATATGGGCTGGTAACTCAAACGCTTCCCCTCTTTTGGTGTGACTACTATATACACTTGCAGAATGTCCCTTGCAGTTTGCCATTGAAATCTTAAATGTATACATTAGATTCTATGGGCCAGATTCACGTAGCCCCGGCGCATCGTAACGTAACCGATTTAGGTTACACCGCCGCAAATTTTCTGTCTAAGTGCCCGATCCACAAAGCACTTACCTGGAAATTTGCGACGGTGTATCCAAAATCCGTCCGGCGCAAGGCGTGCCAATTCAAATGGGGCGGGTACCATTTAAAATTAGGTGCGCTCCCATGCCGGACGTACTGCACATGCTCCCGACGAAAATTTCCCGACGTGCATTGCGGGAAATTACGACGCGCCGACGTTTTGTGAATCGCGACGTGAAAAAAAGACTTGCGCCGGGAAAAAAATGTTTTTTAAAAAAAATTCAAAAGCAACGCGGGAAAGACGGGTATACTTTTACATGGTGTAGTAATTTTACACTTTGTAAAAGGTGCCCTATCTTTGCGACGGCAAACTAACACTTGCGGCGACGTAACGACGGGAAAAAGTTTTGTGGATCGCCGTAACTGCTAATTTGCATACCCGACGCTGGTTTACGACGCAAACTCCCCCCAGCAGCGGCAGCGGTTCTGCATCCTAAGATCCGACAGTGTAAAACTATTACACCTGTCAGATCTTAGGGATATCTATGCGTAACTGATTCTATGAATCAGTCGCATAGATAGAAACAGGGATACGACGGCGTATCAGCAGATACGCCATCGTATCCCTTTTGTAAATCTGGCCCTATATTCCTAATGTACATAATATCACACACCTTTCTAGACATAGATTCCTCCCCAGGAAGGAGAGACAGGAGGGCATTCACCCGCCCACATCTGTGATCATAATTAAAAAATAGTGACATAGATGAATTTAGCCCTGCAGCGTCTCTGCCACCTCTTCTTCTCAGTCCCCCACCCATAAAAAAAGGAAAGACTCCCAATATCCCACCAATGGCAAGTACCCTCCCTTACCTAAGTTGCGCCCAATTACGCTCTAATGGGTATATGGGTGTATGTGTCCACCCCATTCTCTCTACCCAAACGCCCCATTCAGCACCTAGCACACATATTTCCAACAAAAGGAGACTGAACAAAAAAAGGAAGAAAAGGGGCTCCAGGCATATCTAGAGGCTAAGCATGACTGTTACGCCCAACCCCATTCCCACTGTATGCAGAGAGGCCCACTTTGGCATCTCTGATCCCAATGTGACAATTTTAACACAGTCATTTTCTTAGGGGTCACTATAATCCAGTAGGCAACATTATGAAACTCAATAAATTAATAAGGCAAGTCAATTACAGAGGAGGTGGGTCTAACACATAGACCTCCTGGTCTACCCTAAGGATAAACGGATATTGTCCCCTAAACAGAGATCTTCTTGGTTGCTACAGTCTCTGCACAGAAGAAACTCATGCATCTAGACTCTAGATTCTAGAGCATGGGTGCTCAACCTGTGGCTCTCCAGCTGTTGCGGAACTACAAGTCCCATCATGCCTCTGCCTTTCGAGAGTCATGCTTGTAACTGTCAGCTGCTTCCAATGCCTCATGGGAATTGTAGTTCTGCAACAGCTGGAGAGCCACAGGTTGAGCACCTATGTTCTAGAGCATCCTGCAGAGCTAACCAATGCGGAACTTAAATTGCTTCACATCCCAGGGAACTTAAATACCAGTGGGAGTCACTCTGGCTCTGTAGTGTAAACCTGTGATTATTAATTGTTATAATCGGCACCAGAGGATATTCCCAATGGTAAGTAGTTCCCAGTGTTTTAATGCAATCCAGCAATGGTTTTTAATAACTGGCAATGACATAAAGTTTGTTTACAGAGATCTGGGAACAATTGTATTGAAGCACTGTTGCAGTTTAGCTGATCGACCTCCAAGCCACTCGTAAGATCACTTCCTTTACAGCACAGAAGTGGAGTCTGCACAGGGCGTCTCTCGGTTCCATTTGTAAGGAATTGCGAATAGTAGGAATTCTATGGACATGGTCTAGTTTAATAGCTGTAGCCAGTGAGTTCTCAAGTAGAAAATTAAAGATAGCAATTTTAGTACAGTGTAGGTCAGTTGCAATAGTGGCTTCTTGTATACCTCAGAGCTTTATATTATTGCGTGGCTACAGTTCTCTGAATCCTCCTCCTGCAGTTGTAAGGAAATAAGGTGCTTATGATGACCCAACAGCGTACTTTCTATTTCTGCAAGACGTGCTGATGAATCTGTGTGTTGAGATGCTAGGATTTGTATCCTCTGATCAGCTATTACTACTGTTTCTTTAACAACCTTGGGCTCCTCCCATAGAACTCCTGTAAAATGACTGATCTTTTGTTGTATATCACCCTTGGTTGGGAGAGCCTGGAGGAGCTGTGTAATATCCATATCCTCCTCCCTGACAGTATCACCCTTGCTGTTGGTTTTTTGGAATTGGGAGTTTGTATTCTGAGATTGAGTGATTGTATCCACATATATCTGCCCTAGGATCGAAGTTGAATAGGACAAGCCTCCTTTGTTCCCCGGAGGCAGGATTGAGTCACAGCATTGCCAAAGCCTGGTCAGATAACACTGTGGCCACCTTCTCTGTGCTGTCTTCTTGTTGGATAATCCTTGAACTAGGCAGAAGCATTGCATGAGTCTGTGCCTGTATCACTGCACCTATTTTTGCACCCGCAGGATGCACTGTCTCCAGCATTCCTGGCTGCAGTTGCGGCGGCGCCATCTTCAAATCCAGGGTAGGACGAAATACAGCTCCCCTTCCTGACAGGTACCGCGTGATGTACAGGTGTTGAGGGGTTCTGGTGGGCCCTGGTTTCTTCCTCCGCTTTCCCCTCTTCGGCATGGGTTGAAAGAGGCAAAGAGAAGCTGATAGGAATGGCGGCCTGCTGTAGGAGCCACCTCAGGAGTACGGAGCTCAGGACAAGCAGGTCTTCACACCGTCATAGTTAAACTATGCCCCTCCAGATCTCTACTTTAACTTATTCTGACTGGGGCACAAGGTAGGAAACAGTCACACATACTTTGGTTTACCATTCCAGTTGCAGGCACGCAAGAGTATTTTTTTTTAAACATTTTTGCTTAACTGGTTTGTTTAAATTAGATATACCAGTACTACAATAAAAATATGTATGCAAATACAATAATGGTTTATATTTAGAACCTTCAAACATGTTTTTTTAGTAATATTTGACAACAGCAACACATTTACAATGGAAATAACCATATACAGAGCACATATTCACACTTGATATTCTTGTAAGATGCAAATTGATCAAGTAAAAAGTACTTTTCTTAGATAAAAGCTGTATTCTTTTCAAAGTCTTTTCCAAATAGTAAAATGGCAAGAACTACATCAGATATGTCATTGTTATATATTCTGTAAAAGATCAGATGGCTTTGAGATTTTCTTTTCTTATTCTTTTTTGTCATTTTCCATTTGCACACAATGCAAATGAATAATCCACATGTAAAAGAGTATTTTTTATTTTTTATTTTATTATTTAATCTTTATTAAATGTTTCATATACATATAACCATAAAACATAAAAACAAAGGAGACAAAGGGGACAAAGGGGAAACAGAGGGAAACAAAAAAAAAATACAATCCACATCCTCCGCTTCTAATCCTGCTCTCTTCTTCTCCCCCTCCTCCCCTACCTCTCCCCTCCCCCTTCAGGTCTGTCTTCTGTGGTCCCTCTTGGTTTAAATATCACTGACCTCTTCCTTCACCCACTCCACATATCTTGTGGTCAGCCTAAAGGCCGACCATTTTGCCCATATCCCATTGTATATTTCCACCTGTCCTTCGTCTCTGCTGCTTAGGTATTCCATCTTACAAATATAGTCTACTCTTTCCAACCATTCTTTTATGTTTGGTTTACTTACTTGTAGCCATTTTTTGGGTGTATTAATCCCTTTGCAGCATTTAATAAAAATGTGTACCATTGTGCCAATTTTTCCGCAATCCCTCCAACATTGTGTGAATCTGTCTTGATGGTATTTATGCATTATCTCTGGCGTTAGGTTAAGTACCATCTCACCAGGTACTTATAATTTGCTTTTATTGTATTTATATCAGTTGCATAATTATGCACTGCTCCTATCATTCTCTCTATTTGTGTGTCCTCCAATTTTATACCCATTTCTTGCTCCCACTTTCCTAAAAAAGGTAATGGCCCTCGGCCCTCTAGATCTGTTAGCAGTTCGTATACTTGGGATATCACGTGTTTTAACGTTGTTTGTATATTACAGAGTTTTTCTACCCAAACGCCCCATTCAGCACCTAGCACACATATTGCCAAAATATTTACATATTTACAAAAAAATTGTACCTGTGAGTGAAATTAGGGGTGAATTATATTTCCATTTCCCCTGACGATATAGTGAACCACATATTTTAAATACATTTTTAGTCAATTCATGTGAATCTGTGCCTAATTTTCTAAATTTACGTGGTATCCAAATGTTTTTATGTAACAGTGTCATGCTTAAGGCGTCTTCCATCCTAGCCCACCTTTTTTCACTATTTACATTTGCCCATTCCACCATGCGTGCTATTATAACTGCCTTATAGTAACTTTTTATATCCGTTGCTGGCTGCGGAACCTCCATATTTTTTGTTTCTACTAAGTAGAGCAAAATTTACTCTAGATTTTTTGTTTTGCCATATATATTTTATCATTGTTTTTATTGTTCTAAAGAAAACATTGTGGTATTGCTTTTGGTAACATTTGGAACTTGTATAATATTTTTGGTAGGATCACCAATTTTAGCGTATTTATCCTCCCCATCCAAGATAAAGGTCTCTTCGCGATTTTTCTTATATCTGATTTAATTTCATTGAGTGATGGGATGTAAAAACAAGAGGTAATCCCGCGCGGTCAGAAGATCCTACTAAGTGAAACTGGGGCGGTGTTTAAGCTAAAGGGGACACTGCTGCAGACACCTAGTGATCTATCCTAAATAGAAAAAAATGTGTCAAATGGAAAAAGGTGATGGTGTCTGCGCTGTGTAACAGAGAAAAAGAAGGGGGAGGGGAAAGGAAGATAGATAATGTGACTATAATACACTCTATATGCATAAAAAAATGTCTATATAGACTACCAAATAATTCAGATATCTGCCTGAATCGATAAGTGAAACAAATATCTCAGAAAAACATAAATTTCAATAACGTGATTGCCACACTATACACAAACAAATAAATAATGCATACATATGTAAACTTAACATAATAAATAAATGTAAGAGCCAAACAAAGTCAGAATAGAATACGTGCAAAATATATTTATATATATATATATAAATAAAATAAATATATATATATATATATATATATATATATATATATATATATATATATATATATATATATAGGAAAGTCTCTGAGTGGTGGTCCCAAAGTAAGAGCCAAACAAAGTCAGAATAGAATACGTGCAAAATATATTTATATATATATATATATATATATATATATATATATATATATATATATATATATATATATATATATATATATACACACACACACATATACACATATATATATATATATATGAAAGTCCCTGAGTGGTGGTCCCAAAAAAACAAGTGTTGAGAAATGAGGAGCTTCAGTGTGCACCTCTTTTGACTTCTTAGCAGCTTACCTCACAGCTGTTGTTCTAAAGACTTGATAATTCTCAAGGGATACACATCCGATAATATAATCAGCCAGATGGTAGGAAACCCAAACCAGTGAGTATCTAATTTAACTCTTATGCCGCGTACACACGATCGGTTTGTCTGATGAAAAACGGTCTGATGGACCGTTTTCATTAGACTAACCGATCGTGTGTGGGCCCCATCGGTTTTTTAACCATCGGTTAAAAAAATAGGAACTTGTTTTAAAATTGGACTGCCACACAAATATAATAAAAAAACTAAAAGGAGAAATACAATCTTTAACCTTTCTGTAGCATTAATATTGTTCTTATGCTGTTTTCCATACCCTCCTTTTCCGGTATGAATCCTGTTTGATCTATGGTTATCAGTTCTGGCATCAGATTTTTTAATCTTGTTGCCAGAATTTTTGTGTATAACTTTATATCTGCATTTAGCAAAGCTATGGGCATATAATTGGAGCAGGCAGTTCCATCCTTTCCTTTTTTAGGTATTATTGTAATATGAGCTAGCAAGATATTTCCCAGGTCTATTTCCCCATGTATATCTTTCTTTTGTGACGCTATTGAATATTTTTCTTGTTTCCTCTTCTATTCTGGATTCTGAAAGTATACTTATTTCAAAAGATATTTTTCTCTTTTTTTCCATGACGCCCCTTCATATTTTGTTGTTTTTCTGTTGTTTGCCTATCTCCATTTCCTCCTTGGATTACAAATGTATTCATAGGGCCATGGTCGGGGCTTAGACTAGAACGGGGTAATTTAACAACCACTCTTGCTCCTCTTGCCGACTTCCCCCTCATGTTTTCCTTTTTATCTATTTCCTCTTTTCCTTTTCCTTAGGACCCCATTTTTTTTAATAAGGGTTATCCCGAGATATGGCGATTTAGCGTCCTGGTATAGTACGATGGTGAACTGGTATATCTTCAAAATTAAACTTTATTCAAAATGAATCTTCTAATTTTCTGATGGAATGAAGCAAAATTTGATCTAGGAGCTATCTCCTAGCAGGGAAATTTTCCTAACCCCCTATAATGATTACAATCAGATTGAGAGTGATTGTAACTGGAGCAGGGTAACTAAGCAATTGACCCTGTACATAGAAACACAGTAGCTGCCATCTCATGTTTAACAGTAAAAACCACTGCTCACAGCATCCACTGTTGCAATTATGACTTTCAGGGCCACTTCACACCAGATGCAGTTCCGTTCAGTTCCGTGTGCTTTTTTTCTGCACAAAATACATGCACAGTGTTTTCCATGTATTCCAATGGCTCTAGTTGGCTCTAGTTCACACCATGCCGTCAGTTTCCGGTCAGTTTCTGCATCAGAAACTGACCGGAAACTGACTGCATGGTCTGAACTAGAGCTAACTATAGCCATTGGAATACATGGAAAACACTTTGTATGCATTTTTAGTGCAGAAAAAATGTGCACCGAACTGAATAGAACTGGCTGGTGTGAACTGGCCCTAAATGTGATTGTTAAGGCTATTAAAAAAACAAAAAACTGATTTATACTTACCTGTTCCTTGCAATGGTTTTGCACAGAGCAGCCCCAATCCTCCTCCAGGCTTCTAGCTCCTCCTCTTCTATGTGTGCCACCATAGAAAGCTGCTTCCTATGGTGGCACACCTGCAGGCTTGATCCCGAGCCATGCTGCATGTGTCTATGTGGCTTTTCCCTACCTCTTGCTCTCTCCACACAGACTGTGATGGCTGCTGCTGCTGTCTCTGAACCAACAAAAAATGCTTCTCTCTGTAACGTCTCACGAACAATTTTGCACTAAATATAATTGTGCTTCTTTCCCAGTTAACTCTCATCCGTTACTTCCTACCCAAACCTTCTTCCTGAAGAGTCTCTCACTCGAAGTTCAACTATAGTTACTTCCTTCTTTCTAATTAGCCTGTGACTTCCTGTTAAGCTGCTGGGCGGCCTATTTAAGCTCCTAGCACTAACCAGGAAGTGTTCCTTTATTTCGGCTGACACAACGCCTCTGTCGGTTGGGTATCCAGACGCACCTGCTCTGAACTTCAGCTTCCTGACCTGGACCAGGAGTCTCCACTGCCTGCTTCACCAGCCTTACCCGTCTGGACCCTCCGGAAAAACAACTCCAGCTGGTTTAATGACCAGCTGACGTTGCTAAAGCAAGAGCGTAGAAGAGCAAAAGCTGCGTGGAAAAGGTGCTCTTCAGATAAAAACCACACCATTTACAAGATAATAACAAAGAAATATCACAAAGAAATCATCACGGCCAAAAAAAATAATTTCTCCAACATCATCGCAAATGCCCTTAACCGCCCCCGAGAACTCTTCAAGCTGGTCACTCAGACCATGAATCCAGCTTGTTTAGAGGCCCCCAATTCTGATTCACAAGAATTTTGCAACGAGTTATCGGATTATTTCATTAATAAAATTGAAAAAATCCGTGAAAGTATTCAGCAAAATGGAACCGTCACCAACTCCCCCCCAAATCACAAACCTAATACCCACATAAATCCGCCGCAATCACCAAAATTCACTCTAAAACCCATCACCATCAATGCCACTAAAAACATCATCAGGACTCTGCGTAATAGCACAGCACCCAATGATATCATCCCCACTAAACTGCTGAAAGAAAGTGCCGATATACTGGCACCAGCTATCACGCAGCTCATTAACCAATCATTTGAAGGAGGGCATGGTGCCCACCTTGCTAAAACAAGGTACAATAAAACCAATTCTAAAAAAACTACCCTCGACCCCAAAGACCCAAACAACCGGAGGCCCATAACAGCTCTAAATGTTTTCTCCAAGGTAATGGAGAAATTAGTTGTACAACAGCTGCAACTGCATTTAGACACCCATAAATTACTCGACCCGTTTCAATCAGGCTTCCGTCCGGGTCATGGAACAGAAACGGCGCTGCTCAAAATATGGGATGACGCTCTAGAGGCCGCAGACGAAGGAGAATCTTGTCTCCTGATACTGCTGGACCTAAGCGCGGCTTTTGACACTGTAGACCACGGACTACTACTGGCTAGGCTAGCTGAAGTAGCCGGAGTCGCTGAAGGTGTTTTACCCTGGTTCTCCTCCTTCTTGGAAAACCGATCACAAATAGTGAAACTGGGGTCTTTCACTTCTGAAAAACGTACGGTGTCATGCGGAGTCCCTCAGGAATCTCCTTTATCGCCCGTATTGTTTAATATCTATCTTCGCCCTCTCTTCATCAGTAACCAGAAGTTACTTTACCACTCCTATGCAGACGACACACAACTGTATTTCCGCATCTGCAACAAAAAGGATCATTCTCTTGGACTAGAGAAATGCCTCACTCTAATAGATAACTGGATGACAGTTATCTTAAACTCAATGGTTCGAAAACAGAACTTCTCCTGTTTCACGCTAACCGGAAAAGTCACTCCGTGTCAACATGGACTCCCCCGCCCATTCTGGGTAAAACTATCACCCCTAGCACCAAAGTCAAAAGTCTCGGAGTCATTTTCGATACCTACATGACAATGGATGCACAAATAGGGTCAGTAGTCAGCGGATCCCACCATCTGCTGCGCCTACTACGCAGACTCACGCCCTTTATCCCGAAAGAGGACATTGCAGTCGTGGTGGGAACAATCATCAATTCCAGACTCGACTACGCAAATGCCCTCTATCTAGGACTCCCCAAATACCAAATCACTCGTCTGCAAGTCGCTCAAAATACGGCCGCTCGACTAGTGACTGGGAAAAAAACATGGGAATCAATCTCACCTTCACTGAGATCCCTTCATTGGTTGCCAGTAAAAGACAGAATCACTTTCAAGGCACTCTGCCTAAAACAGAAGTGTATTCAAGGCAACGCCCCCCAATATTTATGCGAAAAAATAAAAGCCCATAACCCCAATCGCATTCTGCGATCCACCAATCAAAACCTCCTCCAGATACCCAAAGCCAGATACAAGTCCAAAGGAGATCGAAGATTTGCAGTCCAGGGACCTCGCCTGTGGAATGCATTACCAACCACCATCCGACTGGAGTCGGACCACTTGGCCTTCAGGAGAAAGATTAAAACCCATCTCTTCTGAGGTCAAGGGGTTCCTTACCCATGAAATGGATACAGCGCCCAGAGGCGATTCAGTTCGCATGTGTTGCGCTTTACAAGTCTCTCTCTCTCAAATGCAGTCCGTTAGAAGAGCTGGCTAGGGGGATGACGTGGTGTACGTGACACACGCACGTCCGAGGGAGGAGCCGTCCGCGCCACGGATCCGACAGCGCATTGGGAGATGGGAGGACAGAGACCCGGAGGAGGCCCAGTGTCAGCGGATGCGCCGCACAGAGGGAGCCCGCCGAGCGGATAGTCCATCCATACCGCTGAGTCCACCTGCCGTCTCCGCTCTCCGGTGGAGGCCCGCTTTCCGTCACCCCCCACTTACCCCCACGAGACTGCGGGCAAGGTAAGGTACGGGGAGGAGTAGGGAAGCCCCCCCCCTAAGGCGTGGGGGCAGCCCCCCTCTTCCCGCTGTACACACTGACTACAGCTGATCGGACCTGAAATCGGAGGAGTGGATCTGCAGTGCGCGGCAAGTCTGGTAACATGCAGCCCTCATTTGAATTGCTTTTGCTTTTGCTGGTTTGCTGATTTTTGCTTTATGTTTTTGCGGTACTTGCTCTTTGCCTCCCAGAAATATGAACTGTACTCAGAAAGGAGAGTAACCTGGTCATATAAATCGCTTGCCCCAAGCCTTTAAGGTTGACTAAATAAGCGGATAGGAGAACTATTTTAAGCGAGTCCACGTGCAACGTGGTACTCCCATTTATCTCAGAGGGACACTTATCATTAATGAATGACCGTGCTACTGAATGCACACGTACTGGCAGTAGAATTAAAGCTTCTTTGAGTCGACTGTCCCCCACACGGTGGGCATTTACCCTGGCGGACTAGTAGTAAAGCACTTGACTCTGCGTCTGACTTTTTAAATCTCCCGGCATAAGCTTTAATCCACTATATGTGCATGGATCTGTATTGTTTTAATGCATTCAGGAGTTGATTGTCTTACATACTGCGGTTACTTCCCAGGGCGGACTTGTAAAAAAAAAAGCAGCAGACTCTACTCTTGTCTCTCCAATTCAACCAGTACGTGCTCTATCTAATTATTTGTGCCCATGTCGGCTCAGAATTAATGCACCCACGAGCTGATTGTCCTACATTGGGCGGATACCTACCTCGGCGGACCAGCAGAAAGTATTAGATTCTGCGTCTGATCCTACAAACGAGTCCGCGCACGCCTTATTTAAATTTCATGGTCATCTTTCTCTTGGGGAATTATTGCATCCATAAGGTGACTGACTTTCATACCGCGGACACTTAACTTGGTAGTGAACTGGAAAAGCTCTAGATCTTACGCCTGACCCTACATAGTCACCAGAGGGGACTCCTAGCAATATATCCCATATCATTGGGTAAGGGGGGGTTACCTGCCCAAAATAGGATAAGAGCGCACTTTACTAAATAACGATCTAACTTCATCAAGACCTCAAGTCCTCAGCTCACACACTGCGCAAACTTAGGAGGGGTGGTACCTGCAACTTGAAAGTATATAGATTTGACGTCTTAAAAAAATAAATAAATAGGGGGTTCAATTACGACCCTCTCCATTGGCCTTCTGCCTTCTGCCTAATGAAAGTCGCAAGGCTATCGGCAGGGGCAGGACTTTTAGCAAAGCCTTAATCGCATCAGGGGGAGTCGGGTTTCTACCAGTGGGTGAGCATCCCACTGGGTTAAAATCAATCATTGTACAAACGGATGAACTCCCTGACCTTTCCTTAAACTTTGGATTACAGCAGGGGTTAATTAATACCCCCGAAACCTCCTCAAAGTATCCCCCCAGGGCGGTTTAAAAAAAAAAATATAAAAACCCCTTTTAAAAAAAAAAAAAAGGGGGGGGAGCATAGCTCTCCGTCCCCCCCTCAAACTGGGAAAACGCATTAGATCGATAAAGAAACACAATATGAACAGATCAACAAGGGGCGCTGCCCCTAAAATCCCTAAAGACACTGCCACCACCAGCACGATCAGACACTATATGACGTCGGAAGGCAGCGCGAAGAGCCCTGGCCGGGTAAAAAAAACAGAAAAAACGGGGACAAATAAAAAGGGAGCAGGGGGGGCGGAAACCCCGAGTGCGGATACGTCAGTTGAACTTGAACAAGTAACAGGCCAAATGGAAGACCTTTGCTCGGACTCTCACATCCCCTCTAAGGGAGAAATGGACACTATGCTCAGGAGATTGGAGAATGCAATAAGACAGGAAATTACCACTTTAAGAACGGATCTATTTCATACGTTAGAACGGGTGGAGGAAGCCGAGAAAAAGATAGGAAAGCAGGATCTAGTAATCAAGGAATTAAATAACCAACATCTAATTATGAAACAAAACCAGAGGCTGTTGCAATACCGACTGGAAGATTACGAGAACCGTAACAGAAGGCAAAATTTAAGGATTAGGGCGGTTAGGGAAGAGAAAGGGGAAGACCTGAGGAAAATTCTTAATGACTTGTTCCTACCCCTCCTAAACAACGGGAGGGAAGGCCCCTTAAAAATAGAACGAGCACACCGAGTGGGAAAGGCCAGGGAGGGAGGAAGCAAATGGGAAAGGGATATAATCGTCAGGTTCAGGCACTTCAAAGACAAAGAAGAAATATGGCACAAACTGAGAAGAAAGCCCCCCTTACTATTTGAGGGGACTGAGATTCAGATCTACACAGACTTGGCCTGGGAAACCCTGGTTAGGAGAAGGCATTTAAAACCCTTACTGGAACAGATGCGTAAATCCAACATTACCTATCAATGGGGGTTCCCAGCCTGCCTGATTGGATACAAAGAGGGAGTGTCAGCTAAACTAACATTTCCGGAAGATCTGGGGGGGTTTTGTCACAAATTGCACATCCCGGTGATCGCATTACCTGGATGGGTGGAATAGCGATTAGAAAATAGCTACCCCCAGAGGGGGCTCTCAGAAAATGGGCATAGAGAGACGGGAGGGGTGGGGGGGGGCGGAGGGAGGGGGACTAGACGGGGGAACGATGCGGTGCGGATCTGTACCCCCACACACATAAGATCGAGCCACCGGGGAATTCCGGGGGACAGTGTGTGAGGAAGGGCGCGGGAGGTCACACCTCATCCAAAAGAACCAACGGGTAGGGGATACCGAGGATCCCTATGGTTCAGAGGCGATGTACTGGCCTAGGCAAGGGGAGAGGAGGGGGGGTTGGGGGGGTGGGTTTGGAGGGGGAGAGAACACTCCCCCCCTCCAAAATAGGGAGGGAAATGGGAATATGGCTCCCAAGGGATCTCTTAGAAAGGTCAGCATGTATAAGGAAACGACCAAGCAATAGGAAATGACAGAAGTTAAATTTTTATCCTATAACGTAAAGGGTTTAAATTCAGCGGTCAAAAGACTAAAAGTTCTGGGTGAGATTGAACAACTTAGAGCGGACGTAGTATTTATTCAAGAATCCCATTTGACCATAGACGCAAATATTAAGCTATATTCCCCGGCGTACCCCACTTGGTTTTACGGCGACTCTATCTCAAAACGAGCAAGAGGTGTGGCTATCGGGTTTTCAAGGGGTCTAGGATTCACGCTTGAGGCGAGGCTAACGGACCCAGAAGGGAGATTCCTATTTCTCAAAATAAAGCTAGATAACATTACATTCACGTTAGCAAATATATACGCTCCAAACATACACCCAATTCAATACTTAGGCAAAATTCTGGGAAAACTGATAAATTTTGCCGAAGGACATATAATCCTGATGGGGGATCTAAATTTTGTTCACAATCCCACAGAAGACAGTACGTTCCGTGGGAAGGCGACAAAAACAGAGCAACTTCAGAGAATTAAACATAAGTTACATGATTGTCAACTAGTAGACGTTTGGCGGAGCTTCCATCCAAACGAACACGATTATACATTTTTCTCCCCCCCCCCACGGAACGTACTCTAGAATAGACTACATCTTAGTGGATCATGGGTTGCTTGACTTTATTATAGACACAGAAATTGGAATCATAACGGTGTCAGACCATGCTCCAATAACAATGAAAATCATATTATCTGCACAAAAGAAACAGCGGCCGATGTGGCGACTAGACGACAGCCTGATCCGAGATGAAGAAGGGGCAAGAAGGGTGGAGGCCGAACTGGAAAAATTCTTCCTCATTAATGACACAGTAGGGATTTCCAGTGCAATCTTGTGGGAGACGCATAAAGCATACATAAGGGGAATACTAATCGCGGAGGGGGTTAAAAAAAAGCAGAAAGGAAAAGTAAAACCATTGCCCTTCGGAAAGAGATAGAGACCCTCGAACGCAAACATAAAGAGCATAGATTAAAAGAGACCTACCAGAATTTAACCCTGAAAAGAGAGGCACTTAAGGAAATTGCGGACCAGGAAGCAAGGTATAAACTAAACTGCATCTCTAAGGAGAGGTACATATGGGGAAATAAACCAAGTAAGCTTCTAGCCAAAATGGCCCAAAAAAAGAAAACTAGGAACTACATTGAAAAAATTAAAGGGAAAAACGGAAATTTGGTGTACGCAACCAGTGAAATTGCGGATAGCTTTAAAAAATATTATGAGGACTTATATACAATAAAACAGTTTGGCTGGCAGAAAGGGGAAAGGGAGGAAGAGACTAGAGACTTCATTGCTAAGGCGGGTCTCCCTAGATTGGATGAGACGGCAAGTTTGAACATGGATTGCCCCATAACGGAAGCAGAAATTAAAACAGCCTTAAACTCTATCGCGGGCGGTAAGAGCCCGGGTCCGGACGGATTCTCTACAATGTATTATAAAAAATTTAGTAATATATTGATTCCAAGGCTGTGCAAATATTTCAATGGGTTAGGATCGGAATTTGAAACTAGCAGGGAAGCCACGGCGGCCGTGATTACATTAATTTTAAAAGAGGGGAAAGACAGCTCTCTCTGTTCAGGGTACAGACCCATTTCTCTGTTAAATACAGACATCAAGCTGTTTGCCAAAATATTGGCGGGACGCTTGAAGGGGGCTCTGCACTCGTTGGTGCACCCTGACCAAGTGGGTTTTGTCCCCAACAGAGAGGGCAAAGATAATAGCCTTAGGGCAATCCTTTTGCTACAGACCATCAGGCAAAATGAGACCCCCGGTCTGCTCCTGTCAGTTGACGCTGAAAAAGCCTTTGACAGGGTAGACTGGGGGCTCATGATGGAGACCCTCACTGCCATGGGGATAGGAGGCAGGATGTCCCGGTGGATTAAAACACTGTACCTCCATCCCACCGCAAAAATTAAAATAAACGGGACACTCTCGGAATCATTCAAGATGAAAAATGGGACTAGGCAGGGGTGTCCCCTGTCCCCTCTTCTATTTATTTTATCATTGGAGCCATTATTGGCTACTATCCGTAAGGATTCCGATATTAACGGAGTAAGAGTAGACGGGGAGGAACATAAATTATCGGCTTTTGCCGACGATATATTATTTTTCGTAACCAATCCGGTCAATTCCATCCCAAAGCTCTCTAAAGTATTGAAATACTACGGGGACATCTCCAACTTTAAAATCAATGTCACCAAATCAGAAATTTTGAACATTAATCTAAATAAAAGAGAGATAGGATCAGTAAAGGAAGTCTGCGCATATCCTTGGACTAAAGAACTAAAGTACTTGGGAATTAAACTTGCAAATACAGTACAGAAGATGTATAAAATAAACTACGTCCCCTTATTAAACGAGATTAAGAACGAATTAAAAAATACAGTAAATAAACCAATTTCATGGATAGGTCGCATCAACATGTTGAAGATGGTGGTAGTCCCTAAAATTCTTTATAAATTTTTATTAGTTCCAATCGCCCTCCCACAGCAGTTCCTGAGCATCCTTAACACCCTGCTACTAAACTATGTATGGAAAAACAGGAAGCATAGAATATCCCTTTCCATATTAAAACAGGGAAAGATGCAGGGCGGGCTAGCGGCTCCGGATATCAAAAGCTATTATAAAGCGGCGGTTCTATCCCGGGCGGTCGAATGGGCCCGGAATAGACCAGATAAAAGATGGGTACAAATTGAGAAAGCGTCAACTAGCAAATATTTGTACAATATCATATGGATCCCTGCACAATATAGAGCATTAGAGCACAAAACACAGGACATTACACGACTCACTTTAAGAATGTGGGATAGAACTCAGGCACAATTAGAGGGGAAATTCAACTCCCCCCTAATGAATTTAAAAGAAAATCCGTTTTTTGCACCAGGGGAAAATAAAATAGGAGGGAATTGGATTAGGGAGGACACTGTGCACTTAGGAGATATTATTAAAAATGGTGATATAATGACCTACGGAGATTTGAAAGCCAAAACGGACTATTGGAATCTTGATAGGTGGCATTATTCCCAATTACATCACTTTGTGCGGCACCTCCCCCGCCCATTACGGACGGAGGCGGAGCTGACCCCACTGGAGAGGATTTGTAAATCGATGAATTCAAAGGGCACAATCACTAAACTTTACGGGATACTGGTTAAGATAGGGTCTCGGGGAGAAGCACCTTTTATAGAGAAATGGGAAAGACAGTTAGGAAGCACTAGAGGGACAAATTCTTTTCAGAGGATCATTCAACTAACCCACTTTTCCGCAATAGATGTTCGCACTGCCGAAGCAAATTATAAGTGCCTATCAGGGTGGTACATAACCCCAGACAAAGCCAATAAATTTAAAGTAAACCAGCCCACTGAGTGCTGGAGGGGCTGTTCAGAAACAGGCACGATGGCCCATTTATGGTGGCTATGCCCAAAAATTCAAAACTACTGGGACACAATACTGAGTCAAATCAAGGCCATAACGGGGGAGGAGATAAAGAAAGACCCCTGGACCGTGCTCTTTCACGGCGGTACGGAAGGGGTTAAAAAATACAAGCAGTCGTTACTTCCACATCTCTTAAATGCAGCCAAGAAACTTATTCCTAAAAAATGGCAGGAGAAGGAATGCCCACATGTCTGGAACTGGATAGACGAAGTGGAGGAAACGTACAGGTTAGAAGAATTAAAGGATAGCTACCTGGAAAGGAACAGTGAATACAGGGAGAAATGGGCAAAATGGAAGGAATACAAAAAAACATGGAGCTACGCGGAGAGAGTTAGGGTTCGTTAGGAACTAGAAACGTAAAAGTGGGCGCAAATCCACTAGCACCTCCTCGTATGCACCTTTCCGAGGTTTTATGTGTATCTCTTTTAGAGCGTTGCGAAAATATAGCTTCCTTTGCTGAACTGACTAGGAGACATCTCAGAGGGGAACAGGACGAGATCCCTGGGAGCCATTAGGGGAGGGGGGGGGGGGGGGGGGGAAACTCTCAAGAAGATTGGGATTGGTTAATTTGCATTGGGTGCGACCAGCCTTAACGGGGGTTGTTGGGGAGGTAATTATGGTCATGGCTTTTGTGCCCCGATGGCTGGTTGATAGAGAAAACGAAACTCTAACGATTTAATAATAAAAAAAAAAAAAAAAAAAAAAAAAAAAGAAACTGCAGAATAAATACCACACATGATGCAAACCACAAATCGAGACGTAAGAAGCATCAAATCATGAGCTGGTCTCTAGAATTTGGTTAAAAAAGCTGAGGTGGTGAAAAAAAAAAAACAAGTCTCTCTCTCTCTCTGGAGCCTGACCTCATGCCTGCATCATTCACTTCAGTATCGCAAGTACCCTGATGTTGTTATGCATTACTATCCTGTGAACTGCCCTGCCTGCTAATTATGTATGCTAACTATACCAGGAATTGCTGCAGCCATAGTCGCTCTATGTTTGGTACTTCTAATAAGGATCCTGCCATGATTTCTACATTCTAAGTCACCAAGTATAAACGGAAGTCTTTCTTGCCTAAGTACCTTCTTCTCAAATGTTATTGTGTGCACATATACTACCTATTACTTTGAGGACTTTGCCGTTAAGGTTATTTACATGCCACGCATGCTCGGCTACTTCTGCATTTAACTAGTATCAGTTCTACCTGGACTTTATACTTATTTGTTTGAGTTTTCACTGGCGCCTATGAAGGAATATGCGCCATGTTTCTTGACTGAGACTGTGATGGTAGGATTCCAAACTCTCTGCACACAAGAGAGTGAAACCTGGGTCCGAAACTTAGTAGTCTCCGCAGTTGAGATCCTAACTCTCAAATAATATCCGGTGTAACGTTACACTCTCAGACAAAGCACTGGATCACGATCAGACTTAGGTAAATTTTTAGGGGGGTCTGGGGTGGGAGCAAAACATAAAAGATTGTATTTAACCACTAGAGGCCCACGTTATAGCCGAATGATGGCTACAGCGCGGACCTGAAAATCCGGGAGGACTCCAATAGACGAGCTCCCCTTTGCACGCACAACACGCGCCCTGTGATCACCGAGCCACTGAGACTCGGGTGATCACAGATCCGTGTAATATGATTATTAATAGTCAAACAACATTAGAATTCTACTATAGCTTGTGCGTGGAGCATTCGACCGGAAATGTACAATCGCAGCGTCGTACAGTTTAGCTGCTTCTCTGAATCTTCTCCGACAGACACCATAAGTGTCAGGAGGGTACTTACCGAGGCCGAGATGCAGAGAGTGGTTCACCCTTGTGACTAGGCACCCTCCGCCCCCTGGAGGTGAGACAGGGAAAGGATGGCACGAAGAGGCACATGCTACTACGGAAGGAAGACTTGTGCAGAGGTCCTCTGTAGAGAACGGCAGTTGGCGATGATTGGGGGTCGCAGGACCAGCAGGACCAGAATTCCACAGAAGGTCCAGAACAGACCCAGGATCACACACAGGAGGCCAAAGTCAGATCCGGGTAAAGGCTGAGGGTCAAGGACTGGAGACAAGAGGCAGGTCCGGGTCACAGGCAGGAGGTCAAGCACTGGAGACAAGATGGAGTCCGTAGGCAAGCCAGAGGTCGGTGCAGGAGAAGAGCAGAATGGTCAAGGTCAATCCGGGTCACAACAGGTAATCAGATGCAGGAAACAGGAAGCAGAACACAACAGGAAGCTGAAGACAAACCAGCAATTCCTCTGAGCACTTGATCAGCATTTATAGACAGCCAGGAAGGTATGTGATGCATGCACTAAGCAGCTGACAGCTTCTCACTGTCAACTTTTATGCCATCTAGTGTTCAATGTATAATATGCTTCACTGACAATAAGCCTTCAATTAACAGATTTGACTTTAATTAATTTAGATTTTCTTACGAATGCATTTTTTAACAAAACAAAATAAATAAAAATGAATTTCGGGAGTGACTAAATAAATTTATCGGACAAAATATTTCAGTGTACACATGTCTATAAACCAATCAGCTTCCAAATTTTATTGCCAAAGCTTAATTGAACAAGCTGAAGTTAGAAGTTGGTTGGCTACTATACAGAGGTGCACCAGATTCTGTACCAGTTTTAGTACATCTCCCGCATTGCATCATTGTTATTATCATCATAAACACTATTAAAGCACGTATTGCTTAGTACAGTATACAAAATAATTATGGTGTTGAAACTTCAAGCATGTAAATAATAAAACACCATAGAAAAGGGACCTGAGTGGATGACATTAAAAAATATAAGATATATGGTAGGTAGGTAGGTGAGAAAGCAAATGTTGGAGGTGATGGTTTCTTAACAAAAAAAATATTGCCTAGAGGAAACCATAGTAAAGAAACCACTTCTGAAAAGGTGAGTTTCAAGGGGCTATATACAAAAAGTAATGCCGCTTACACACAATCATTTTTTGGGTTGTAAAAAACGTCGATTTTGAAAAATGTAATTTAAAATTATCGTGTGTGGGCTTCAGAGCATTTTTCGGGTTCTGAAAAACGACAAAAAAAAAATCCGAACATGCTCTATTTTTTAACAACGTTTTAAACAATGGTGTTTTTCGGGTTGTAAAAACTGATCATGTGTGGGCTTTAACAACGTCAAAAACCCGCGCATGCTCAGAAGCAAGTTATGAGACAGGAGCGCTCGTTTTGGTAAAACTACCGTTCGTAAGCACATTCATCATGCTGTAACAGACAGAAAAGCGCGAATCGTCTTTTACAAACACAAAATCAGCAAAAGCAGCCCCAAGGGTGGCGTCATCCTCATTGGAACTTCCCCTTTATAGTGCCGTCGTACATGTTGTACGTCACTGCGCTTTGCTAGAGCATTTTTTTTTCACGATCGTGTGTGGGCAACGTCGTTTTAATGATGAAGTTGGAAAAAACATTGTTTTTTCTAGAGGCTGAAAACATCGTTTTTACAAGTCGAAAAATTATCGTGTGTACGCGGCATGAGAAATTCCACCCTGTTTGGTCATTTTTTTTCTTGAGAGTTCTTAGGCAAGCTTGATTGGGACATGGAGCTATAGATATACATTTACATTCCCCAGTTTAATAGTCAGATTCAGTGAAAGGTATCTAATATCTTTGAACCCCTTAGGCCCCGTACACACGACCAAACATGTATGCTGAAACTGGTCCGCGGGCCAGTTTCAGCATACATGTTCGGTCGTGTGTAGGCGCGAGCGGGCCAAATTCCAGCAAACATTTGCCCGCCGGGCCTTTTCCCAGCGGGCAAATATTCCTGGACATGTTTTAAAACCGTCTGCTGGAATCCTGCCCGCTCGGACATGTACGGTCGTCAGTACAGACCTACCGTACATGTCCGAGCGCCCGCCGTCCCTCGCATGCGTCGAATGACTTCGACGCATGCGTGGAAGCCTTTAAATGGCAGGCCCGCCCACGTCGCCGCGTCATCATCGCAGCGACAACGCGGACACGCCCCGCGTAGTGTTTACGCGCGGACTTCTGTACGATGGTTAGTACAACCATCGTACAGAAGCCCTCTGGCAGGCATGTACGGTGAAAACGGTCCGACGGACCGGTTTCACCGTACATGTTTGCTCGTGAGTACCCGGCCTAAGATGAAAAAATAAGGAAGGTAGTCATGGTCTTACATGCAATGGGCCAGATTCACGTAGGAGAGCGTATCTTTAGTTGGGTGTAGCGTATCCTAGTTACGCTATGCCACCACAACTTAGACAGGCAAGTGCAGTATTCACAAAGCACTTGCTCTGTAAGTTGCGGCGGCGTAGCGTAAATCGGTCGGCGTAAGCCCGCCTAATTTAATTGTGGAAGAGGTGGGCGTGTTTTATTAAAATGAGCCGTGACCCCATGCAAATGAAGCGTCGATCGTACGGCGCATGCGCGCGCATGCTCAGTATCACGTCGAATTTACTCCATAAGATACGCCAGGCTCAATGCCTGACGTGAACGTAACCTACGCACAGCCCCATTCACGTACGACTTACGTAAACAACGTAAAAATATACGCTTGCCGACGTCCATACTTTGCATTGGCTGCGCCTCATATAGCAGGGTTAACTTTACGCCGGACGTAAGCCTAACGCAAACGGCGTAGCGGGCGCAAGTACGTTCGTGAATCGGCTTACCTACCTAATTTACATATTTGACGCGTAAATCTACGGAAGCGCCCCTTGCGGCCAGCTTAAATATGCACCCAAGATACGACGGCGTAGGGGACTTACGCCGCTCGTATCTTGGCCAAATCTATGCGTAACTGATTCTAAGAATCAGGCGCATAGATACGACGGCTCACATTCGGAATTACGACGGTGTACGTGGAGATACGCCGTCGTAAGTCCACTGTGAATCTGGCACAATGTGTTTATAAATTCAAATGAGTTAGGAAGCATTTGTGGATGCAATTAGATATATAGGGCCAGATTCAGATAGATCAGCGGATCTTTAGATCTGATTTAAGATCCGCCGCCACAGGTTTTAGAGGCAAGTGGGTAATTCACAAAACACTTACCTCCAAACTTGCGGCGGCATATCGTAAATACCCCGGCGGAATTCAAATTCCGCGGCTAGGGGGAGTGTAGTATTTAAATCAGGTGCGTCCCCGCGCTGATTTAAATGCGCATGCGCCATCCGCGAATTTTCCCGGAGTGCATTGCTCCCAATGACGTTGCTAGGACGTCATTGGTTTCGGCGTGAGCGTAACTTGCGACCAGCGTGTTGGAGAATCGACGTACGCAAACAACGTAAAAAAAAAAAAAATAGACGCGGGAACGACGGCCATACTTAACATTGGCTGCGCCTCATAGAAGCAGGGGTAAGTATACGCCGGGAAAACGCTTACATAAACGACGTAAAGTGACTGCGTCGGGCCCGCGTACGTTCATGAATTGGCGTATCTCGCTGATTTACATATTCTCAGCGTAAATCAGCGAGAACGCCCCCAGCGGCCATTTTTAAATTGCAGTTAAGATCCGACGGTGTAACACAGTTACACCTGTCGGATCTTAGGCATATCTATGCGTAACTGATTCTATGAATCAGTCGCATAGATACGACCGGCCTAACTCAGAGATACGACGGTGTATCAGGAGATACACCCTTGTATCTCTTTGAGAATCTGGCCCATAGTTGGGGTATATTGAAGGTGCAGTATTAATTTGTTCTTAAATAGACAAGAAACCAGGGCTTATTTTGTCCAAGTGGAACATAAAATGAAGGTCAGGAGAGAAGGGGAGAGATGAGGAGAAGGAGACAGAAGCATGTTGCAGTAGTCGCAGTTATGATGGCAAGATATACAATTAGGAAGCTAGCAATGTGTGTATTTTATAGAAGTTAGGCACATGAAACAGGAGTGAAACTATACCTTTTTTTTTAGTTTTGACAGAGTGTGAGGGATTAAAAAAGCTATTCATTTTTTATATCTGTCGGTGCCCTGTGTTTCACCCTCTCTATTTGTCCTATTTACCATTATCATTAAAATTCCTAAATTTTGGGTTGTCCCCAGAAAAGTATAAGGCCTCGTACACACGATAGGTTAACCAGAGGACAACAGTCTGAAGGACCGTTGTCATAGGTTAACCTATGAAGCTGACTGATGGTCCGTCGTGCCTACACACCATCAGTTAAAAAAACGATCGTGTCAGAACGCGGTGACGTAAAACACAACAACGTGCTGAAAAAAACGAAGTTCAATGCTTCCAAGCATGCGTCGGCTTGATTCTGAGCATGCGTGGATTTTTAACCGATGGACGTGCCTACTAACGATTGGATTCCATAGGTTGGATTCCATAGGTTAATTTTAAAGCAAGTTGGCTTTTTTTTAACCTAAGGTTAAATAACCTATGGGGCCTACACGCGATTGGTTTAGACCGATGAAAACAGTCCATCAGACTGTTCTTGCTCTTTTCAAAATATATAAAACAATATGTTTTGCCTATAATTTTACTTTAACAATGTTTCAGATATTCAGAAAAAAGGAAAGGGCTGAGGCAGCATCTTCTTCATCAATGCAAGTTGGCTTTTAAAATTGCTATTGAGTGACATTGCTATTTAGAGAGCAGAGATATTAGGGAATTGTTTGTAAAGTGAAAACAGTAAGATAATTATTTTAGCTTTGTCCAGGTTTTAGGTATTTCTCAAATATTAATAATAAAATAAAGAAATGGCTAACATGAATTGTAAAATATTTGTTAAGAAAGAAGGTGAGGATTTAGATCTTGATGTTTGCTGCATATAGGTGGTATTGGAGGAAAAGTAAGAAATGATTAAAGGGATTGTAAGGGTACATGTTTTTTCACCTTAATGCATTCTATGCATTAAGGTGAAAAAACATCCGATGATTAGCGGCCCCCCAGCCTCCCATTTACTTACCTGAGCCCTGGAAAGTCCCACGTCGCAAATGCGCTCGATCGTTGCCCGGGCTTCTCGGCTCTTCATTGGATAGATTGCTGGAGCGCAGCGCTGCTGTCAATAAAATCCAATGACGCGGCACAGATACATCTGCGCTATTAACCTCACTGTTGTTGCTGCGGACACCCTAAAGATACCTTCCTTCTTGGATCCCTACACCACGGAATCCCATAGCTGCCAAACTATAACAAGACATCCTCTGCAAATGAATAAGTAGCCATTGTTTCACTTGTAGTGCTTCAGAATCATCTGCTACATATATTGCATCTAATCGATTGCTGTAATCAAACCTGGCTTACCAAGTATTAACATACTGCTTGAGATTGTCTTGTGTTCTTGGCAACTTATTGTGGAGTATCTTAAAGGGACATACACTCTCAAAATACCTGAGCTATATATGTCTCTTGTATGCAAATACTAGTTGCTACCACTATTTATATTTACTACGTGCTTGACATAAGTTCTTACTTGTTTATGGGCCCATGCCCTAAGTTACTGAACATGTTCGCCTTAACTTTTCTATGCTAGGGGTTCAGGATATTTCATACCTGCTCCCTTATGCCGCGTACACGCGATCAGTCCATCCGATGAGAACGGACCAATGGACCATTTTCATCGGTTAACCTGATGAAGCTGACTGATGGTCCGTCGCGCCTACACACCATCGGTTAAAAAAACGATCGTGTCAGAATGCGGTGACATAAAACACAACGACGCACTGAAAAAAATGAAGTTCAATGCTTCCAAGCATGCATCGACTTGATTCTGAGCATGCGTGGATTTTTAACCGATGGTTGTGCCTACTAAAGATGTTTTTTTTCCCATCGGTTAGGAATCCATCGGTTAAATTTAAAGCAAGTTTGCTTTTTTTAACCGATGGTTAAATAACCTATGGGGCCCACACACGATCGGTTTTGACCGATGAAAACGGTCCATCAAACCGTTGCCCTCTGTTTAACCTATCGTGTGTACGAGCCCTTAGTGACCTAATGCATTCTTTACGTTAAAGTGATATGATGTAGAGAACCCCCAAACTCCTGTTCTCTGATTGGAGTGACACCTGGGGTCCTATACTGATAATCACTTGCATACAGAAATGCATTGGAATCTTCACACGCATCATATTCTTTCAACGCTGCGATTTGGTCGAATGTTGTAATACGTCCTCTCCTAGTAGCTCAATGCCTTCCTTTATGTGAGAGAGAGATGATGTGGAGAACCCCCAAACTCCTGTTTGTGTGGAGTGACGCCTGGGGTCCAATACTGAATTCTCACATAGAGAAGTGCATTGAAACCTCCCCCAACCGCAGTTGTGGTTCACTCCCGTTCACCAGAGCCGTTACACAATGAGAGGCTGGCGATCCAAAAGGATTACGACAATCCAATCAAGGTAGCCGGACACTGAAGGATTGATCACCTGTCAGTCGGTACCTGAGCAACTAGAAGAAGGAGATCCAGGCACAATTCCTTAAGGAGGGTTGTACTTAAATTGTAATAAGTGAGGGCCTGTGGCAGAGGTTTCTCCCTGAGTCCATTCCAGGAGGGTCTGTGGCAGAGACTTTTCCCAAAAAAAAGGTTTGAGTGATACTCCGGCTGCCAGGTCAGTGAGAGAGGCCTGTCCGGGTATGCTAAGCCCACTCAGGCTCGAGTGGCCTGGAAAGTGTTACATGTGGGAGCAGGACTGTTTCCAAATACTATGCCTGAATCTGTTCTCCTTCTTCCTTCAACTCTATCCTTTCTACACCAGTTTATTGTTTTTACCCGGCTGGGTAATAAAGAGCACAGCAAAAGACACCTGTTGCGGACATTCCTTTACTACTGCTATATGCACCATACACCCCTAGGAATTCGGAGAGCCACAAGGTAAATGTGCCACCCAAAACTAACCAACAGCTCCTCCGGGGATAGTGCTACACAAGCAAAGTGCAAATGGATAAATAGGTGTAATATTCTTTGACCTAAAATAGAGTTCAGTACACCTCAATGACAGGCAATGTCCATTTCAAGTCAGCTGTGGAAGAGCTTGCTGCATTCAAAGGAAAAACAAGCAAATCTTCATCTTGTATTGCAATCAAGCAGACGAGAAATAGTATACGAGGCCTCCTATCCCTGTTGATGCCATGTATGGAGAAACACAGCATCGGGCGGAGCGAGAGAACCTGGCGTCACCATGCTCCAGCTGACTGGCTTGAGCCGCAGCTGAAGTTTTGCATGTTCGTTTTTTAGACTGTTCTGCCGAAAGTCTTCACAATGTCAGTTACCCAGCATTTGCAATAAAGGGTTTCCATTGTAAAGAACCTACTGCACCATGAAGTTTTTTCTTTTCCTCTTCTAATATACCCACTTTTTTCATCTGTAAATGAATCTTGCCTATGTTAAAGATCCAGAGGGAGATCAGCTGCAGTTCCCAGATTTCTGGTGGAGGAGAGGATCGGTTTGAAGACGGGACCGGCTACTGTGGTTTCCTGAACAATCTTTAGTGTACTGAGCTTGCATGATCTCTGTAATAGAGATCCAACAGATTCGGTAAAAGGCCCCTCTGTATACTTTTTCTTGTCTGCTTGATTGCAATACAGGATGAAGATTTGCTTGTTTTTCCCTTGAATACAGCAAGTTTTTCCACAGCTGACTTGAAATGGACATTGCTTGTCATTGAGGTGTACTGAACTCTATTTTAGGTCAAAAGAATATTTCACCTATTTATCCATTTGCACTTTGCTTGTATCACTATTTTGTTGCGCATCTTACCTAATTTTAAACAATACCAAGTACATGGAAACAAACTGGACTTTGCTTTTGCAATTGGGATTGCTGTATTCAATGCATAGGACAATGACAACCTAAGAGGTATATCAGCTTATATATTATTATCATATGGAATGGGAGTAATTATAAGGTCCATACAAAAGATAGAAGCTTCATTTTACAATATGGTAATGCTGTATTTTGCCATGGTAATATAAAATATACAATAAAAATGGCCCCAATGTGCAGTTAGGCTGAGAATGATTTCTGGTTGTAAATCACCTGAATGAGCTTCTAATGAACGGTTGAAGTTCCATGCAAGGCAGTCACAGAGGGATGAGATGGATTACCAGATGTCTCCCCCTTATTACTGAAGAGGATGAGCAGACGGTAGCAAACTCCTGAAGCTCAAACTTTTTAAATGGTAACCATTCCCCTGCTGTCATATAATAAATTAACTCATTGATATATTACTAGCACATTAACAACTTCTTCAGCATACGGTGCTATGCTTTTAAAAGCAGGTAGCTTTATAACCTTTCTGGAAATTTGGAGAATATGATGCAGAAAGACATATATTAACTGTGGACTGGCTGTATATTATAATTATGTCATGCCAATATGTTATACCATGATATTTCCAAAAGGCGGAGGAAATATATTGTCTAGCCATCAGGATGGACAAACAAGGGTAGTCATTTTACAAAACTGGGCACAGGTTTGACTTTATGAATGAAATTATATTAAAATTAATATTTTTTTAGTTTTGGATAGACTGTGGAATAGGGATACGATTTGTGTTTAGGTTGAACCTGGGTTTGAGGCAATTCCATTCACCATTTGCAGCCATTCGCCAGTCTGAATTTCCAGACTGCTGCAATATAAATACAATACAGACATTCCCCAGAGACATCACTGACCCCATATGGTCATGGTAATATTTGGTCAATTACATCCTCTGGGATCCCTGCCACTGCCTCTACAATATATCATCACCGGGGATCTGTCATTTGGCGACAGAAGTGTGTCAGGTTAACATCAGCAGGCCAATGTGATTAACACGGATTTACATTGCCGGATGCATTGACTGACAATAGATTTACAGAAGAGGAAATTATTTACGTCTTTAAATACTTTTATTGTAATGCAAATACATGGATTTCACAATGTTTTGTGTCTGAGAATGAGTAATAAAAGGTATTGAAGTATCACTGTACTCTTCCATGGGAGGGATGGATATCTGGATGCTCCTTATTATAAAAAGTTATTATAAATTTATAAAAATTATAAATACAAAGTGCATAACGACCTACATTATTGTGACCTGTGATGCCATGTCTGCGTTTTTCACACTGTGCCCTACTGTTGATCTGCATTGATCTGGTGCAGAAAAACGCAGCTCATTACAGTATGCATGAATGAACCTTAACTGAGGAGTTCACTGTTGAGTAATTACTTGAGTTATATACTTCATTACTGTTATATGATCACCTTGTATAAATATATGAATGGTCCATACAAAAAACTGTCCAAGTTAAAACGGTTGTAAAGACTATTTTTTTTTCTAAAAAAACAAACATGTCAGGCTTACCTTTTCTGTGCAATAGTATTGCATAGAGCAGCCCCAAGCCTTCTTTTCTGGGCTCCCCCTGCCGTTACTCTTGGCTCCTCCTCTTCTGTGTCTGCTCCTATAGCAAACCACTTGCCCATAGGGGCAGATGTGCTGGCTTGCTGGGCTGTATAAGTCCATAGTAAAAGAAAAGGTGTGGGGGTCGTGGCGCTGTCTCAACTGGGGTCAAATATATCAATTGGTGATACAGTAGACTTGTGTGTGAACCAAGGGAAGGGATCCAAGCAACACAAGCACCCAAAAAGTTCCTGGTGTGAGTATGCAATACAGTCTAACTCTCAATCATGTAGTGAGCTGTATATAAAATGTGAGTAAGACAGTAGAGGGACCAAGTGGTGACACAAGGTACCCAATGTGTGTGACAATCAGTCACAGAAGTGAGAAAGCCAAAGTGTGTACTATGTGAGAACCAATACAAAATTAATAAACACAAATACAATAAATATATGGTGACAGGTGGCCGCCTCCCAGCATGAGATGAGCTGGATCAGGGTCGGTTGTGCATAGGTGAACAACTCGGAGGTTGTAAATTTGTAATCATCAGTTAGTCCAAAAGTGATAAACTCATAAGAGTAAAGTTCATAAATCCACGTGGGGTGATCACAACAGAAAAAATCAAGAATCAAAAACTATATAGTACACAATAGTGTTCGTGAAAAGATGATTCCAATCAGGGTGAAAAATCACAGTATACAGTTGGTGAAGGTTCTCGCAGTGATTCCGGTGCTCCCCCTCCTGGGTCCCCACTCACCAGAGACACTCACCCCTGCAGGGGTAAAGTGCATAAGTGTGTATGATCTCCGATGATAGGGCTTTCTCCTTCCTGGGTCCTCTGGGTGGAAGATTCCGATCCCGGTGGTTCAGATTCACCTGGCTATCCGAGTTCCTCCAGGGAAAGAAATGAGCTCATATAGTGTAGTATGTTCAAAAATGGGTAGTATTTTATTCGCACTGCCACTCGTGGCATGCAAAAAATAAGCAAGTTTTTACAAAAGTGTAAATAAATCAATAAAAATGGAACGAAGTTCCCAATAAAATATTAAAAGCAAAAACAAAAACACAAAGAAAGCAGGTATGCAGCTAGTTAGACACTAACAATAGCTTCCCAGCACAGCACTCGTGTTCTCCAAAAAATGTCAGCGCCAGCTTGGGAACGGCGTGCGTTCCAAACACAGACAGCTGGTTAATCCGGAAGTGCGTGAGGGCGTGCGTGTAACCGCTTTACGCACGTTTCGTAATTCTAACGTCTTCTGAAGCGGGTACACGTCTGCCGCAGCATGCGGCTTAAATAGCAAGCGTCATCGTGGAGGGACCCTCCCACATTAAAGTGATAGCCAATCAAGTGAGTTTGCAGGAGTTTCCCCATCCAATCGCGGCTAGTATGAAGGTGATCGTAGGGCGTCCCCTTACCTCCACGTAAACGCTTGATAGTGAAATGCAGTAATCAGTGGGTAATATTACATCATCGAATAACTCACTCTCCGAAAATACATGTTAGCTGGATGTAAAAGAACCCGCATAGAGATACATAGGTAGTAGGGACAGATAATATATTTAGTGTATAAGCGTGGTGCCAACTAATACAGCAGACAGCACGCTTGATTAAAATAATAATAACATCCCATAAAGGGAACATGGGTTAAATAGTACATCCTGGAGACAGAAGCATATATGGGGTAGGTGCCAAAGTACACCCATGTGCATGTGTATGTATGGGATGGCTAGTCCCCGACTGTTATTGCCTGCAACTCTAAGTAAGAAGCTGACAGTGTTATATAGTAAGGGCCATGACTGGGGCTGAGGTTTAGAGTGTCAGCGTGGCTAGGTTGGATGTACCCACATTTTTTCCATCCATATCCCCCCCGATATAGGGTGACAAGAAGGATATGGGGACCTGGGTAGCGTAAGCACATAATGTTACAGCAGCAAGCGGGCAAAGCTTGATTAAAAAATATGAGTGAAATAACCAAAAATAGGAGAGCCAAAGGTAGGAAATATACACATATATATCTTGAAGCACTTGCGCTAACTTATTAGCGCAGGTGACTGGTATGGTTTAATTACTTGATAGGAGCAACTCATCCTTATGTAATGAAAAAGATGGCATATGCCTAATCTCATAATTGCCACTAACTAGTGGACCATAGATGTTGAGGAGATGTAAAGTACAGATTACTTTCTTTTACTTTCTTGTGTCCCCTAGGGGATCACTTTTTGGGGGGGCAGCAGTCTCTTTACTTACTAGTTGTTCAACACATTTACCCTCATTTCTGCTACTCCCGGATAGTTCCTAAGCGCGGCATATTCACTCACTGTATAAGTCCATAGACTCAAACAGTACGCCTTGGTCCCCTACTCCCTCCTCACAGGATTTGATTGACAGCAGCAGAAGTCAATGGCTCTCGCTACTGTCTCTGTGTCCTCTGAGGAGCAGGGAATGCATTGAGGTAAAAATGTCTTTCTTTCACAACCACTTTAAGATCACCCCAAAATATACTCACATTCCCCATTATTGGTAGGAAAAAAAGGTTTTATTATATATGGACTGCTGTGTATTGGCTGGTTGAAAATACCATCTCCATTAGTTATGAAGGACTATTTCTGGGCTCAATCTTAAGTTTCTCTTGGGACTTTGCTACTCACATCATACGTGAAATGTTTATGAATTTTTGAATATATGTTTCTTTAATACAATTATATATGTATACACTTTGGGCCTGATCCACAAAAGGGATACGCCGGCGTATCTACTGATACGCCGTCGTATCCCTGTTTCTATCTATGGAACTGATCCACAGAATCAGTTTCTCATAGATAGGCAGAAGATCCGACATGTGTAAGAGACTTACACTGTCGGATCTTAGGATGCAGTACCGCAGCCGCCGCTGGGGGCATTTCTCATCGAAATCCAGCGTCGGGTATGCAAATTAGCACTTATGAAGATCCACGAAGCTTTTACGCTTCGTTTTTTCTCCGTAAGTATTAGTTTGCCATCGCAAAATTAGGGCTGCTTTTACAAAGTGTAAAGTTAGTACACCATGTAAAAGTAGACCCTTCTTTCCCGCGACGCTGTCAAATTTTTTTTTTTATTTTTTTTTCCCACCGCATCTCTTTTTTTTCCCGACGCAACTTTTTTGACCCGCCGCGATTCACAAAACTCGGCGTAACGTAATTTCGCGCAATGCACGTCGGGAAAATAACGTCGGGAGCATGCGAGGTAAGTCCGGCGCGGGAGCGCGCCTAATTTAAATGGGACTCGCCCCATTAGATTAGGAACGCCTTGCGCCGGACGGATTTAAGTTACACCACTTAAAATTTCTAGGTAAGTGCTTTGTGGATCGGGCACTTAGGTAGAGATTTTGCGGCGGTGTAACTTAAACGGGAAAAATTAAGTTACGCCGGCTTTTTGTGGATCAGGCCCTTTGCACTTAAGATTACATTTATTTACATTATATATAGAAGGTTCATGAATTTATGTTTCATATTGGATGAATTCCTCTAACACCATTCTATTGATATGCACTTTGCACTTGATTATTTATAGCGTTGAGCAATTTTTACATCAGAAAAAAGGTTTACCACATAATAAAAGTTAGGGATAAGTGTTCTTTGCTGTAAAAGTTGTGAACAGTCATCTTCAGAAATTTCTTTTAGTAGACTTGCTTGACTTAAAGCGGTGGTTCCCCCTTAAAAACAACTTTTTTTTATTCCACTGGCCCCCCACATTACAATCGAATTAAGGCTCTTATTTTTTTTTTGCTGCTGTACATACCTTGATACAGCATCTTCACCCGTGCATCCGGGTTGCGAGTCCCGCGGGAGTGGGCGTTCCTCACATGCTGTTGATTGACGTTTTGCCCAAAAACGAGCTCTCCCCTGTCGTGTAAGCCGCGTCACGGTTGGCGAAAGGAGCCGAACGGCGAGTCGGCGCTATACTGCGCATGCGCATCGCCGTTCGGCTCCTTTCGCCAATCGTGACGCGGCATACGCGACGGGGGGAGAGCTCGTTTTTGGGCAAAACGTCAATCAACAGCATGTGAGGAACGCCCACTCCCGCGGGACTCGCAACCCGGATGCACGGGTGAAGATGCTCTATCAAGGTATGTACAGCAGCAAAAAAAAAATGAGAGCCTTAATTCGATTGTAATGTGGGGGGCCAGTGGAATAAAAAAAAGTTGTTTTTAAGGGGGAACCACCGCTTTAAGTAGACTTGAAACAAGTGAAATATTTGCGCTGTAAAGTGTTATACAAATTAATGTGTGTGTGCATATAACCACATACATATACAAGTACAAAAAATGGGTGGGGAAAGTCCAAAAAAGGGGGAGTGACACTAATATACCAGTAAACAATATTGTTGAATAGTCATTAATCGAGGGCACAGTGCTGAAGAGGTCCAGGTACAACAAAATCCAACCATGTAGGGGTGCAGTTCATCAATACTTTATCCAATCAATAACGTTGTGAAGTGAAAAATGTTGAAAAACACAACAATAAAAATAAAATATAAAAATAGAAATAAAAATAAATATAAAAATAAAAATAAGAATAAGGGTCAAAGTATTTCAGAAGAAGGAGGCCTTGTATCCAAAAAGGGTGAAAGATAGAGAGTGAGCCGTAACCAAGATCTCATATATGCACCTCTAGTGATCCCAGCAGCTCACCTCTAATCTGGCAAGCTGGATTAAATCAGCCTGATCCTGATGGGTGTGGTCCGTTGTTGAATATCACATACGGGTCTCCATAAAGTGTATTACATGAAAAAGTAAAAGGAGTAGAAACCAAATGGTGTGATAAAGTCACAGAGAGGGATAGCAATGTCTTCTGATTTAAACCAGTGGAGATGCACTCACATGTGGGTGAAAAAACTGGGGCTCTTATCCACGAACGCCGAGCTCGTCAGTCCCTCCTTCCTCTCCCTTACTGATTCTCCAGGGTTAGGAGTCCCGTGTCCCCAATGGTTCACGAGTCGGCTCTTGTTATGTATGAGGATCTCGGTGGTGTATGTGGGGTAAGAGAGAAGGACAAGCCTGATCGTGTGATATCATCAACAATAAACAAAAAACCCCCCAGGAATGCCCAGGTAGTAATGCACTCACATGAACAATATAACATAAAAGACCTTCCTCCACGAGTGCGGACTCGCAATAAATCTGTGCCTCCAACACTTCCCCTCTATCTGTGGCTCAGTCCGGACACTCAGATGTGGCAGTCATACATGGGGGGAAGTGGAATAAACAACCACAGCGTAGCCCAGTCAGACGTGAAAAGTTTATTTTAAAAGCACTTAAAAACTCACATTTAAAATCGAAATTGCTGCATCAATCCGACGAGTGGCGAACTCGTATATCCAGTGGTCGGATGCTGGAGTGTGTCAAGCCCTCCAATCCCGACGCGTATCGTCAACATGTGACTTCATCAGGGGATGATGTAGGGGACACACTAACAGATATTTATAGTCTGTGAAATTGGGCGGCCATTTTGTAGAAGCCCATGTATCTCAATGGGGACAGAGATTATTTCAACCCACCTGCGCCATGTTGTTGGTTATATTCAATACTGTCCACATACAGGGAACCCGACGAATGCATCCACAGTATTGTCAGTCCCTACAGTGCAGGCAGGCGGATGGTGTGCCAAGGGCACAAAGAACCTATTACCAATGAAATATACAGAACGGGAAAGAGAATTAGGAACTCGAAAAGATAAGGAGAGGGGGGGTGGGGGGGAACGGAGGACGAGGGAATCCCCCTGGTGGCAGAGAATGGTATTGGAAACTGAAAACACAGACTGGGACGTAAGAGGCACTCGTGACAGAGCAAGCTCTCTTCAGTGCATGTTGCCAATAATTAGAAGACCTGGAAAGAGCATCTGGGGGACATATAGATATATATAATCCTGGAAGTGAGACGGTATACCATAGACAAAAGGATCCAAGCGGAAATATCCACAGGGCACAGGTGTCTATCTGTAAGGTATAAAGAGGCAAACATCTCTCTTCTCATCTGTTGCCACAGATAGATCAGTAATAGGGGTATACATACTTGGGATGTAGAATACCCAGCAGTCTGGATAATGTTAGTCCACTGGTGAAAAAAATATATATAAAAATAAAAATAAAAATAAAAATAAAAATGAAGAACAAACAAAAAATGGGCATGGGTGGGGAGGGGGTGGGGGGAGGGGGGGGGAAGGGGAACAGGGCCTAGGTGACTGAGCCCAATGGGCAATGTCAACTTGCCACACACAGATAGTGCAATGGGTCCCAACAGTCTGGAGGTATAAATGGATGTGTCATGTGTCCCAGGGGATGATTGCATATAGAGTGGCACATGGGAGCTAGGTCGCAGTAACCAAGCATAGGGAGTGGGGGAAAAAAAAAAAAAAGGAAAAGACGCGGAAACAGAGTTGCATAGAGAACAACAGAGAGCTGGTGACTGATTGAAAAAATGATAGGGTCTAACCCGAACTAGAACACGATCGGGCATGGCGCACTAGAGCATCCAACGCACGGCCACACAGCATCTAGGTCATACATGCATCACAAGAAACAGGAGACAGCTTAAATCAGAAGTCACTAAGGAAACAATTCAGGTCGAATTCGATGTTTAAACCCTTGGGTGTGAAAGTGTCCATCGAGAAGATGTATTTGGACTCGATTTGACTAAGTGATCTCACTTTGTGGCCACCTCGCCAGGGTCTAGAATATGGTACTATCCCCCAAAATTTCAAGTGTGTGGGGTCATTTTGGTGTACTTCGGCAAAGTGACGGGATACACTGTGTTTGGGAAAACCGCATTCTATGTTTTTGACATGCTCCTTAATGCGGATCCTCAGGAGCCTTTTAGTGCGCCCAATGTACTGAAGGCCGCAGCTGCATTCCAAACAGTATACCGCACCTTCCGTATTGCACCCAATAAATTCTCTGACCTCGTATTGGGTCCCATTACTATTGGACTGGAACTTAGTTACTTTCTGATTGGGTTTATTGGTATGGATGCATGAATAGCATCTTTTGCAAGGATAAAACCCTTTGCCCGTAAAGAAGGAAAATGCTTTTCTAGGGGGATCAATCACGTTCTTAACCAGTTGGTCACGTAAAGTAGGTGCTCTGGTGTATATAAACCTCGGTCTATTAGGCAAGATCTCCTTAAGGCCCGGGTCTGACTTTAGGATGTGCCAATGGCGTGCGATGATCTTCTCTACTTTTCTATGCTGTACATTGAATCCTAGAATAATGGGGACCTGATCTTTCTTAATGATAGGCTTAGGAGTCTCCAAAAGCTGACTTCTCGGTAGCTCAGATACTTCTCTTATTTTATCTTGGATGAAGGTTACTTCATAACCCTTCTCTATGAACCTTTCACCTATTTTGTTGGCCTGGGTCTGGAATTCCTCAGTGGTCGTGCAGTTTCGTCGTAGGCGTACCATTTGGCCTTTGGGTATGTTAAAAAGCCAGTTCTTGTGATGGCAGCTGGTGATGGGGAGATAACTGTTCCGATCTAAGTTTTTGAAGAAAGTTCTAGTGGTGAACACATTGTTGGTCCGGCTGATTTCTAAGTCTAGAAACGGTATCGTGTTCTCTTCAATTTGCCAGGTCAATAAGATATTTTCGTAGTTGTCGTTTAATTTTTCAAAAAACAATATGAGTGACTGGCGGTCACCCTTCCATAAAACGAAAATATCGTCTATGTATCTTTTATACATTAGAAGATCTGGTGGAGCATCAGAAAAAACGGACTCTTCCTCCCACTTGGACATAAACAGTCCTGCTACGCTAGGTGCAAACTTTGCCCCCATTGCGACCCCAGTTCTTTGTAGGTAATATTGATTACTGTACCAGAAGTGACTATGCTTGAGGCAAAAGTCCAGGCATTTGATCAAATATTTCCTTTGGAGGCATGGGAGCTTGGTGTATTGGCGAAGGCCCCATTTTGTGGCATCACAAGCTAGATGGTGAGGGATGATAGTATATAAGGAGGATACGTCCGCCGTCGCCATCAGAAGTGGTCCATTATTACCTCTACCATCTAGAAGTCTCAGCATTTCTTTTGTGTCTTTAAGGTACGCACGCGTTTTCTGCACGGCCGGCTGTAAGTATCGGTCGACATATTGGCCAAGTCTGGCTGTTAAAGACTCAATCCCGTTCACTATAGGGCGAAATGGGGGGGTAACTATGTCCTTATGAATTTTAGGCAGCGCGTAGATAATGGGGGTTCTACAGGCCTCTGGGACAAGATATTTGGCCTCCCTTTTATCTAGAATATTCTTCCTAATGCCTAATTGAACTACTTGTTCTAGCTCTTTTTTCCATTTAAAAATGGGATTTTTGGATAGCACACTGTATGTGTCAGGATCTTCTAGTAATTTCATCATCCCTATGTGATATTGTTCAGTGGTTAGAATGACAATTCCTCCTCCCTTGTCTGAGGGTCTGATCACGAGATCTTTCCTTTTAGTAAGTCTGCTAATGCCAGTTTTCATAGAAATAGGTTCTTCCACTTTTTTGATATTTAAATTCTTAATTTCCTCAGTTACCATTTGTTTAAAAACCTCAATATGTTTCCCATCTTTCAATTTAGGGTTGAAGGTCGATCTATTCCTCAAATGGCTGTGCACCACCTGCTGATTATCCCTCGTCTGGGTCACAAAGGGTTTCTCTAACATATATTTCTTTATATTTAGTTTCCGAACATATTTCTGTATGCCAATGTAGGTTTGGAATTTATCCAAATTCTTCACTGGTGCATATTTCAGACCCTTGTCCAGTACTAGGATTTCTTCAGTGGTAAGTGGTGTGTCAGTGAGGTTAAAGATCCCTTCGCCCATTAGTCTCTTCTTCTGTTTTCTCTTCCCTGCTCGGCAGCCTCTTTTCTTATAGGACCTTTTTGCTTCCGTTCCTCCAGTTTCCTTGGGGGATGGTATACTGTCCCTCGATCTAAAAAAGTCGAAGGGTGGGGGGGCGTGGTTACCGCGCAGCTGAATGGACGCCTAACTCAGGAGCTCCGCTTCAGCGTCGGGGAAACTAGCACACCGAGGCACCGTGGGCTGATCGAAATCACCCGATCGACCACCCATCAACCCACACGTCACCCAGGGATGACCAAAAAACGGAAAAATGCCGTCCAACCGGCGAAATTGGAAGATTTCTTCTCCCCCAGGCCTAGCAGCGTGTCTCAAGATGGCGCCGGCCACGTCTCTCCGGCCTCCGCCGGAGGATCTTCTTTATCCACGCCAAGCCCGGGACCGAGGGATGGGACACAACGCCGCTCTCCGGAGGCCTCGACTCCCCTCTCCTGCAGCCCAGTGAAATCTAAACCGCGACTGTCGGCCGGATCCCAGGTCAGTGTATCACAGGGCTCAATGGAGGACACACGTGAGCTCTCAGCTCCCATCAATACCTTCCCTACTTCCAACCTACCTGTATCTGACACTACCCTAAGGGATATGCTGGTCTCCCTGCGCAGCTCCCTCCATGCTGACATGATGGACTGCATGAGGAGCTTTAAAACAGAAATGGGAGAGCTGGGCGGCAGAGTAGACCACGTAGAGAAAAAAATGGGGGACTATGCGGCCTCATATAACTCCCTAGTTGACTCTCACAATGATCAAGGGGACGAGGTGGCATGGCTCAGAGCGAAGGTCGCAGACCTCGAAGACAGATCTCGCAGGAACAATATTAAATTGCGGGGTGTCCCAGAAACTGTCCCACCCGCGCAACTCCAACAATATGCCCGTGAGCTTATGGGAACGTTCCTACCCTCCACGCCTGCCTCAGAGTTAGTGGTGGATCGGATACACCGCTTGCCCAAGCCTGCTCACCTCCCTGAAAATATACCCAGAGATGTGCTGATGCGGGTACATTTCTACCATGTCAAAGACCAATTCATGCTAGCGTTACGCAAGAACTCTCAGGCATCTGACCGCTTCCCTAACCTGCAGGTATATGCGGATCTCTCGCAGCACACTATGCAAAGACGCAGGTCCCTTCTACCTGTCACAAAAGCACTCCGCAACCACGACATCATTTACAAATGGGGCCAGCCGACCAAACTTATTATAACCAAAGAGGGTGTTTCTAGCGTGATTATGACCTTGGAAGAGGGGCTCGCCCTTCTTCGCAAATGGGACATCCTGCCCGATCATCCCCCTGGCGAAGCAGCTTCCTCCTCTGCGCCCAGAGCCCAGACCCAAGAAGAGTGGTCGCTGGTGACACGTAAGCGCAACAACAAAAAGAAATCATGAAAGCCCCGTGCCTCGGGAATTTTGTATTAATGCTGTGTTACATCTGATTCCCTGACTTTTCTGGAGCTCCATCCTTCCACGAACTTCCCCTCCTTACAATATGTGCAGCTACTCTGCATCCAGATCCCGGCTGGGATCTCCCTTTTTACTCGCAATACTTTATGTTTGTATTATAACCCCCCTGTTTTTGGTTCTCAAAACCTATCTTCCTTTCTTCCCTTCCTCTGAGATGGACACCATCCTCTTCTCATCGAAGACATCCTGCTCACCGTGCACTTTCGCCGCCTGGACTCAGCTGCTTTGGATTCCCAGACACGCCACCAAGAGGTACTGTTATCACTTCTTTTCTATGCTCAATTATGGCCCTGACAATAACCTCCTTTAATGTACGTGGTCTGAACCACCCTGTCAAAAGGGCTTCAGTATGGAAGGAGGCCCTGAAACTGCGCTCAGATGTCCTCTGCCTTCAGGAAACTCACCTGGAGGCGGCTGGTGCACCTCCCTTCCACCATGCCAAATTCCCACACGTCTTTTTGGCATCCGCCCCTAAAAAACAGAAAGGGGTTGCCATTGCCATCAGGGACTCTGTGAACTTCTCCCTGCAGGACTCCCTGATAGACCCTGATGGCAGATTCCTGGTACTAGTTGGAACCCTTAACAACAAACTGTACACACTAGTCAACTTGTACGCACCCAACACTCATCAACTCCGCTTCCTGAGGAAACTTTTTTGCAAAATCAACAAGATTAGGAGGGGAGCTCTGATAATGTGCGGAGACTACAATCTGACGGTTGACTTTGAGATGGACTCCAACTCCCGATCTAAACGCCACCAGCCTGCCTTTCGCGCTCTACTACACGCTGAGAATGTGTTTGATGTCTGGAGGTGCCAACACGCAAGTGAGAGAGACTATTCCTTCCACTCCTCCAGACATAACTCCTACTCACGCATAGACTTGATCTTAGTAGATAAGTTTGTACTACAGAGGGTGTCCTCGTCCACCATCCACGACATTACGTGGTCAGACCATGCTCCGGTGTCGGTGGTGGTGGACGGAGGGGCCCCAGTCTCCTCCCCCTTTATCTGGAGGGCAGATTCCTATTTGTTTCAGCAACCTTCACATGTAGCTCACTTATCCTCTCATCTGGAAGAATTCTTCACTGTTAATGCGGGATCTGTTTCTAACCCTTTCTCCATTTGGTGTGCCCATAAGGCCTACATTAGGGGTATAATGATACAACTTAGTGCCCGGGCAAGGAAGCAGAGAGCACAACAACTAGACTCCATCCTTACCAAAATTGCCTCACTTGAACCACTAAACAAGCAGACTCCTGATGTCTCGATAGCTACTCAGTTATACAATTTGCGCGTTGACCTCAGGAGACTGCTACTTGAACGCTATGACAAACACGTCCAATCTCTCAAATTGTCCCACTACGCGTCCGGCAACCGCGCAGGCAAACTCCTGGCACAACGACTAAAAAGTCGCAGAATTAAAGCCAACATCCCCTTCCTAGTTAAACAGATAGATGGCAGCAAACTATATAACCCTCAAGACATAGCAAATTCTTTTGCGGAGTATTACTCCACCCTGTATAATCTCCGAGAGGACCCCTCCACGCCCCAACCGGTGGAGGAGGCAATTCGCTCCTTTCTGGCTGACCTAGCACTGCCCACTCTGTCCCGCACCCAGCTGGATTCTCTTAATGCTCCGATCACGGAACCCGAAATTAAACGAGCAATCAAAACCACCCCCATAGGGAAGTCCCCGGGGCCAGATGGACTCCCTAATTGCTACTATAAGACCTTTGGCTCTCTCCTAGCTCCCGCACTGGGTAAGGTATTCTCTGAAGCAATGCTCTCTGCTTCATTCCCGAGCGAAATGCTCAAAGCTTTTATTGTAACTATCCCAAAGCCGGGGAAAACACCTACTACGCCTGCGAATTTTCGACCTATCTCCCTATTAAACACGGATGTGAAATTATATGCCAAAATACTAGCGTCCAGACTGCTCCCACTCCTACCATCTCTGGTGAAACCAGACCAGACAGGGTTCACCTCAGGCAGACAATCATCAGATGCGACCAGAAGAGTGATAGACCTGGTTCACCATGCGGGGACCTCTCGGACGCCTTCTCTGCTCCTTTCCCTGGATGCGGAGAGGGCGTTCGACAGGGTTCACTGGGGATATATGTCCCAGGTACTGGAGAAATTTGGGTTCTCCGGCCCCATCTTGACAGCAATTCTGGCACTGTATTCCTCTCCTTGCGCTCAGGTATATACCTCTGGTATGCTTTCCTCCACTTTCAAAATCTCCAACGGCACTAGGCAGGGGTGTCCCCTGTCCCCTTCCATATTCAACCTACTTGTAGAACCCCTAGCAGAAAAAATTAGAGCCCACGCTGATATCCCGGGGTTTGTGTTAGCTGGCAGGTCCCACAATATAAGTCTGTTTGCGGACGACATTATTCTCTTTTTAACCTCACCCACCTCTTCTCTGTCCCAAGCACACAGTGTTCTCGCAGAATTTAGCCGTATATCCTACTATAAAATTAACTACACTAAATCTTTCATACTGGGCCTCAATCTCTCTCCCCACCTCCAATCCCGCCTACAGGCCTCCTTCCCGTACTCCTGGGCTACGTCCAGTATACAATACCTGGGGATCCAAATCACAGCAGACTCAGCGAAACTGGCTGATATTAACTACATCCCTCTGATAGACAAAATTGCCAAGGAGGCAGCTCGCTTAGCCAGGGTCGAACTGACGTGGTCGGGACGCTTGGCCTCCTTTAAAATGTTGCTCCTTCCCCAAATCTTATACATCTTTCGTACACTCCCTATCCCACTTAAATGCAACCACCTTAGATCCTTGAACGGCATTCTTAATCGCTACATATGGGGTTCCAAGCGGCCTAGGTGCGCAAGGGCCCTGCTGATTAGACATAGGTCGGTAGGGGGCATGGGATTGATCGACATTAAGGACTACCACCGAGCAGCTATTCTTACCCAGATTAGACGTTGGATATCCCCTACCCCCGACATCCTTTGGTGTGGCATAGAAAAAGCCCTTAGCCCAACCAAGGATCTCCTCAGTACATTGATACTTGACACATGGAGACCTCTCCCATTACGGCAACTCCCGTTAACTTTCCAGGCCTCCATATTAGCCTGGAGAGAACTTTGTGCCTTGGCACATACATCCTCCAGCACCATTTTTGTGCCAATCCCTATTGACACCCTATCAGATGCGGTACCGTACACCACCTTCTCCAACTGGGCCGTTAAAGGCATCACTTGGCTGGATGACTTATATTGCCACAATACGCTCAAATCATTTGAAACGCTTGCCGCGGCACACGGCCTGCAGCAAAATGACAGCTTTAAACATACGCAGGCCTCCCATTTTCTTAACTCTCTGCAATCCCGTAGGGTACTGCTTCAGGATGCTGTATGGCAATTTTACACTAAATCGACCCCTCCCCCTAAAGGAATCTCCCTTTTCTATAATCTGTTCCAGGATAAACTACTGTTCAATAAGTCCCCCCCACTTTGTAAGTGGGAAACAGATTTGGGCGAAACATTTTCTCCGAGTCAATGGAAATACTCATTCAATCTTATTTACAAAGCATCCAGGTGTATTAACCACTGGGAGCTATCCCAAAAAATAGCCCTCCGCTGGTACCTAACCCCATATCGCATAGCTCAATTTTATCCCTCGGCCTCCCCGCTGTGCTGGAGAGACTGTGGAGAAGTGGGCAATATTTTTCATGTGTTTTGGCAGTGTAAGAACCTAACAAGTTATTGGAGGGGTGTCTTTAGGTGTATTTCACGTATGACGGGTATATTAACCCCCCCCAGCCCTGAACTGGCGCTATTGAATCTGGGAATGGAGGGATTTCCCGTAGACTTTCGAGTGGTAGTCACCCACATCCTGCTAGCTGCTAGGCTGTTGGTGACTAGAAACTGGAAATCACACACAGTGCCTAGTGTAACTGAGGTCCTAGAAATGACCAGAAACAACTACGTCTTTGAGTCTCTCTTGGCAAACAGGGAGGGTAGAAGAGCGAAATTTGACTCCCAGTGGAAGCCCTGGACAGACTGGTTCCGTGTGCAGTGAACTTAAATTTTTTTGAAATGTCTTCCTCTGTTATGTTCCTTTTTTGATATTTCTTAAACAAATACCCACATGAGATTATACTGTTAAAAGTCCCACAGGTGTCCATCTCATCCTCCCTCTCCCTACCCCCTTTCATTACCCTCCCCTTTCCATCCCCTCCTCACCCCCCCTTCCTACCCTTCCTTCCTCCCCCTCCTATCCCCCCCCACCCAACCCCTCCCCTCCCTGACCTCCATCCACACTACTCTACTTTCCCAATACACTCTTTAATGTATATTGTCTGAGTATGGAAGGTTGTAACGGCGGACGCCTTATTTTTCATGCTTTAATGTTATGATTCTTGACTGCCTAACCATGCTCACTTGGTTTAATCTGCCCTGGTTTGATGTTGTCAACGTTGTCTATATCTTCCCTACTGTTCCATGGGAAATTATGTGAGTGTTTTCTACCTTTGTACTCTGGTAAAAACTTTTCTCTCAATAAAAATGATTGTACTAAAAAAGTCGAAGGGTAATTGTATCCGTGTTCTTGACGTAAGTCTTGGTCTCTCCTTACGTCTCTGTGGGTATCACGTATGTCCCTCAAGGGGGCATAATAATTTTGGGTGTACACTGGACTTCTCTCTCTTGGTCTCATCTGAGATTGTGGATCATGCCTATAGTAGGCCTCTGAAGTTGGGGTTCTCCTGTACGGTGGTTCTCCATGGTGTTGGTCTCTTCTATATTCTCTATTTTCGTGATATCCTCTAGGATAGTCCTGGGGTGGGACCATAGGGGTAGGAGGGAAGAAAGGCCGAGGGATGATTATCCAAGAGATCCGCATGGTGAAGAAAGACAGAGATATGCAAGTAATGCCTCTCCTCATACCACTTGGAGGCAACACCAATCGTATGAACATACCCCACAGCAAGGTTGGAAAAAACCGAAAAGGAAAAACAAAAATAAAAAAACACATAATAATTGGAATAAAGCAAACCCGGGACCAAGGGACAATAGAGAACCACCAGATGTACCCTATTACCAAACAAGAAGTCCGGACTATCCTAGAGGATATCACGAAAATAGAGAATATAGAAGAGACCAACACCATGGAGAACCACCGTACAGGAGAACCCCAACTTCAGAGGCCTACTATAGGCATGATCCACAATCTCAGATGAGACCAAGAGAGAGAAGTCCAGTGTACACCCAAAATTATTATGCCCCCTTGAGGGACATACGTGATACCCACAGAGACGTAAGGAGAGACCAAGACTTACGTCAAGAACACGGATACAATTACCCTTCGACTTTTTTAGATCGAGGGACAGTATACCATCCCCCAAGGAAACTGGAGGAACGGAAGCAAAAAAGTCCTATAAGAAAAGAGGCTGCCGAGCAGGGAAGAGAAAACAGAAGAAGAGACTAATGGGCGAAGGGATCTTTAACCTCACTGACACACCACTTACCACTGAAGAAATCCTAGTACTGGACAAGGGTCTGAAATATGCACCAGTGAAGAATTTGGATAAATTCCAAACCTACATTGGCATACAGAAATATGTTCGGAAACTAAATATAAAGAAATATATGTTAGAGAAACCCTTTGTGACCCAGACGAGGGATAATCAGCAGGTGGTGCACAGCCATTTGAGGAATAGATCGACCTTCAACCCTAAATTGAAAGATGGGAAACATATTGAGGTTTTTAAACAAATGGTAACTGAGGAAATTAAGAATTTAAATATCAAAAAAGTGGAAGAACCTATTTCTATGAAAACTGGCATTAGCAGACTTACTAAAAGGAAAGATCTCGTGATCAGACCCTCAGACAAGGGAGGAGGAATTGTCATTCTAACCACTGAACAATATCACATAGGGATGATGAAATTACTAGAAGATCCTGACACATACAGTGTGCTATCCAAAAATCCCATTTTTAAATGGAAAAAAGAGCTAGAACAAGTAGTTCAATTAGGCATTAGGAAGAATATTCTAGATAAAAGGGAGGCCAAATATCTTGTCCCAGAGGCCTGTAGAACCCCCATTATCTACGCGCTGCCTAAAATTCATAAGGACATAGTTACCCCCCCATTTCGCCCTATAGTGAACGGGATTGAGTCTTTAACAGCCAGACTTGGCCAATATGTCGACCGATACTTACAGCCGGCCGTGCAGAAAACGCGTGCGTACCTTAAAGACACAAAAGAAATGCTGAGACTTCTAGATGGTAGAGGTAATAATGGACCACTTCTGATGGCGACGGCGGACGTATCCTCCTTATATACTATCATCCCTCACCATCTAGCTTGTGATGCCACAAAATGGGGCCTTCGCCAATACACCAAGCTCCCATGCCTCCAAAGGAAATATTTGATCAAATGCCTGGACTTTTGCCTCAAGCATAGTCACTTCTGGTACAGTAATCAATATTACCTACAAAGAACTGGGGTCGCAATGGGGGCAAAGTTTGCACCTAGCGTAGCAGGACTGTTTATGTCCAAGTGGGAGGAAGAGTCCGTTTTTTCTGATGCTCCACCAGATCTTCTAATGTATAAAAGATACATAGACGATATTTTCGTTTTATGGAAGGGTGACCGCCAGTCACTCATATTGTTTTTTGAAAAATTAAACGACAACTACGAAAATATCTTATTGACCTGGCAAATTGAAGAGAACACGATACCGTTTCTAGACTTAGAAATCAGCCGGACCAACAATGTGTTCACCACTAGAACTTTCTTCAAAAACTTAGATCGGAACAGTTATCTCCCCATCACCAGCTGCCATCACAAGAACTGGCTTTTTAACATACCCAAAGGCCAAATGGTACGCCTACGACGAAACTGCACGACCACTGAGGAATTCCAGACCCAGGCCAACAAAATAGGTGAAAGGTTCATAGAGAAGGGTTATGAAGTAACCTTCATCCAAGATAAAATAAGAGAAGTATCTGAGCTACCGAGAAGTCAGCTTTTGGAGACTCCTAAGCCTATCATTAAGAAAGATCAGGTCCCCATTATTCTAGGATTCAATGTACAGCATAGAAAAGTAGAGAAGATCATCGCACGCCATTGGCACATCCTAAAGTCAGACCCGGGCCTTAAGGAGATCTTGCCTAATAGACCGAGGTTTATATACACCAGAGCACCTACTTTACGTGACCAACTGGTTAAGAACGTGATTGATCCCCCTAGAAAAGCATTTTCCTTCTTTACGGGCAAAGGGTTTTATCCTTGCAAAAGATGCTATTCATGCATCCATACCAATAAACCCAATCAGAAAGTAACTAAGTTCCAGTCCAATAGTAATGGGACCCAATACGAGGTCAGAGAATTTATTGGGTGCAATACGGAAGGTGCGGTATACTGTTTGGAATGCAGCTGCGGCCTTCAGTACATTGGGCGCACTAAAAGGCTCCTGAGGATCCGCATTAAGGAGCATGTCAAAAACATAGAATGCGGTTTTCCCAAACACAGTGTATCCCGTCACTTTGCCGAAGTACACCAAAATGACCCCACACACTTGAAATTTTGGGGGATAGTACCATATTCTAGACCCTGGCGAGGTGGCCACAAAGTGAGATCACTTAGTCAAATCGAGTCCAAATACATCTTCTCGATGGACACTTTCACACCCAAGGGTTTAAACATCGAATTCGACCTGAATTGTTTCCTTAGTGACTTCTGATTTAAGCTGTCTCCTGTTTCTTGTGATGCATGTATGACCTAGATGCTGTGTGGCCGTGCGTTGGATGCTCTAGTGCGCCATGCCCGATCGTGTTCTAGTTCGGGTTAGACCCTATCATTTTTTCAATCAGTCACCAGCTCTCTGTTGTTCTCTATGCAACTCTGTTTCCGCGTCTTTTCCTTTTTTTTTTTTTTCCCCCACTCCCTATGCTTGGTTACTGCGACCTAGCTCCCATGTGCCACTCTATATGCAATCATCCCCTGGGACACATGACACATCCATTTATACCTCCAGACTGTTGGGACCCATTGCACTATCTGTGTGTGGCAAGTTGACATTGCCCATTGGGCTCAGTCACCTAGGCCCTGTTCCCCTTCCCCCCCCCTCCCCCCACCCCCTCCCCACCCATGCCCATTTTTTGTTTGTTCTTCATTTTTATTTTTATTTTTATTTTTATTTTTATATATATTTTTTTCACCAGTGGACTAACATTATCCAGACTGCTGGGTATTCTACATCCCAAGTATGTATACCCCTATTACTGATCTATCTGTGGCAACAGATGAGAAGAGAGATGTTTGCCTCTTTATACCTTACAGATAGACACCTGTGCCCTGTGGATATTTCCGCTTGGATCCTTTTGTCTATGGTATACCGTCTCACTTCCAGGATTATATATATCTATATGTCCCCCAGATGCTCTTTCCAGGTCTTCTAATTATTGGCAACATGCACTGAAGAGAGCTTGCTCTGTCACGAGTGCCTCTTACGTCCCAGTCTGTGTTTTCAGTTTCCAATACCATTCTCTGCCACCAGGGGGATTCCCTCGTCCTCCGTTCCCCCCCACCCCCCCTCTCCTTATCTTTTCGAGTTCCTAATTCTCTTTCCCGTTCTGTATATTTCATTGGTAATAGGTTCTTTGTGCCCTTGGCACACCATCCGCCTGCCTGCACTGTAGGGACTGACAATACTGTGGATGCATTCGTCGGGTTCCCTGTATGTGGACAGTATTGAATATAACCAACAACATGGCGCAGGTGGGTTGAAATAATCTCTGTCCCCATTGAGATACATGGGCTTCTACAAAATGGCCGCCCAATTTCACAGACTATAAATATCTGTTAGTGTGTCCCCTACATCATCCCCTGATGAAGTCACATGTTGACGATACGCGTCGGGATTGGAGGGCTTGACACACTCCAGCATCCGACCACTGGATATACGAGTTCGCCACTCGTCGGATTGATGCAGCAATTTCGATTTTAAATGTGAGTTTTTAAGTGCTTTTAAAATAAACTTTTCACGTCTGACTGGGCTACGCTGTGGTTGTTTATTCCACTTCCCCCCATGTATGACTGCCACATCTGAGTGTCCGGACTGAGCCACAGATAGAGGGGAAGTGTTGGAGGCACAGATTTATTGCGAGTCCGCACTCGTGGAGGAAGGTCTTTTATGTTATATTGTTCATGTGAGTGCATTACTACCTGGGCATTCCTGGGGGGTTTTTTGTTTATTGTTGATGATATCACACGATCAGGCTTGTCCTTCTCTCTTACCCCACATACACCACCGAGATCCTCATACATAACAAGAGCCGACTCGTGAACCATTGGGGACACGGGACTCCTAACCCTGGAGAATCAGTAAGGGAGAGGAAGGAGGGACTGACGAGCTCGGCGTTCGTGGATAAGAGCCCCAGTTTTTTCACCCACATGTGAGTGCATCTCCACTGGTTTAAATCAGAAGACATTGCTATCCCTCTCTGTGACTTTATCACACCATTTGGTTTCTACTCCTTTTACTTTTTCATGTAATACACTTTATGGAGACCCGTATGTGATATTCAACAACGGACCACACCCATCAGGATCAGGCTGATTTAATCCAGCTTGCCAGATTAGAGGTGAGCTGCTGGGATCACTAGAGGTGCATATATGAGATCTTGGTTACGGCTCACTCTCTATCTTTCACCCTTTTTGGATACAAGGCCTCCTTCTTCTGAAATACTTTGACCCTTATTCTTATTTTTATTTTTATATTTATTTTTATTTTTATATTTTATTTTTATTGTTGTGTTTTTCAACATTTTTCACTTCACAACGTTATTGATTGGATAAAGTATTGATGAACTGCACCCCTACATGGTTGGATTTTGTTGTACCTGGACCTCCTCAGCACTGTGCCCTCGATTAATGACTATTCAACAATATTGTTTACTGGTATATTAGTGTCACTCCCCCTTTTTTGGACTTTCCCCACCCATTTTTTGTACTTGTATATGTATGTGGTTATATGCACACACACATTAATTTGTATAACACTTTACAGCGCAAATATTTCACTTGTTACAATTATCACTTTTTGTCTATCGAGGTAGACCTCTCTTTTATTTGCAGCAGTATCCCCACTTTTCACTTGTCCCCTCACTCTAGACAGCGCAGGAGTTCACTTCACTTTTAAGTAGACTTGAATTGCATTAAAAGTTGGATGCATTTCTAAAAGTCTGAAATAGAAACAGCTACCTATATGTAAAAAAAACAAAAAAAGCCACGCTTTAAAAACATATAGCTAGATTCAGAAAGCCTGCCGCATCTTTGCGGCGGCGTAGTGTATCATATTTACACTAGGCCGCCGTAAGTTAGCAAGGCAAGTACTGTATTCACAAAGTACTTGCCTGCTAAGTTACCGTGGCGTAGCGTAAATGGGGTCGGCGTAAGCGCGCCTAATTCAAATGAGGATGTGGGGGGCGTGTTTTATGTATATGAAGTGTGACCTGACGTGATTGACGTTTTTTAAGAACCGCGCATGCACCATCCGTGTACATATCCCAGTGTGCATTGCGGCTAAGTACGCCGCACGGACGTATTGGTTTCGATGTGGACGTAAATTACGTCCAGCCCTATTCACGGACGATTTACGCAAACGACATAAAATTTTCGAATTTTGACGCGGGAACGACGGCCATACTTAACATTAATAGTCCAGCTATTTGATGGAATAACTATACGCCTGAAAATGCCTTACGTAAACGGCGTATCTGTACTGCGTCGGCCGGGCGTACATTCGTGAATCGGCGTATCTAGTGATTTACATATTCTACACTGAACGCAATGGAAGTGCCACCTAGCGGCCAGCCTAAAAATTACACTTTAAGATACGACGGTGTAAGACACTTACGCCGCTCGTATCTTAGCCTAATTTAAGCGTATCTGGTTACCAGAATACGCTTAAATTTGCGTCTGCGCAGATTCAGAAGTCTTTCTGAATCCACCTATTATTCTCTGGTTAAACTATGTAATAAATAACTTAACAACTCTGTTCCTAAAGTTGGTGGCTTTGGAAACTATGCACACTTGTCTTTAGAAATGTATCTGAATTCCTAGATGTGTTACTTCTTTATACTCATAAGCAGCTTTACTAGAGTTTTTCTACATATGTTTCTAAGTAACAACAGAATTAGTCCCAACTCTATAAAAGCATGAAACCAGTACAATAGCTGTATGGAAAAAGCATGGTAGCAAGTGAAACATGTCTGACAAATTGTCTTAAAAAGTTCTTTTACTTTCCATGTTTCTAATGCCGCGTACACACCATCACTTTATGTGATGGAAAAAAACAAAATTTTCTGTGAAGTAAAAAACAACGTTTTTGAAACTTCAATTTTCAAAAACGACGTTGCCTACACACCATCGTTTTTTCAAAATGCTCTAGCAAAGCGAGGTTACGTTCACCACTTTTATCCATTGAAGCTCGCTTCATAACTAGCTTCTGGGCATGTGCGGGTTTAAAAACGTTGTTTTAAACGTAGTTTTTTGCTACACACGGTCAATTTCTGTGAAACAAAAAACGACGTTTTGAAAAACGACACATAAAATTGAAGCACGCTTAAAAAAAATTTTGTCGTTTGTTTTTCACAAGACACAAAACAAGGTTTTCCCCCACACACGGTCATTTAAATTGACGTTTTTAAAAATTTTTTTTTTTTATCACATAAAGTGATGGTGTGTACGCGGCATTATGCTTCACTTATAGCTATATAAGTTCTAAGACACTGAAAAAAAAGACAAGTTAAAGAAATGCAGCAAACGCATGTGAACACATCTGGACATAAGATTACAAAAGGAAAGCAGAACATGCTGCATTAATGTCTCTTCTAAAAGTGGAATTTATATTAAGGATAAATAAATGATTTATATTGTTCATAACAGGCATTCCACCTGTGGTCAATAATTGTTAGCATGTCTTCAACAACAAAGGGTTACATTTTATTTTAGTGGCAGTAAGGTTAAAAAATTAATACATTTTTCCTTGTTTGATTTTCGAGGTCTTACCTTAAGGAGGAGGGATGAGTTTATTGAGTCTTGTCATGACACAGAGGTAATACAATTTACCTTGGCTTCCACTATGAAGTAAGTGAGTAACTGTAGCAAGTAACATCAAGGTAGCACAGTGAACTTGAAATGATGACGAAGAGTATGAAAAGAAAATGTATTTCAAGTTATATACATGTGTACCCTTCTGACTTCCATAACTGTGGTGACCAGTGAGTTTACACCTAAATCCTTTGTTTCCAATATTAATATATATTATAAAATTTTACTATATTACAGAATAAACAGGAGGTAGTGAACAGGTTAACGTGATACGTTTATAATAATACTTACCCATAGGTTAAATTATTATTATTATTGTGGCTCGGTCATTCAAGCGGCCGCAGCCTGTGAACCCGGAAGCAAGATGGGGTGAAGATGGATGCCTCTGCAGAGGCTCTGATTGTTCCAAACCAAGACTTTCATAATGTGCTAGTATGCAATGCATATTAGCACATTATTCCTTTACCCAACGTTCACACCTATACACTTTTTTGTCATTTTCTGTTTTGCAGAAATTCACTACAGTCCATTAAACATGGTTTTCTATGGTACACGTTCCTGATGAAGCCATGTGGGTTAGTGGTGTAACGCGTGGATGCGTTACCAGGTTACGTCAGTTCACGACCCAGTGTTATTGGAACCTTACTTGTGAGCGCCGTGTCAGAACTTTTTAAATTCTTTATATACATTAATAAAATGTGAGTATTATACTTCAGGAGTGGCTGAGTAATATGTGATTGTTAGAACATACTAGACTATATGCGGACGTTTTATTTATATATGTGGATGAGACCAGATGATCGTCATACAGTACCTATAGAAGGATTGTTGTCCTAAAAGCCTGTTTGGTCTGCATTAGTTTACAGATCGACTTGCAAGGCGAGCAGACATTTTAGCTGTGGTGGAGCCCTCAACACTTGCACCATCTTTCTTTATGCATTTGGATATAAACTGCAGACTATTTGGAAACTTTTTTTAGTGAAGCACATTGTTTTTAAGGGTGAAGGGACTTAAACACTGACACAATGTTTGAACTGTAGCACATAGTTTATGAGAGAGTGTTAAATTGATTGCTGTTTTTCATGTTTTGGAGTTTTTATTTACTTTTTTTTTCCATGCAGAAGATTGCGTTTTGCGTGTTCAACTGAGTTACACCAGAAACACAAGTGTTGTGCTTTAGATGCAGTTTTTAATGTGTTTTGCATTTGTTTATTTCCCCTTCAAAAACACTGGTTATAGCTGATTGCTAAACACTTGTGCTTCTGGTGCTATTTCATTGAATTCTCTTACACGCAAAACGCAATCTTCTGCAGGGAAAAAAGTCCAGCCAGATATATACACAGTGGGGCAGATTCATGTAGATCTGCGGATCTTTAGATCCGCTAGATCTACCTGGTTTGCGATCCGCCGGTGCAATTTAGCGAGGCAAGTGCATGATTCATCAAGCACTTACCTCGCAAACTGCACCGTCGGATCCTAACTCCCCCCGGCGGAATGCAAATTCCGTGGCTAGGGGAAGTGTACAATTTAAATCAGGCGCGTTCCCGCGCCGATTTAACTGCGCATGCGACGGGCGAAAAAGCCCAGTGCGAATGCTCCAAATGACGTCGCTACAACGTCATTGTTTGCGGCGGGTACGTCATTTGCGGCCATCGGTATTCCCGATCGCGGTACGCAAACGACGTAGAAAATTTAAAAATCGGCGCGGGAACGTCGGCCATACTTAACATTAGCTACCCCTCATAGAAGCAGGGGTAGCTATCCGCCGGAAAAACCCGAATGCAAACGACGTAGAAAACAAGCGACGGGCGGGCGTACGGACGTGAATCGGCGGTTTTCCTCATTTGCATATGCAACAGGTAAAAAATCGCGACGACACCTAGCGGCCGGCGGGAGATTACAGCCTAAGATTCGACTGGTGTAAGTCACTTACACCAGTCGGATCCAAGGGAGATCTATGCGGAACTGATTCTTAGGGTCTCACAGATACGACGGCGGATCAGGAGATCCGCCGGCGTATCTATTGATGAATCTGCCCCAGTGTTTTTAATGGGACATAATAAAAAAAACACACACAAAATGCAGAGTACAAAATGCATCAAAAACGTAGGTTTAACAGATGAAAAACAGATAAACCGCAATTGTATAAATGTGAACCTTGACTTACCTTGCAGGGAGAGTTTTTTTCCCCTGATATTTGCAACAACTGTGGCCTATATCTGCAAACAAGGCACTGTCTCTCACTTCTGAAGGAGGTTTCTCTAATTCTAGAATCCACCCAAGTCAATCTTCTGCAGCTATCCGCAGCCTATGTGCCTGGTCGGAAGAATTTTCAGGCACACTACTTGTCCAGGACAAGTCTGGACAACAAGGAATGGTCCAGACTACTGCGAGAGCTTGGTATTTTTCTTCCAGATGTAGACCGCTTACATTCCCAGTCAACACTAAGTTGCAGGAGCAAAGATTGTCTCTGGACAGCCGCACTCTGAACAAATTGTAGCCTTTTAATAAAAGGACAGCACTACAAGTCACAGCAAAATAAAATAAAACCTGACCCCTGACGCATTTCGCACTGAAACTAGTGCTTAGTCATAGCTATGACTAAGCACTAGTTTCAGTGCGAAACGCGTCAGTATTTGGTTTTATTTTATTTTGCTGTGACTTGTAGTGCTGTCCTTCTTTTATTAAAAGGCTACAATTTGTTCAGAGTGCGGCTGTCCAGAGACAATCTTTGTTCCTGCTTTGCTAAGTGCATTGCCTGCACCTGAGTTGTCTGCAACAGAGGATATTCATCTGGGTTCCCACCTGGAGCCGCTATTCCCTTTTCCCCAACACTAAGTTGCTAAAGTTCCATTTCAGGGCCCAGAATTCAGAAGCAATCGGGGTGGAGGGTGGATCTCTAAGACAACTTATGCCTTTCTGCTGCTCCCTCTGATTCTCACCTTTCGGTGGAGGCTGTGGCGAGGGAAGTGATAGTTCTGGTACCCTCTGCTCATTTTTATGAGGGTCAAGGCGTGACTCCCTCTGCCTGTAAGATCAAATCGTTTCCAAAGTCCCATTCATCCAGCATCCGACAGACTCAGGCAGATGGCCTGGGTCTGGAGAGGCAGAGGCAAATGGATTTCAAATGCTCTGTGTTTATTTTGAATACTCTTACGAAAACAAGAAAGGACAGTGCTAAGCATTCCTATAGTAGAATATGGCATAAGTTCCCAGTATTATTGCTGATCATGATTTTACGATGGACTCTTCAGAAACTTGAAATGCCCACAGGCGTGGCTTGATTTAGTTCTATGCGTAAGTATGCTATAGGCACACATTTGGTGATCTCTGCCTTCACTGACATTTAGTGGGCATCCAACGCTTAATTATACAGTTTTTCGAGATACAATTTGGTTGAAACCTCATTTTTTTTCCAAAATGAGATATCCCAATGCTGTTGGACGTTATTGCATCAGATGCCTTCAATCACCTTGTGGTACCTCTCACTGAAAACTGCTTTACTGGTGGCAATTACATCAGCCAGAAGAGAGTCAGCATTTGTGGCCTTAGGGTTTAAAGAACCCATACTCGCATACTTCCCAGAGAGGGTGGTACTCATGCCAATGCTCAAATTTGTGACTGAACTGACCTCCATATCACACAAGAGGTTGTGCTCCTACGTTCCCTTTGGGGAGTACTCAAGAAATTAGCGGATGTGGGCCAAGCTTTAAAATATTTAATCAAGGTGACTCCTGCCATCAGGAAGTCGGAGCAGCTGTTTGTCATTTTCAGGTGGAACACATAGCCCAGGTTCACACTGGGTTTCGATTTGGTACGATTTGAGATGCAATTTCACTTGTCAAATCGCATCTCAAATCGGTGGCATTTGCCGGCAATTGTCGGCAATGACACCGTCGTACTCGGTGCGACGCCGCATCTGCGGCGCTGCACCGATTTCAAAAAGTAGTTCCTGTACTAATTTTTGCGATTTCGGGACGCGATTTACATTGACATCTGTGCAGAAACCTGCACAGATGTCTCTTAAATCGCGGCCGAAATTGGAACTGCCAGCGGGAGTGAAATCATGCGAGTTCAGCTGAACTCGCACGGCTTCACTCCCGCAGCCCAGTGTGAACCTGGGCTTAATGATTTTACGGCTTCTAGCAAGATAATTGCCTCTTGGTTGGTAAAGCTTATCTCCTTGGCCTGCAAGTTGAAAGGGTTGGCTGTGCCAGGAGAATCACAGCACTCTTCACTAGAAGGGTCTAGACCTTGAGAGTTGCAGCAGGCAGTGTCTGAAACTATCTGCAATGCAGCTACGGTGGTACCAAAATATTCATATTCATGGCTTAATGACAATTGAATTCTGGTTTCTGTTATTTTTTTAGTCAGAATTGAGTGTGTAGCATTATCCCTCCCCTGTTTTGGTTAGTTAGTCCCCAGCTGTGCTGACATGGAACCGCCAGGAAAACTGAACATTTTATTCAAATACTTACTGTATTTTTTTCTTTTCTGACAAGCTCCATGGCAGCACAGATCCCACACAGCTTGGTAGGACTAGTTACAGAACACTGAGTCTGTAGATGGGCTCAAATTTATATGAGTTAAGTCCTGGAGGCATGGGGAGCAGAGCCTATATCCAGCTGTGTTGCCATGGAGCTCGTCAGGAAAGGAACATTACGGTAAGTATTTGAATTCAATTTTCCTTTTTTTAGTTCTGTAACATGTGTATAACTTTAACAGCAGTTTAACCGCTTGCCGACCAGCGGCCGCAGTTATACTGTGGCAGGTCGGCTCGGCTGCGCGAGATCACGTAGCTATACGTCATCTCGCGATTCAGCCAATAGGGGCGCGTGCGCGCCCACACTCGCCCCTGGTCCCGATGCGCGTGCCCGCCCGGCGCGTTTACGGCCGGGCACCCGCGATCGCTCGTTACAGAGCGAGAATCGGGAGCTGTGTGTGTAAACACACAGCTCCCGGTCCTTTCAGGGGGAGAAATGCCTGATTGTCTGTTCATACAATGTATGAACAGCGATCTGTCATTTCCCCAAGTCAGTCCCACCCCCCTCTTCAGTTAGAACACACACAGGGAACATAATTAACCCCTTCCTCGTCCCCTAGTGTTAACCCCTGATCGCCGCCATTACAAGTAAAAAAAAAAAATATTAATAAAAATGCCATAAAACTATGCCCTATTTTGTAGACGCTATAACTTTTGCGCAAACCAATCAATAAACGCTTATTGCGATTTTTTTTTACGAAAAATATGTAGAAGAATACGTATCGGCCTAAACTGAGGAAAAAAATTGTTTTTTTATATATTTTTGGGGATATTTATTACAGCAAAAAGTAAAAAATATTCATTTTTTTTTCAAAATTGTCGCTCTATTTTTGTTTATAGTGCAAAAACTAAAAACCGTAGAGGTGATAAAATAACCCCAAAAGAAAGCTCTATTTATGGGAAAAAAAGGACGCCAATTTTATTCGGGAGCCACGTCGCAGGACCGCGCAATTGTCAGTTAAAGTGACGCAGTGCCGAATCGCAAAAAGTGGCCCGGTCATTGACCAGCAATATGGTCCGGGGCTGAAGTGGTTAATGAAGATCCTACATAAACATTTTTGTGTATTAATACAGCTTGATGACAAAATGTACTTGCTTATTCATTTATGTTTGCATCCATATTGTCATGTCTGTATCTTAAAACAGATTATTAGAAGTACCAGTTAGGAGTCAATAAAAGAAAAGCAAAGGACTAATGATAAATTTCAGCTTTGATGCCCAGATTTGTTCTTTTTATTAGAAACAGTTCCCTGGAGCAAAAGCAAGAAAACAAACACAGCAAGAAACTAAGCAATATAAAAAAATACATAAAGTGGATGTTTTTTTTCTACAAAATTAATTACCTTTGATGATTTCTGTTGAACACAACTTATGTTTTCCTAAGGGAAGGGCAATGCCTGACATGAGACAGTGAGAAATAGCTTAAAATGCCTTTAAGGAATTACAGAGGGGAGAAGGTTAATATAAAATGTCCAGGGCCAGAAAAAAAAAAAGACCTTATGTTTTAGCAACAGTTGAAACTCAGTTTTATGGGAATCAGGGGAAATGGAAGATTTAAAAACAAAATGAGAAGTTGTTCACTCTGGCCTACAAAAGGATGCTGAATGATCTCCAATCCAGCCTAGAGGAGAAGGCTGGAATTAGAAAACACTCAGCTGTTTGGGAGAAATAATTTTGTACTGCTGAATATCTGCCTTTGGGGTGAGAAAGACATGATAACTAAACAAAAAGACTAATAGGAAAGATGAAAACTGGTGAAGAGAACACTTGTAGGAAAAAGTGTAAGTTGCAGAAAATAGCCCTGATTTTATAGTGGGAAATAAGATTAATGTGTCATCCAGTAGTAAGGAGATCAAGAAAAGATTTGCACTCTCTTGGGAGATTATGTGCAGAACAAGGCTGGGGGTTGTATACCACTATGACACAAAAAAATAAGGAAATATCTGATTAAAACTTTAAGCTACAGCTTCAAGCAACTAATAATAAAAAGTGTATATTCTGCACTCCTATCCCCTATTCTCAACCTATAGCTGCATTGCAATTTTTTTTTAAACTAACAGAATTTTAGAACTTGCACTGTAGTGCTTTTTATATATTCTCTGAAATGAATAAATGTGATTTTAAATACAATCAAAACAACAAATACATTCTCACAACTTAAAAATCCACTCCCAACAGGGGCAAAGTGGCTAACCAGGACTGGTTGAGGGGTCAGGGATGGTGACGAAATACACAGAGCAGATACAGTGTATTTGGTTGACCTGCTCACTTAGTTGTGGTGAGAACTCTGTAAAGGGCTGAGGCACAGAGTCTAAAGATACCTCATGGTCTTCACCAGAGCTCCCAGAGTTAGGGTGTGTTATGCTGCAGACAATAGCCAGGTGCAGTCCTCTGACTTACCCAAGCAGGTCACAACTGAGCAGTGGCGTAGCCTGGGTTGTCAGCGCCCGGGGCGAGGCAAGTAATTTGCCCCCTCCTGACACGCACATACCTATTTTGTGCTAGCTCCAGTCTGGTCACACGATCCCCTGTGTGAGACAGAGGCGGCTGTAGGGGAGAGGAGAGGATGCTTGACAATGACTGTTAAAGCCTGGAGTGGTGACATGCATACGTTCAGCCTGAAAATAGATGTTTACATCTTTTATACACAGGTTAGCCATATAGGCATTAGGCTGGGAAAAACTGAAAACACAAGGCTGGGACACAATGATTGCACAAGACTGGAAGCAGGCTGGAACACACCACACCTAAAACACAAGGGTGGGAGCAGGCTTAGACACACTGGGAACTCAAGCCTGGAAGCAGGCTGGGACAAACTGAAAAATTAAGGCTGAAATCAGGCTGGAACACACTAAATGCACATGACTGGAAGCAGGCTGGGAATAAATGGGAGAAAAAGACTGGAACACACTGGAAACAAAAGGCTGAGAACCAGGATGGGATACACTGGGAGCATTGTTAAAGGGTATGTAAAGGATTTTTTTTTATCTTAATAGCTTCCTTTCCCTTAATGCAGTGCTGTTTTCATGTCCTTATTGTTCGTTTTTGCTCTCAAGTTGCTGTAATTCTTCTCTGATCTCCACACTTCCTGGTTGTCTGTTTCCTGATAACCACAGTACTGGGAGCTTTCTCTCTGTGGTCACTAATCAAGGAGGTGTGATTACTGTGTGTCTAAAACCCCACAGCACCAATCAGTTTCATTTTCCAAACCATCACTGCCCTGTATTGGCTCTGTGGCTCTGTACATCACAGAAGCAGGAAACAACATGCAAAAACTAAACTAGAAACTGCAGGTACATTATATGATCGATTTGTATCTATTTTTAATAATTTTTAAAAGGAATTAGATAACTATTATGTCCTTATACCCTGTAAACAGTCATTTCAGCAAAAAAAAAAAATTCCTTTACAACTCCTTTAATGTAATTTATAAAAGAAAACTGTTCCCCTGTTTTTGTTTTTTGTTTTTCGCCAGTAACTTTGTGCCTCCTGCAGCCACTAGATAACCCGATTGTTTGACAATAATCCAAGGTTTTAACCTATATTCAACATAATGCCAATGATTATTTAACAAAATGAAGATTGGTTAGTGGTTTGGTAAGCTTGATATTGCCACTGCTTCAGGTGTAAATGAGTAATTCACTGTTTAGGTTATGTGACATTTAATGATTTTTCTATGCAGTTCTATGCAGAATATCAGCAGTTGCTTCTCTCTGAAGAAGCTCAACTGGACAAAACATGTTGGGACTGCTGAACACCTACCGATTTGAAATGAAGACAATTAGACTACATTGAATCTAAACATTGGTTTTATTTGGAATATTTTAATATATGCAACTCAATAAATTCTGTAGCAGTTTTAAGAGTTTATACTACCTGTCAGTGTTAATGTCAGTGTTATCGTACCTGATAAATCACCGTACGGTGCAAAAGGCTGGAAACAGGCTGGACACTCTGGAAACAAGCTGAGATACACTTAAGACACTGAAAATGCTGGAAACCACTAGAGGCACAAGAAAGCACATGAAGAGAACACAGGGGGGTCCAGTTACTACCATGTGGACACATTGCTTGAACACTGAACAATGCGTATGCTAGCCCTTTAGAACAGTGCCCCTCTGTGACTGGCTGGAAAGCAGCAGCTGCACACTGAGTGAAAGACCCAGCAATTGAGCCTGGAACAGGTCAGTGTGACATATATAACCAGTTATTAAACTGATAATCCACCAAGTGCAAATAAAAATAAAAATGTTCAGCCGGTGTCCACAAATATGTTCAACAATACAAAAAAATCTAGCATAAAAATCTGTTCTCTAGAATCCATCAGTCAGCCTGCATTATAAATATGATTAAGCTGGCTGCATGTCCTAAGAAATACTACACCACACTGTTCTGTAATTATCCCCAAGCTGTATACTTTTTGCTGTATTGCATTTGCCAATAACCAGGGTATACTTTACTATTTTTCAGAGAGCAGCAAGATTTGTTTGGCACCTCAAATGGGTTCTATTTTTTCTGGACATATTTTGGCATTCTGACAGTTTTAACCCAAACTTTGAATGTTTTTGCACACTTGACACTTTATTCCGGAGAGTTGTTTTATACTTTACTGTTTCACTGTAACCATAAAGGTAATGTCATGTTATTGTTCTTCAGTTGCTATAAAGCACAGTAGCTGTAAAGGCATTTTTTGTTGCTGCAATTCCATTGACTACTTTAGTAAATGTATAACCTTCTTTGCCCAGGTTGTCAGTCTACACAGAGCCAAAGCATCAATGGTAGTGATCTATTCACCCTAAAATAAATTTAGTCTTACTTGATCAAATTAGTTGTGAATATTCATAGTCATTTAGACAAACTGATTTAGTTACTGAAGACAGCAATTTTGACCGATAACCAAACCTGGACTCTGGAATATTAAGTCTTTTGACCCATTACCAAGCCTGTGTCCTGACATTTTCAGCCTCCAGACCCATTACCAAATCTGTACTCTAAAATTCTCAGCCTTTGGATCCCAATCCAAGTCTGTGGCATGAAAATGTCAGTCTTTGGAACCAAAACCAAGCCTGTGCCCTGACATTTTTAGCCGTTGGGCCCATTACCATTCTCGTGCCCTGAAATGTTCAGCCTTTGGACCCAAAGCTAAGCCTGTGCCCTGAAACCCCTTTACTAGTTCACTACACTGTGCCCTATGCTTAGATTTTCTCATCACTGGTTTATGGTATATTGAGTCAGTTTAAAAAATATGAACAGGCATCTTGGGCCCTAGTGCAAATGTAAGCATTAAACAGTAGCTTTGTTGTCCAAGATAACTCTTACATGATATTAGAAGATAGTTAAACGTCAAAAAGTATCTAATTTCTTTTAATAATGAAAATCACAAAATTGTAACAAAATTGTAATATTATTCCCCAGTGTTTATTTTTTATGTTATTTTTTTACATTAATCATTGTAGTGCTTTTTTAAACAGCTGTTTAGTGAGCATGGCCCTTGATATCCATGACATCAGTTTCTAAAAATCAAGCCAGTTATCCCTGGTAAATGCAGAGATAATGTTAATGGTGGGAAAGACATCCATTTAATTACATTTGTATTGACAAGAGTAAAAGCCTTTCTAAAGCTGGAACTTTAATTATTTGAGAGAAATTGGCATGTGCAGTATACAATATCTATCTATCTATCTATCTATCTACCTATCTATCTCTCATCAATTATTTGCTATTCTCTATACATTTACCGGTACATGCATATATGCACATGCATATATTTTATAGAGAATGTAGGTAATATTTCAATCACATATAAAGGGTTTATGTGACAGCCAGCCAGATGACTTACTCTGGACAGTCAGGCTGATGTATATTCTGTTTATAATGCTTCAAAGATCTGGCATGTTCACTGTGATCTCAACAGCTCACACAAGACATCAAGATATCCCTCTCTTTCTTGTTCCTGTCAGACCTTGGCCCCATCATGTGATCTTTTACCCTCTCTCTGAATGATGGACATGTCACATATAAACTGTTTTAGTCCAGAGAGCAGAAAGAAAATAGATCTATTAAACTTGCCAACAAAGAATGGAATTGCAACATTATCTCTCTTGTCTGTGTCACAGTCTTCAAATTGTTCTTTCCCAATACTCTGCTTTAGTAACGCAAAATTCAATTTTTTGCCATATAATATTCAACAGGAAAAAGACGATAAACACAAAGTTAAAAGTGGCTGGAAATGAGGCGGAACCCATAGCAGTAACCAGTATGATATTTCTATAGATTGAATTCTTTTTTTACTATGCATGCAGATTAATCCTATACCTCCTTTAATCTTTTAGTCGATGTATACCCAAGGCGATTGACATTTAGTTTGCTATTGCACCCTAGACAACTGACATTTTTTTAAATAAACTTTGTTTAACTTTTTTCATCATTTGTTCTGCTGATTTCCTGCAGCCTTTTTGCGTACACTATTAGCTAGATTCAGGTACATTGGAATAAAGTTACGGCGGCGTAGCTTAGCGTGTTTAGGCTACGCCGCCGTAAGTTAGCTAAGCAAGTAATGATTCTCAATGTACTTGCCTGCTAATATATGGTGGCGTAGCCTAAAGCGGGCGGGCGTAAGGGCGCCGAATTCAAATCTGTGTTAGGGGGGGCGTGTTTAATGGTAATAAGGCTTGACCTTACATTTTTGACGGTTTTCGTTACTGCGCATGCGCCGGGCGCCTACATTTCCCAGTGTGCATGATGGCTAAGTACGTCGCACGGGCCTATTGATTTCGACATGGACGTAAACAACGTAAATCCCGATTCGCAGACGACTTACGCAAACAACGTAAACATTTCGAATTTCTCGGCGGGAACGGCGGCCATACTTAACATTACTATTCCACTAGGGCCTAGCTCTAACTTTACGCGGCCTATCTCTTACGCAAACGGCATAAAAGTACTGCGTCGGCCGGGCGTACATTCGTGAATCGGCGTATCCCCTCATTTACATATTCTACGCCAACCGCAATGGAAGCGCCACCTAGCGGCCATCCAAAATATTGCAATCTAAGATAGGACGGCACAAACCGTCGTATCTTAGATATGTTTTAACGTATCTCTGTTTGAGCATACGCTTAAACATAAGTCGGCGTAGATTCTGAGTTAGGTCGACTTATCTACTGATAAGTCAGCCTAACTCTACCTGAATCTACCTATAACTGTCTACATGCATACACTCCAGTGATCGCTACATGGTAAGATGGTGACAACAGTGGATCATGCTTGCGTAATGTGTGTTGGAATGGCCAATTGTAGCATCAATCACAAACCCAAGTGACAGGATCACAACACAGTAGGGAAAGGAAGTCCTAAAAGTTGTACATCACAGCAAAACCTTGTGAGGAAGTGTATGACAGCCTCAACTCAGGCTCAAACCAGGCCATGCCCCCAATGCATTTCATTCCACCCCCCACCCCCCCCCCCCCCCCCGGAGCCTAACCATGGAGATTCCCAGGGCTTTTTTTCTCAAACAATAGGTGCTGGAACTTAACCATGGCCCCACAAAACCCCTCCCCCTACACACACACCCTCCAAATCACATCAAATAGTGGGTATGTACAGTAAGAGCTGTGAAAATGTGGAACAGACTCCCTCCAGACTCCCTCCAGACGTAGTTCTGGCCAGGCCAGATCAGTAGATTGCTTTAAGAAAGGCCTGGATTCTTTCCTAAATGTACAGAATATAACTGAGTACTAAGATTTGTAGGTAAAGTTGATCCAGGGTAAATCCGATTGCCTCTCGGGGGATCAGGAAGGAATTTTTTCCCCTGCTGTAGCAAATTGGATCATGCTCTGCTGGGGTTTTTTGCCTTCCTCTGGATCAACTGTGGGTATGGAGTTGGGTGTATAGAATTTTACTGTGTTTTTTATTTTGTTTTTTTATTTTTTGTGGTTGAACTGAATGGACTTGTGTCTTTTTTCAACCTGACTAACTATGTATGGTCAGTAAAATTTCACAAAAATAGTAGGAGGGTCTTAAAGGGGGATTAAATAACAGGATTGCATTACATACAGAGTGCAGAGCTGTCACTTGTAAACACAGAAACCAGACTTCTGCGTTTACAAGTGATTGTGGTGAGCAGGCACCAAAGGGTCTGAGCCAGAGGTGGTGTAACTGAGTTCCAACAAGTTCCCCCTGAAAAAAAAGCCCTGGAGATTCTTATGATTAAGCTCTGGGGCAGAGTGAAATGCATTGGGGACATGGCCTGGTTGGAGCCCGGGCTGAGGCTGTCATACACTTCCTCACAGGGTTTTGCTGAGATGTGTGACTTTTAGGACTTCCTTTCCCTACTGGATGTTTTGAGCTGGGACGAGCTCTGTCCTTGTTGGCACTCCTAGTGGTTTGTCATGCACGAGGACCTGGTGGAGCCTTGAGCGGCACCTGTAATTTTTGTTGAGCATCACAACACAGAGGTACAACTGAGAAACAAGGACAGAGCATTGTCACTCTATAATAGGAAGTGCCTCTGGATGACATAATTTCTGATGAAACGCATAGGGAGGAGCAACATGCTGACGTCACCGCATTCCTGCAGATCCCATAGTGACAGGCTGCAATCTTAAGCTGGTCGGCTTGTTTTCAATGCTTTATTTTATCTACTTAATTTTAAGTGCACTACAGCTTTATATTATTAAAATACCCTAAGATTTTACACTATGGAAGCATTATTATTTCTTCATGGGGATCTTGTGTCATTGTGCGCTATATGCATTATGGAAGCCTATGAAGACACTGTCGCTGTGACCATTGCTGTGTCCATTAAAAGCCCTGGCTGGTTATTGAGCTGAAAGTGCTTGTGATCTCCCATAATAGGAGAACATAGGGAGTCGGTAAGTGGCAGTGAATCTGGTGGTGGAAGTCATCTCTTCTTTTCACATCACGTTTCTTTAGGTGTATTATTTGTCATTGCTATGCTGAGGTCACTACATTGGATGGACTTTATTTGTTGTAATTTCTTACTCATTTTATTTATACGTTTAGATGATTGGCGTAACTTATTATTTGGAAAAATATAATAGGAATTACCCTCATGATAAGATTGCCTTTATTATTATTATTATTTTTTTTTTTTACTTTTTTTGTTTTCATTTTAAAGAAACGCCCAAGTTAAAAGGATTGAAAATGATTTTTTAAATTACGTTAACATGTTATCACATATATGAAATTTTAGTATTTAGGTATACATATGCTTTAAAAAGGTAAAAGTTATATGTGATGAAGAACGTACATACAGTACTAACATAGCTAAGCTCTGTGCAGTGTTTGCATTTTTTGTGCATGGTGTTAGGTGGGCAGCTCAATTATCTGCTGCCTTCATTACAAAAGCTTTAACTGATCATTGCCATCCCTCCCACACAAGAAATAAAACATAATTGTGAGTCACTGTCAGTGATTTTATCGCTTTTGGAGTGGACTTATTACCAGTGATGGAGTAAAAAGAGAAAAAGCTGTACAAACGGGTCCCTGTCTGATCTTATACAATATCATCATTGAAATAAGTAACTTTACAATGTACTATATTATATGTATACTTTACAAAGATTTTGTTTTGGCAAATTTGTATTGCTTGAAAACAGCATGATGTCATTTAGAATTTACCTTCAGAACTCCAGCCAAAGCTGTTTCATTTTTAGTTAGATAGCATGGGAAGAAAGATAGTGTCAGTTTTGTTTTTTGCTTTCTGTGTCGCTATTGGTCCGATTTTTTTTATCTAGTTATTTTATGTATTCATATACACTAAAATCCAGTAGCATTGTTTGCCAGTTACTATCATTTATTTAAATTTATACACAGTAATGTTGTAAAGTTTGACTGACCACACCCACTATTTGATGTGATTTGGAGGGTGTGTCTGGGTGGAAGGGTTTTGGGGGGTTGTGGTTGAGTTCCAGCACCTATTGATTGAGATAAAAGCCCTGAGTATAGGTATAGTATAGCAAATTATACAGCTCATATGGGATGTGACGACGCTGACATGTACAGTCAAATGGAGGGGAAAGCCAGCTGAAGACCGTGGGGGAGATTTATTAAAACTTGAGTGTGTAAAATTTTTTTTTTTTTGATCAAATGATTTTTTTATTTCTTTTATATACAAACAAAAGCAGAAAAAAACATAACAAGAACGGCATACAATCCTAGCCTGTATTGAGAGGAAGAAAAAAGAAAAGAAAACAAATACACTTCCCTGATAAGCATGCTCCCCCTACCGCCTGACCAAGCTAGTTTAGCCGGTATATCCACGGTTCCTTTAAATTTATAGAATAAAATATGATATAATTGTGATTCAAACACTTTTTTTCCTATCTTATCCAACAAGGTTATTACAACTAACTTACTATGCTTCAATTCATGCGTTCGACCCTGTATTTTTAATGCATGCCGGAGCTGTAAATATTGAAAAAATCTTTGATTTGGCTTATTATATTCTATTCTTAATTCACTAAAGGTTTTCATCACATCTTCCTGAAATAGCTGATTTATGTATCTTAGTCCCTTCTGCATCCAAATCTCAAACCCTTCCAATTTCATCAGTTCGTCATAACTACTATTATTTCAGATTGGAGTATATGACATATATCCCTCTACTTCAGTAATTTTCCTCATTTCCTGCCAAAACTTGTCAAATAATTTACCCGTACGGAATCCTTTATCACACAATAGATTTATCGACTCCAATAAGAAAATCAATGGATATACTACATATACTGATAGTAAAATACTCTGTATAGGGTCAGAGGTCAATACTCTTGTCCATCCACTGAAGTGTTGTAATTGTGAGGCTAAAAAATTACTTTTGGGGTGGGGAATCATCAATCCTCCCTCTACTTTGGTTAACATTAAAGGGTCACTAAAGGAAAAACATTTTTTTGCTGAAATGACTGTTTACAGGGTATAGAGACATAATAGTTAACTGATTCCTTTTAAAAACGATTAAAAATAGATAAAGATCAATCATATAATGTACCTGTAGTTTTTTAGTTTCGTTTTTGCATTTAGTTTTGTTTTAGCATGTTATGCTGTATCTGTGCTGGACAGTGCCATAGAGCAGTATTGGTTTGAAAACTAAACTAAAATCTCCCAGTACTGTGGTGATCAGGAAACAGACAACCAGGAAGTGTCCAAAACAGAGGAGAATTACAGCAACATCAGAGCAAAAACGAACAATGAGGACATAAAACCAGGACTGCAGTAAGGTAAAGGAAGCTATTTAGCTAAAAAAAAATCCTTTAGTGACCCTTTAATGTTGTCAGCTTTATACGTGGTTGTTTTTTCTTCCAAATCAACTCTCTGAAGAGAGATCCTATTTTTCTAAACCAAAATGCTGTAATCCATATGGGTGAGTTATTAAACACATAAAGTAATTGCGGAGCCCAAATCATTTTAATAAGATTTGCTCTTCCTATCACCGTCAGGGGTAACTTACACCAACTTTGACATTTATGCTTACATTTTTCTAATAGAGGTTTCAAACTCAAATTAATATAGTCTTTTACATCCCGAGAGATCTCCTTTCCCAAATATTTCACTGTATCCTTAATTTTTGAATTTTGGAGGCTAGATTTGATAAAGGGGTTTTTAACTCATCTAGTGGTAATAATATGAATTTATCCCAGTTAATCGGAATGCCAGAGAATTGCTCAAATATGGAGATAAGGCTGGGTTCACACTACGATTTTCCCGTCCGTCAGCCGCATACGATTTCAGTATTGAAAACGTACGGGCCCGGACGGGAAAACGTATAGACAGACAATGCATTGCAAATCGTATGCACTCAGATGCATCCAGGTGCGTACAATTTGCTGGCAAAACGTTTTTTAAACGTACGCAAAACCGTGTTCAACCACGGTTTTGCGGCCGTTTTTAAAACAGTATGGCAAATGCATACGTTTTTCTTTAACATTCATGTCAATGGAAAACGCACATATGTGCGGTTCCATACGTTCCCGTCCGTTTCAGCCGCATACGGTTTTTCATATAAATCGTATGCGGCTGACGGACGGGAAAATCGTAGTGTGAACCCAGCCTAAGGCTCATAAGTTCCGTTAAAGTGGATGTAAACCCGAAAAAAAATGTATTTATTTTTTTATGTCACAATGTAGGGTATAAGATTTCCTATCATCTGTGCCCAGTCTTGCCACACAGAGTTAATCCATCTCTGAGAAATCCTCTTTTATTGTTCAGTGAAATAAAACGGACTTACAGAGGAAAACCTTAGTCCGTTCCGCCCCCTTGCTGTGAGTGACAGGTTATTTACATATCTCATGCACTAACCAGAGACAGAGGCACATCCTGTGTAAAAAGTTCACAATTCACATTCCTCTCCTCTCGCTTCCAGCTCTCCCAGGATTGGATTTACGCATTTACTGTGTTTTGGCTGGATGTTTCTCATCAGTTCAGTGTGACGAGGAAATGCATGTATATTGCAGTGAAAACACAGAACAAAAAGCAGAATATACACAGACAAGTGACCTGATTTAGGTTAGATGTATCTAGTGAGAGCTGGGCAGAGGAGAAGCTCCAGTGATCTGATTGTTAAATTGCAGTGTGTGTCTGAGGTCACCTGATCACAGTTGCAACATCAGGTTATTTACATATCTCATGCACTAGCCTGGAGACAGGCATTATTTTATAATTCCCACCCCCACTCCTTTTCTGAAGTCATGTGGTTACTTTTCTGGATTTTGACTGGATGTTAGGGATCATAGCAGAATTTAGTGTTAAAGCCCGTGTACACTGTCGGACTTTTTGCCAACAAACTTCAAAAACAGCAAGTTTTCACATTAGTCCGATCGTGTGTATGCTCTATCGGACACATTTTTTCGGGTTTCATCGGACAAAAAGTTTGGTCTGCAAACGGACAAACTTTAGGTCAACAAGAGTCCGATGGTGCCTAGTCCAACCGTGTGTACAGCAAGCAATCGGACTTTTGTACAAAGTACAAACGCGCATGCTCAGAAGCAAAGACTAGCCGGAAGCGTTCTGTCTGGTAAAACTAGCGTTCGTATTTGAAAGTGCACATTCGTGACGCGGCAAGTTCTGAAATCAAGAAAAGCAGTGCACATTCTATTCTTCTTTATAATGTGATAATACTAAAAGCTGCTTTGCTGGTGATACTGACGGATTAAAAACAAATGTCTTTACTTTGGATTAATGTATTTTGGTTATATGAATCAAACACATTTCTATATTATTTTGTGGGTCAAGTTCGCACAACCCCATTATCTCCTATATTTATTATGCTCAAAGTACCAACTACTCTATTTGTGTCCCTTTAATTTTAGCAAAGTACCTGCCTACTCACAAACTGACATTTGAATTTCAACACATAATCAAAGAGTTTTTATCATCTTCATTTTATTTGAAAAATAATAATAAAAAGAATGGCATATCAAAATCAACAGGAAGGCAGCAATAGATCAACTGGTGGAATTGGCGAAGCCTCTGTACCCCAGGGCATACATCAATCATGTTTTAAGCTCAAAAATTGGGAACCTGAGGAGTATGTAAAATATAGGGAGCACAAGAAGATCGTGGACTCCAAAAGATGGTGAGCAGCAGCAGAAGACATATATTTTCCCAGGCTGTGGTACTACAACAGGCTGTTATTTTTGTCATACCAGACTGAACAACGCACAACACTCTCCACACTTCTATCCACATCAGCTGATGCCATTTTGTTTCTTGGGCATTCCCAACATAAATAAAATCCAACAAATAATAGACATATTTTCTGTCATCAAACTGAGAATTTTTAAATCCAAACTGCAAATTATCCACCAAAAACTAGAACCAGTTGGGCGACAGTTCCCTTCCAGTTTTACTGTACAAGAGCTGATAAAAATCATGAAAAGCCTCCATGATCTTCTGGGGGTTTTGCGTCAGGGTTCCATTGTGTATTTTTATTGTATAAGTATTGGACCTTATTTTCGGGGTCAACCTATGTGCCAACATGGCTCCCAACTTGTCTTTTTGAAGGTAAAACTTTCCCCCGTCCCATCGTAAGCTTTTTTCTGCTATAGCAGTTAGGGCCAGGTTTAGGGCTGTGCGCACCGTTTCGAGCTTAGCCGCCGATCCCGAAGAGGGGTTGCTTTTATGTTGTTTGCGTAAGTGTAAGAATTCCTGCTCCAGTCTGTCTATAACTAATTTACGGGCTCTACGTACCCTCTACGTAGAGGACAGTTGGATTAGTTTACCCCGAATGGTGCTTTTATGAGCTGCCCACAGAGACGTGGCAGATATGTTGTCCACATCATTGAGTAGAAAATATTCCCGAATGGCCTTTTCTAATTCGCTAACATGTGAGGGATTGCTAAGAATGGAGGCATTTAATCTCCAATGAAACCCTTGCCATCTAGCCGTAGGTCTGTCCAGCATCAAGAGAAGGACGGAGTGGTCTGACCAGGCAGAGTCTCTAATGGTTGCTCTAAGAATCAGTGGAGTATGATTTTGCTGAATGAAAAAATGATCAATTCTGGCAAAAGTATTGTGGGGGCTAGAGTAGTGTGTGTAATCCCGGGCCGTAGGATTAATTTCCCTCCAGGCATCTACCAAACCCTGGTGGTAAACCTGTCTGGCTACATTAAGACTCTGCCTGGTGGGACGGACCCCTGTCCCTACCTGGAGGACGGGATTTGTCCTGCCTGCATTAAACGCAACATTAGAGTCTCCGCCATAGAGGACTAGACCTTCAAGCATGGGAGATAGAGTGCGAAAGAGAGACTAAAAACATTTAGATTGGCCCACATTAGGTGCATAGTATGAGATGAAAGAGTAAATCTGGCCATCAATGAGGGCCTTTACCAGTATGTACCTGCCATCAGGGTCCTTAACTTCCGAAATCACTGAAAACTGAATATTACGGGGAAAAAAAATGCCTACTCCTTTAGTCTTTTTTTCCGAATTAGCAGGGTAAAATGTAGGGAACTTAGCATGAACGAAGGACGGGGCATACGTTTTTGGGAAGTGCGTTTCTTGAAGAAACAAAATGTCAATCTTTTGGTCACGCTAATATTGAAAAATTTTCCGGCGCTTAATAGGAGAGTTAATGCCCTGCACATTGTGCGAGGCAAAGCGTAGGGCAGGTTTGCAGGAGATGTGATCAGCCATAGGGCAGTTTAGGTGAGAATGCCAGTGATCCCCAACCACCTACCCTCCATCCGAGAAGCGGTCCGTGTGAGAAAACCGTCACCGAGTCCGGTATAACGCGATCCCAGGTCCTACCGACGAGCGAGACTGCACACGTCACTGTAGAAAAAAGAGAATTAGTAAAGGGAGAAAAAGTCAAAGAGAAGAAAAGAGAAATACAAGAAAGAGTAAAAATCCCGGGCAATGGGGAAAGTAATTCCACCATGACCCAAAAATTCAAAAAAAGAGGTTCCCCCTTGTGAAGGATATGCTTCAGTTTAATTCTCCCTGCTAGTAATGCTGTGTGTGTTAGAGGTACAAGGTGATTTCAGGTGTGACTCATTCCTCTGTGTCTAAATGATTAGATACGTGGCTCATGTTAATTATTCTGATTGCTTCATTGTGGTAATTACCTCTTCTATATGAGGAGCCAAGCTGTCTAGATAACGTATTCTGTTATAACTAGTAATTAACTTCACTGATGTCATTCTCTAAAGAAATGTGTCTTCAGAGTCGGCGCCAAAGTGTCTGCCTATAATCTGTATGGAAGCCCCCACTGTGTGTAAAAAGGGGGTGGAGATTTCATTGTTCTTTGATTGAGGATTAGCTTGTAAACTGCATATATACCTAGCAGCATGCTGCCATTAAAGAGTGTCTTGTTCCAGCAGTAAGCTTGGCTCATGTGTGGCTTATTGGGCGATTCCAGGAATATTCCTCCACGTGGAATATTGGGTGATTTTCGTTATGGGAAGAAGGGAATGTTTGACGGGGATATCATTCTACTACCGTCACAACTGGTTGGCAGCAGCAGGATTTTCCCTTCTACTGTCCTTTACACCCGGATTCCAAGCAGACACTGGAAGAACTACTGGAAGTTTGTGGAAGGATTGCTAGCAACAAAACCAAGCGGGTCATCATAGCAGAATTAATGGAGCTAGACCAGGAGAACTTGGTTGCAGCAACGCCAGCAGTACAAGACACCAGTATGGAGACACCAGTGAGACACCAGTGATTCAGGAAGAGGAATCACCAGCCAACAAAGTAATGAGAGAGAAGCTAGCATGGTTCGGTCCGAACCCAACGGCGGATGTGGTGCTGAAAGTGATGGACCTGTTAGCAAAGGCAAAGCTACAGGAGGCTAAACAAATAAGAGACGCAGAGCTACATGAGGCTAAACAAATAAGAGACGCAGAGCTACAGTTAAAACTGGCAGCAGTCCAACAAGCAGCCACACATTCTCCGAACAGTGAGTACAGCACAGCAGACACAAGGAAGATTCCGTTTAGCGCTTTTAAAGCTTTTGATGAAAAAGACTGTGAAATTGATAACTACCTGGCAGATTTTGAGCGACAATGTAAGTATATAGAGGAGAGTAGGTTTCAATATTGTCAGGCAAACTGGCAGGCAAAGCTTCTGATGCTTTCCGGACCGTGCCAGATCAGGATATCCATAGCTACGCCAGGGTTAAAGAAGTGCTCCTGGCTCGTTATGCAGTAACCCCAGAGTCCCACCGACAGAAGTTCAGGGACTCACGCAAAACCACAAAAGACTCTTACGTGGAATGGGCATGCCAGTTATCTCTGTTGGCCTCTAACTGGGTTAACAGCAGCCAGGCCACCACCGCAGAGGACATTTTGCAGCTAATGCTCCTGGAGCAATTTTACAATCACATCCAGAAGGATGTCAAAGACTGGGTGAAAGATCGCAGGCCCATGACTCTACCAGAGGCCGCTAAGTTGGCGGATGAATATGCGGATACTCGCAAGATGAACCAGGTCACACCACGGGTACAACCTCCATGACCAACGGCGCCCTCACCCACACCAGCCGCTAGATACCAACCTCCTAACAGACCGGTGACATCTAGCCCTCGCTATCCACGCCAGGAGGACAACGAACAACACTGCTTCCGGTGCAAACAGCTGGGTCACTTCAAGCAGAATTGCCCCATAAATGACAACACCAGGTCAAATTGGTCTCAACCTGGGTACCGCCCACCAGCAGCAGCCCATTGTGTAGACTCGGCTTGGGATCCCCAGGAGCTGGGTCAGGAAGAACCATTGGGCACCCCTTACGAAGCCCTCATGGTACAATCTGTTAGTACGGACAACAGGGAACACCATTGTCAGCTGGTCATGGGTAACGGAAAAACCGCCCGGGGATTAAGAGACAGCCGGGTGGGCGACAGCCATGAGCCGGAGGGGCCCTGGAGGGAGCTGGGCAGAAAGATGCACCGCCGGTTACCCTCCAAGAAGAAGAGGTCCTGGAAGCCATATAACAAGCTGACCTGGGAGGAGAAGAAGCAACTGGAGGAGAGGGAGTCGCAGCAGGCGTCCCAGATGCAGGCCCCTTTCACCACCACCCAGTTCTTGATGATGAAGTACCACGTGGAGAGCCTGCAGGACATGAGCAAGCAGGAGCTGATCCGTGAGTACATGGAGCTGGAGAAGTGCATAAGCCGCATAGAGGAGGAGAACAACCGCCTGAGGTCACAGCAGGCCGACCCCCCCAGGCTCCATGAACTGGAGATGGAGCTGGAAAAGCTCAAAGAGGAGAACCGGCGGCTGCGGAGGGAGCAGGGGGTGGCTGACCCTATGGGGCACTGATCCAACCCCCCCCGGACTCTGAGCACCAGTGCTACCGCATTTCAACCAATATCAATTTTTCTTTTTTTGAATCTCCTGTGATTGTCACTTCAGAGCCATAACCTGCCCCCTCCCATAGCGGGACACCTAGACGGCGGTGCACAGACCCATTCGCCGTCTTCACACTGACTTCTGGTGACTGCAGATCGCACAAAGACTTGGGGACTGACCGGCGTGTGATCTGACGACCCGGAGGCATACCTAAGTCGGAAGCTGTTGCCAAGGGAGGTCAGTTACGCCACCATTGAAAGAGTGTTTGGCCTTGGTATGGGCACTCAAAAAGCTCACAACTTACCTTTATGGCCGGGCTTTCACTCGCATCACCGATCACAACCCCTTGGTGTGGCTTAACCGGGTTTCAGGGGACAACGCCCGTTTGCTACGCTGGAGCTTGGCCTTACAGCCCTATGACTTTACGATTCATTATCGCCCAGGCAAGCCAAACAGGAATGCCAATGGATTGTCACGCCAAACTGAGTTAACCTCGGACTAAAAGCTCTGAACCCGTCAACCCTACTGGACCAGGAAAGGTCCAACCTAGTTGCCGGAGCAGGGAGAAAAAGGGGGGCCATTGTGAAGGATATGCTTCAGTTTAATTCTCCCTGCTAGTAATGCTGTGTGTGTTAGAGGTACAAGGTGATTTCAGGTGTGACTCATTCCTCTGTATCTAAATGATTAGATAAGTGGCTCATGTTAATTATTCTGATTGCTTCATTGTGGTAATTACCTCTTCTATATGAGGAGCCAAGCTGTCTAGATAACGTATTCTGTTACAACTAGTAATTAACTTCACTGATGTCATTCTCTAAAGAAATGTGTATTCAGAGTCGGCGCCAAAGTGTCTGCCTATAATCTGTATGGAAGCCCACACTGTGTGTGAAAAGGGGGTGGAGATTTCATTGTTCTTTGATTGAGGATTAGCTTGTAAACTGCATATATACCTAGCAGCATGCGGCCATTAAAGAGTGTCTTGTTCCAGCAGTAAGCTTGGCTCATGTGTGGCTTATTGGGCGATTCCAGGAATATTCCTCCACGTGGAATATTGGGTGATTTTCGTTATGGGAAGAAGGGAATGTTTGACGGGGATATCATTCTACTACCGTCACACTCCCAACCAGTGGGGGAGATCCCAACCAGGAGCAGAAAGAAAAATAACCTTCGGCTCCGAGTACAGGAGGAGTGGCATAGGTGCCGCTCTGTGTACAGCTACCCCCCATATAAAGCCTACACATTAAACACATAAAGGACATTCCCCACATCAAACAAAACGTGTAAACCGTAAGGAAAGAAAATGCATGTAAAAAGATAAAAACCAGGGGTCAGAAAAAATAAAAAGTGCTCCCAAATACAGTTCATATCTCACAATAAAGATCCGGGTGTCAAAAAGTTCATGAGACGGTAAGTGGTCGAGAAGGTGCAAGACCGATCATTATCTCCAAGAACTACAGGCAGGTCCCAAAAAAATTCCGATCACATGGAATTAAAATAACACTCCACACCTGGATTACTAAAAAGACATAAAGGGAGTTATACAGTAAATGGAGCACTCCCGGAACAGCTGCAGTAAGAATCAGAGAGATCCAGAAACGGTCCCAAGCAGAGTAAACAAAATGGTGTACTGCTTCTGGTATAAGTTGCTGCAGAGCACAAGAACCGGTTAGACAGGCCCAAGCTACAGGGCAAACAGGAGTTCCCAGGGAAAAGTCAAGTGTTAAGTACCAGCGGGTCTGAGAGCTCAAGGGGCCAGATGGGTTCAATTCCAAAAAAGGAAATGAGAGAATGAAATGGACCTTCTTGTGTTTAGGCTTCTGCCACGTAGACGTGAGTGGACTAGAGGGAGGCAGTCGTTTAGCCAGACTGGAAGGAGAGGATTGCATCGGGGAGGTTGGGTCAGTGGGCAGGAGTCCCAACTTCCTCGGCACGATTTCACCATCTGCAAGTGTTGAGAATCTATAGGGCTTGCCGTTGAAATCAAATTTCAAGCTTAAAGGGAAAAGCCACCAGTATTTGATATTTTGTCAGGACCGTAAGAAGGGGTTTGAGAGCACGCCTCTTCTGGATGGTGAAGGGGGAAATGTCCGCATACACTTGTACCGTGTGTAACATGAGTTGAATTTGCTGCATGGGGCGGGCTCTCCTCATCACTTCATCTTTAACACTATAGTAGTGGGGTGCACAATGTCACGGTGCAGTCCATCATGTCTGGGGGGACCGAGAGCCCTATGGGCCCGATCCAGTTCCAATCTATGGGCATGTATGTAAGGGATAAGGGTTTTGATCAGAGTGCACAGCTTCAGGAATGTCAGTAACTGACTCTGGAAGGCCTCCGATCCTAAAATTAAGCCTTCTAGACCTATTCTCAAGGTCATCAATTTTGTCCATGGCCCCCTCCAGCTGCTCATGCAATTCTGTAAAACGGTCCGTATTTTGATTAACCCGATCAATCGCGGTGTCCAATTTATTTTCTACATACTCAATGCGGGAGCCCAGGAGTTGAAGATCAGACTTTATATCTGAAGTAATTTTAGCAGCGGTTTGAGCAAGCCCCCTGTCAAGCATGTCAGCAAATCTGGAAACAAGAACAGCCATATCATGTTGCTGTGAGGAGACGTGACCCATATCCTGCAAATGGACTCCAGGCTCCTGTGAGGCAGCTGCTGCTGGCAACAGAAGCATCTCATCCAGGGTCTGATTAATGAGAGAGGCTGGAGATGCCGGACCCCCCTGTGTTTGAAGCGCTGAGACCCCTCCACATACCTCTTCATGCAGAGAAGCCCGCCATGGAGAAGAGGCTGGTGCGTCCATATGTGTTGTGTCGTATTGCAGCCTTTGCGCCGCTAACTTGTGATTCCCGCGGCGCCTGACAGAGCCGATATATGGGCTATATTCCCTCCCTTTCGTGTAGGCCCTCCCATTCCTGTGGTCTACTAGCATATGGATTGTTATTGCTTGTTATTTGATGCTCTTACAAAATTGGTGCTTTATTTACCATACTTGGAATTCACTTACCAAGCTAATTTATAACCCATTAAAATTATTGATATGTTGTTCTATATTTTTTTTTGTACATTTTATGCCCTTTTGCCACTGCGTGGGAATAGTTTTATTTTGCTGCCCTGCCGTCCTTGGATTCTTTTTTATTGAGGGTTCTGGGATGGGTTTTCCACCATGAGTTTTGAACTGGGATGCCCTGATCCATTCCCCTTCTGGGATGTTTGCATGAATAAAAAAAATTCTATCCCTCCTACTTTGTGCTGCGTGATTTGATGGCAATTTTGCCCCTCCACATGGACACCCAAGGGCTTTCCTATGTGCTAGCCCGGCTCTTGTCTGCACTATCGTCAATCTGCCATCCATTCCTGCCCTTACTTCTGGCCGTGACGCCCCCTTTACCCCTTGTTTGCCTGCTGAAGGCCTCCTCATTGGCAGTGAGGAGGTCTTTTTGCTTTGCCTTGGCCCGCCCCATCTTGACGTGTCATGTGCTACTTGGGAACTCCCACCATCTGTTCCTCCCTGCCGCAGTGTTTCATGGGGTTTGCAGGCGTCTGAGTGGCTTTGCTGGTTGGCGCATGCGCATTGACACTCTGTGTCCACGCACGCCCGGTGACGTCAGATGCCCGAACGTGCGGGAGGGGGGTTATTTAAGGAGCCAGCATTTTCCAGCTGTTGTGCTGCACGTTTGTTTGGGGAGAATCACACACCTTTAAACATACAAATTCAGGTATTGATCTCTTTATCTTCATTGCCTCTTTATCTGTTAGCAATATTCTTTTCTACTTCTTTTTGTGCCTTTGGCTGTTTAGTGACTGGCTTACCCCGTACCTAGCACTGCCCAGCCGGAGTACTTTGTTGAATTGATCAATGTCAATATGGACATGCTATGTTTCTCATGCCCAGATTAATATATAATAAGTGATAATTTTTGTTTCTTTCTTTTTCTTTTTTTATTCTCTACATACTGTACTCTAATTTTTTAACTGGTTCTGTTTAGGACCTGTGCTAAATTCAGCGTACAGGCTCTTCTTGGTTGTCCCCATGGGTGCTTTTGCATATTGAACCCTGTAAGTGGATCTTTTATTCATTAACCGTTTATATGTGAGTTAATTATTTATTTTTATTTTGGAACATCATACTCATAAGGTGTTATGTGTTCCCTATAGCTGGTTCTCCTTCTCCCCTTCTGTGGATGGGCTTTTGGCCTCTGCACGCAGCACGGATCAGGCCAGGGCTCCACACCACGCTCCATCGTGTGGTTGTGGCTTCATGTTGATTTGCCAACATTGGCAGGATCGGGGAGTTATTCTCTTGTTTCTCTTCTCATCCCCCCCTCCCCTCCATCCCGGGATAGCAGGTCAGCATACTTTCTATACGCAGTGGTAAAATGAAATGTTTTAATTTTTTGTGATTTTTTTGTATTCTAATTGATTATGTGTAATATGTATCTCTTTATTATCATTAGAGTTGGCTGTTTTCTGATTTCAACTTCATCCCTGAGGAAGCCCTAAAAGGCGAAATATATTGGGCAGTACCATCTGAGTTGTGATCCCTCTCCTTAATCTGCTATCTGTATACAAACGGGATTTTTAACAACCCGGAAAATGCATGTTCAATCCTTTGTGTTTTTAACAAATCATTTGGTTTTGTTATGTATTATGTATTTTGATATACTTTTAATAAATTATTAAAAATATTCTTGTCATAACGTTCTATATATAGCACCGCTACATTCCCACTGTTGTCCATACCTTTCCATCCATTATTATTTGGGATGAGGTGCGTCACTGTGTAAAATTGTACTCTAGACCAGTGGTCATCAACCTTGTCCTGCAGGGCCCACTAACAGGCCAGGTTTGCAAGATAACTGAAATACATCACAGCTGATATAATTTGCTCCTCAGTGATTGCAGTATTCTAGACTGCATCTCCCCAAGGTAATACATAAAACCTGGCCTGTTAGTGGGCCCTGCAGGACAGGGTTGATGAACACTGCTCTAGACCAATTGGACCCTATCCACCATTTTCAAAGCTTTCTTTTGGTGGTATTTGATCACCTTTTTATTTTTTGTGCTATAAACAAAAAAAAGAGCGCCAATTTAGAAAAGAATCCCAATATTTTTTACTTTTTGCTATAATAAATATCCCCAAAAATGTTTTTTTTTTAAAACTAATTTCTTCGTCAACATATATTCTTCTACACATTTTTAGTAAAAAAAATGGCAATAAGCATATATTGATTGATTTGCGTAAAAGTTATAGTGTCTACAAACTATGATAAAGATTGATGGCATTATTGTTTTACTAGTAATCGCAGTGATCTGTGATTTTTAGTGGTACTGCGACATTGCAGCAGACAGATCGGACACTTTTGACACATTTTTGGGACCATTGACATTTATACAGTGATCAGTGCTATAAAAATGCACTGATTACTGTGTAAATGCCACTGGTAGGGAAGAGGTTAACACTAGGGGGCAATTGAGGGGTTAAATGTGTTCCCTTGTGAGTGTTTTTTTACTGTGGGGGGATGAGACTGATGAGGGAGGAGACATATCGCTGTTCCTACTTACTAGGAAGAAACAATATGTCTCCTCTCCCCAGACAGAACAGGGATTTGTGTTTACACACACAAATCCCCGTTCTGGATCTCGTGCCTGCCGGCCACGCGCATCGAGTCCCCGTCGGGCCCCATTGGGTCCCCATTGGACGGGGGATTAATGCATTAAGATAACAAGCCTTCTGTGTGCGGCAGTCTTCCCAGAACTACCTAATACTTACCTGAGCCCCATCTCTGTCCAGTGATGTCCACGAGTGTCTCAGCTGTTCAAGACTCTCCCTCCTGATTGGCTGAGACACAGCAGCAGTGCCATTGGCTCCCGCTGCTGTCAGTCAGCCAATCAGGAGAGAGAGGGGGTGGGGCCGGTCCGCAGCTCCATGTCTAAATGGAGAAAAGGGAGCCATGACTTGGCTTGGGGGCCCCCATAGCAAGCTTCTTGCTGTGGGGGCACTCGACAAGAGGGAGGAGCCAAGAGCACAGGAGAGGGACCCAAAAAGAGGATGATCTGGGCTGCTTTGTGCAATCCCACTGCATCAGGCAGGTAAGTATAACATGTTTTTTTTTTTTTTAAAGGACAAGACTTTACAATCACTTTAATTTAACCACTTGCCACCCGCCATATAGCGCAGCATGACAGCAGAGAAAATGCTGCAAACCATGAGCGGCAAAAAGGAGATTTTTCAAGTAAGCTTATGTTGGATTGTCAAAAACATCCATTGTTTGTGTTGCTTTTCCAATACTAAGGCTGCTTTCATTAGACATGTGCACAGCAAAAATGTTTGTTTATTTCTGTTTCGTTTGTTTGTTTATCGTGATTCGTAACGAGTCGTAATTTCGTAAGACGTTAGTTATCGTATTCGTACTCTTTAGTATTTTCGTAAAACTTTTTTTTCCGTTTCCGTTTTTTTCTGTTAGTTTATTTTTCGTTGAATCGAGATTAGTATTTTCGTTATATTTTGTATTCTGCCGCGTTCGTATTTTTAAAATTATTTTATTCGTTCCTACGTTGGTTTAATTTTCGTTTTGCTATTCGTATTTACATTATATTTTCCATCATGCCGCGTTCGTATTTTCGTAAGAAATATATCTTCGTTGCTTTATGATCATTCGTATTTTCGTGTCTAATTTCCTTTGATTGTAAAAACATACTTTTGTAGATTTTATTGCATTCGTAATTCTGTTAAAACACATTTTACGTTTATTCGACACACTACTCGTCGTAATTTTGTAATTCGTACTTTACTGTAATTGACTTGACTGTCTTAGTTAGCACACACACCCTGTCTAGAATGAAGTCTGACGTAGAAGAAAACTAAAATATGTCAGATATTACAAATACAAATCTAGAAATTAGATGCACTGCAGTCTAATGCCGCGTACAGACGGTCATTTTTTGTGATGAAAAAAAATGACGTTTTAAATCATGAAATAAAACGACGTTTTTGAAACATCATTTTCAAAAACGACGTTGCCTACACACCATCGTTTTTTCACAATGCTCTAGCAAAGCGAGGTTACGTTTCACCACTTTTTTCCATTGAAGCTCGCTTCCTAACTAGCTTCTGGGCATGCGCGGGTTTAAAAACATTGTTTTAAGCGTCGTTTTTTGCTACACACGGTCAATTTCTGTGAAACAAAAAACAACGTTTTGAAAAACGACACAAAAAATTCGAGCATGTTCGAATTTTTTTTTGTCGTTTTTCAGAAGACATAAAACGACGTTTTCCCCCACACATGATCATTTTAAATGACGTTTTCAAAAACGTCGTTTTTTTTCATCACAAAAAACAACCGTCTGTACGCGGCATAACACAGAAAAAGACACAAGGAGCCTGGAGGTAATGAGAAAGAAGCTCATTGGGGGAAGGAACAAACCTCTTCAGAGGAAAGGGACAGCGCTCAGTGGCTATTGGTCAATGTCCAGAAATATTTCAGTACTAACGAAAGCTAATTTACATTATTTCGTATTTTCGTTGTTTTCATTTCCGTTTTACGAAGATTAGTAATTTATTTTTCGTTAGTTTTGATTTTTGTTTTTTATTCTTTGTTCGGCATTTCGGTTGTTTTCTTTTCGGTCTTCGAATATTAGTAAGTTTGCATTTTCGTTCATTTTGTTTTTCGTCATTTTTTTTTTTTTTTGGGTTCGGTATTTTCGTTGTTTCTATGTTTTCGTTTCTTTCTTCTTTCGTATCTTCGTTTCCATATTCGTTATTTTGAAAATATCGTTATTCTTTATTAATTGCGCTAAACCGTTCGTTCATTCGTATGTTTACGAATCAACAAAAATAACGAAAATTTACGGAAAACGTATTCGTAACTAAAAAAATTGCACATGTCTAGCTTTCATACTGAAGTGCTTTATAGGTGCTATAGGGCTAAAAATAGCGCTTGTAAAGCGGTGCGTTGGCAGGACGCTAAAAAAAGTCCTGCAAGCAAGCGCTTTTGCCTATTGAAATCAATGGGCAGCGCCACTTTCTGGGCGCTTTTTACCCTTTTTCAGCTGTTAGCAGGGGTTAAAACGGTAAAGCGATTTACTGCCAACGCCCACCCGCTGAAAGTGCTCTTATGCTATAAAATGAAGGTGTATTATATGACTATAGATCACCTTTAAGTATAAATATACAGGCCCGGATTCACAAAGCACTTACGCCGACGTATCTCGAGATACTATGTAACTATGCGCCGTCGTATCTGTGCGCCGTGCCCACATTCTGAGATACGCCTAAAAATAGGCTTCCTACGACCGACGTAACTTGCCTACGCCGTCGTATCGTCTGCGCATATTTACACTGGGCGCATTTGCCCCTCCCATTGATACATATGCAAATGAGGGAGATACGCAGATTCACAAACGTAGTTGCGCCTGGCGCATAATATACACGGTTTGCGTAAGTCGTACGTCCGGCGTAAAGTTATTCCCCATATAGGAGGCGCAACTCATGCAAAGGTATGGACCACTGAACACAGCTGTCGTATTTTACGTCGTTTACGTAGTACGTGAATATGGCTAGGCGTAGGATACGTTCACGTCATAGGCAGTGATTTGACGTATCTTCGGCTGATGTTTCGACGTGATTCTGAGCATGCGCACTGGGATGCGGCCACGGGACGGCGCATGCGCCGTTCGTTTTAAGTACTTCTATGGCGCTTGGCCCATCATTTGCATGGGGTCATGCCTCATTAGCATGGCTCACGCCCACTTCCACCTACGCTGGCTTACGCGGAGGAAACCCAGCGTAGATTTGAGAGCGAGTGGGAGCACTGGCTTCCTGAATACTGTGCTTGCCTCTCTGCGCTGCGTCGGCATAGCATATATTCGATACGCTACGCTGGCATAAATATGCGCCAATGTATGTGAATCCGGGCCACAGTGTCTTTGTATGAACATTCCAAATATAAAATAAGAGAAGAGTTCAACAACTACTGAATATATAGCTTTTTTTTTTTAATAAGCAGGCGAAACTGAAGATAGAAATGTTCTTCCTTACTAACGTTAATCATGAATATCCTGCTGTAATATTGCAAGTGTTAAAAAAGAATTGAGTCCATGAGCATTTTTATATCAGATAGTTGTGAAGGAGAGGCACAAATCTCATTAAGGGTTTGGAGCCTCAGTCCTGCCCTCTCTCTGGCTGATAATGCTGCTCGTTCACAATTTACAACCCTGGAAAATGAGTTTTACCCTTGTGCTCCTCCCTTGCTTATCAAATGATCTCCGCCAGTCTGGAAAGAGAGGAGGTGATGGGATGAGGCACCAAAGACTAAACATTATTCTGCTGCAATGCTGATCACTACTACATACATCTGCCAAAATTAAGATCATTCGATTCTGCAAGCATTAGTTACAACTTTTCAAAAAACTATGCTTTACAGTAAATAGTATACAATATATTTTGTTACGCTATATCTTGTCAAAGGAGCAGAGGCCTCTACACAGAACATAGAGATAACATGCCCCTGTAAAAAATAATGCTTATTTTTGACAGACAGAATTTGTCAGGATGTAATGACTTCGACCTTGCTTTATTCCTCCATTTCATTGAAACTATAAAAACTATATAATTTTGTATGAATAGATGGATCCCTATTCCCTAACACTGGTTTACATATCTGTGTTATACACTAATGTTTATGTTTTTTCCATAACAGCACCCATTTCTGTTTTTATAGGAAGTGTCTGCATGTGTTTGACTGTTTTAATATGTGATTTTACTCCTGATTTTACTCCTGCCTTTTTGTAAGTAGTTTTAACCTTCATTAAGAGCCTGGATTTGTAATAACTATACTATGAGTTCCTCCTTTTTCTCTCCCTTTTACCGAGTTCATTGTTGAACATCCTGGTTGTATGGTAATCCATCCCGGAATCTTGGTTCCTGATATCTATCCTTTCCATGGTGATACTGGGATAAAGTGCAGCCAGACAAATATTCCACACTGGAATATAGATTTTTGTTGATACACAAGTATATAAATATATAAATGTGCACTTTCTACACAAGAGCACTTTTTTCTTTTTTCTGATGAACATTACTGGATCATCTATGAATGTTTTTTTAATACATTCTTAATTATATTTATAGTTTTTGATATATATGACTTTTTACTTGATTAAAGGGGTTGTAAACCTACATTCTGCATTCTATGCATTAAGGTGAAAAAATGCCCTGCAGTGTCCGGCCCCCCAGCCCCTCCCCCCCCCCGTTTTACTTACCCAACCCCCACATTTCCGTGGGCGCGTCCCCGCCATCCTTCTCTCCACGGAGTCCCCGGCTTTGATTCGATAGATTGATAACATCACAGCCATTGGTTCCCACTGCTGTCAATCAAATCCAATGATGCGGGCACCGGGGGGCGGGGCCGAGTCACACACCCTGCGTCTATGAACACAGAGTGTATGATTCAGGAGTGTGCCCACAAGGTAACTCCCTCGGGGGAGCGCTTATCCTAGGGCATTATCTAATGCGGGGAGGAGTTGCGAGAGCCACCGTGGGACCCCAGAACAGGTGGATCAGGGCCACTCTGTGCAAAACGAACTGCACAGTGGAGGTAAGTATGACATGTTTGTTATTTAAAAGGAAAAAATACGGGAACCTTTAGTATCACTTTAATTGATTCATGCACTTTATATTGATAGCACAACACTTTTTTTTATTAATATGTATAATTTTTATGTGGACATATTGTGAATGCAGCTATAACTGAGAAATATATCTTCTTTTACTATTTGGTGACACTTTTTGCACAACTTATATGTTTGGTCAAGCCTATGCTTGTCTCAATTCTGCTGGGCACTATACTTTTCCTTTTTCCCTGCTTTATGTGCAATGGTTGTTACAAATCCAGGTTTCACCTGGACAGTAAGTGAATACCACAACCGCTGAGTGCTCACAGGCTCAATCTGTCCCTCTGTGTCTGCACAGCTGGCATATACATCATGGATGAAAGGTGCCGATGCCTTAGCCTCCAACCTCACGTGAGTGAGCTCACCATCCACTGTCTGTGACTGAAGTCCCCCCCTTCTCTCTTCTGCCTCTGAGCGTGTGAGTACACTAAGATAAGGGGGACCCAGATATAAGTCAAACTCTGATGTAAGGGGGCTTTGGGAACCCCGATTTAAGTGGGAATGCTGGGAACGCTGATGTAAGTGGGGGCTTGGGTGAGTAGAGACCTCCTTACATCAGAGTTCTTCCTTACACCAGAGTCCGCAGGGTTCAACTTAAAAAAAAAAAGTTGTGTCCTGATAAAAAAAATGGTTTGGCTTGAAGAAAAGGTGACAACACTGTGTGCCATAAGGTAAGCCTCTGTAACGTCTTAGCAGGTTTCCATTCCTATCACTTGAAGCTGCAGATGTTGCAGCAGATATAGATATGGAGAGTTTTGTGGAGTCGAAAGAGAGATAGAAAGGGAGGAGTGAGGATGAGTTCAGATCTCTTGCCACTTATCAGCATCGTTCATGTGCTACTTCCACTAAGCTTGTTTATAAAGCATTATGTGGGTGCAATTCACAGAAATGTAGCACAATACAGCACAGTGAATACAGGGGGTACACTACAAACGATATAGCCCACCAATTAACTGTAATGTACAACAATACAGCAATATATATATATATATATATACAGTTGTGCTCATAAGTTTACATATACCCTGGCAGAATTTATGATTTCTTGGCTATTTTTTTGAGAATATAAATGATAACACAAAAACGTTTCTTTCACTCATGGTTAGTGTTTGGCCGAAGCCATTTATCAGTCAACTGTGTTTACTCTTTTTAAATCATAATCACAACAGAAACTACCCAAATGACCCTGATCAAAAGTTTACATACCCTGGTGATTTTGGCCTAATAACATGCACACAAGTTGACACAAAGGGGTTTGAATGGCTATTAAAGGTAACCATCCTCACCTGTGATCCGTTTTCTTGTAATTAGTGTGTGTATAAAAGGTCAATGAGTTTCTGGACTCCTGACAGACCCTTGCATCTTTCATCCAGTGCTGCACTGACCTTTCTGGATTCTGAGTCATGGGAAAAGCAAAATAATTGTCAAAGGATCTGTGAGAAAAGGTATTTGAACTGTATAAAACAGGAAAGGGATATAAAAATATATCCAAGGAATTGAGACTGCCAATCAGCAGTGTTCAAACTCTAATCAAGAAGTGGAAAATGAGCCAGTTCTGTTGAAACCAAACCACGGTCAGGTAGACCAATTAAAGTTTCAGCTACAACTGCCAGGAAAAATTTTGGGATGCAAAGAAAAACTCACAAATAACTTCAGGTGAAATACAAGACTCTCTGAAAACATGTGGTGTGGCTGTTTCAAAATGCAAAATAAGGAGGAACTTGAAGAAAGATGGGCTGCACATTGATTTGCCAGAAGAAAGCCATTACTATGCAAATGCCACAAAGTATCCCGCTTACAATACGCCAAACAGCACAGAGACATGCTTCAGACCTTTTGGTACAAAGTCATTTGGAGTGATAAGACCAAAATTTTGCTGTTTGGCTACCATTATAAACACTACATTTGGAGAGGAGACAACAAGGTCTATGATGAAAGGTACACCATTTCTTCTGTGATGTTTTGGGGATGTGTGAGCTACAAAGGCACAGGAAATTTAGTCAAAATTGTTGGCAAGATGAATGCAGTATGTTATCAAAAAATATTGGAGGAACATTTTCATTCATCAGCCAGGAAGCTGCGCATGGGATGTACTTGGACATTCCAACATGACAATGATCCAAAACACAAGGCCAAGTCGACCTGTCATTGGCTACAGCAGAATAAAGTGAAGGCTCTGGAGTGGCCATCTCAGTCTCCTGACCTCAATATCATTGAGCCACTCTGGGGAGATCTCAAATGTGCAGTTCATGCAAGACAACCCAAAAATGTATAGGAAGATGAGGCTTTTTGCCAAGAGGAATGGGCAGCTTTACCATCTGAGAAGATAAAGAGTCTCATCCACAAATACCACAAAAGACTTCCAGCTGTCATTGATGTTAAAGGGGGCAATACACGGTATTAAGAACTGGGGTATGTAAACTTTTGATCAGGGTCATTTGGCTAGTTTATGTTGTCATTAAGATTTAAAAAGAGTAAACACAGTTGATTCATAATAAATGGCTTTAGCCAAACACTAACCATGAGTGGAAAAACACGTTTTTGTGTTATCATTCGTATTCTCTGAAAAATGGCCAAGAATTCATACAGTCTGCCAGGGTATGTAAACTTATGAGCACAACTGTACACACACACATACATACACGATATTACCAAAAGTATTGGGACGCCTGCCTTTATACGCACATGAACTTTAATGGCATCCCAGTCTTAGTCTGTGGGGTTCAATATTGAGTTGGCCCACCCTTTGCAGCTATACTAGCTTCAATTCTTCTGGGAAGGCTGTCCACACGGTTTAGCACAGTGAGGAAGGTTTGTGGTCCAGGATGATAGGACAGTCAAAATTAGAAGCAACTTGTGTTACACTAACAGTGTAGCACATTACGGCTGGGACTCTTTCTGTGCTACTCCCCTGCAATATGCTGCCCTTGGTCTGGGCCTTATTGGCCTAGGCCAGGATACAACATTGATGCAGAGTGCATCAAAGCATCTTTTCTAATTTCTCACCAGCTGTTCTTTCAGAAATATGTCATCTGATAAAGAAGCAGAGAGCAGGAAGGGTATCCAGGACTAGGATCTTTCTAAAGCTTCCAGAAGGTAAGAAATTTTGAAAATAGTATCTAGAATGTTAAGATTTATTGCTGGTTACTGTTTTCCTATGATATACTAAAATGTGAACCAGATTAAGAAATGTTATCTCCTGTGGCTGCTGTAGTACACCCAATCTTTAACCTACATGCATTATCCCTGTATTGATTTCTGACTCATGCTTTTAGCTACCAATACAGATATCTGTATATAGTTAACAGGAGACATGTTTTGTCTCTCTTGTAAAGGGGATTTTCAGGACTGAAAATCACCCGTCTGTTGTTGCATAAGCTGTGGGCTACTCCTGCAGCTTCCAGTATTCTCAATACAAAGATCTGTAGTTACATATTTCACTTCCAACACAACCAGGTATTTAAACACAACGCTATATTCACATGATACTGTAAGTCAGTCATGTTTTCTGCTTGTTTGACAAGCACTACATACAGCAGTGGGGCAGGCAGTCTAATGCTGTTTGACAACTGTCAGATGAACATTCTGACACAGAGAGGCCCCAATCAAGAGAGTTTCTATATTCTAGAACAGGGGCCTCCAAACTTTCTTAAGAAAGGACCAGTTTACTGTCTTTTAGATTTTAGGGGGGCCGGACAGTGCCCAGTGGGAGTAAACAATGCCCAATCTTTTATATCAGAAATAGTTAGTGTCAGTGGGAGGAATAGTGCCCTATTTTTGGTTGTCAAAGGAAGAAATTATGCCCGATAGTTGATGGAAAGAATAGTGTCCCATTGTTGGTGTCAGTGGCATGAATTATGCCGCATTGTTAGTGTCAGTGGCAGGAATAAGTGCCTCAAGGGCCAGATAAAGGTAAGAAAGGGACTGCATCTGGCCCCAGGGCCGAAGTTTGGAGACCACTGTTCTTAAAGATCCTTCTTAATCAGATAGGCTTAGGGATAATGCTACAACACCATGTAGAAAACTCTGAATCTGTGATGTTAAAGCAATTGTTACCCCATTTCTCATTCCTGATATGTGCCTGCGGTAACATGTACTTGTATGAGACAGTATCCTGTTCTCTTTGTATTGCTTCCTTTCCTGATGTTTTTGCTAGTTCCCTTGCTTTCCTATTAAAAACTGACCACATTAAGCAGAAGAACATACTGTGGTCAGTTCTCTAGCTATACAGCAAACACAAAAAGAAAACACGCTGGTCTAACCTGTGCTAATAATAAACACAGCTGCTGGCAACCAAAAGTAAGACAAACTAAATAAACACATATACGTATACTGTATGTTGCTGTGCTAATACAGTAAAAATGAATTCCTAAAAACAAACGTCCATATCAAAGAGAGATCTGGAATGGTAAATAGAGTATATGAAATAGTCCAAATCCAATATGCGTCTTGAGGAAAACACAGCTGATATTGTGCGGAGATCGTGCTACTCCATAAATGTAGTCACCCGGTTAGCTGTCACCATTGTAAAAAATGCACTCTTACCAGACTGAAATTACCCCACTACAGAGTCTGATTCGCATGTTGTAAACACTTCCAATGAAAAATTCAGTTCACACCCATTGGTTATGTCAGACTGGCTTTCTCTCCAAAATTAGTAGAGTCAATGGTGGCCATATATATAATCAAACATCCCCATGTAATCAAAGCAAGGAAAGTCACATAGTGTGAATCGGCTAAAAACTTTAATGTTAACACATGACTCACATGATAAAAAGCGGGTAAGTGCATAAAAAGTCAAATTTTCAAGCTGTACAGCAAATGTTCCAACTCCAAAGAAGAGTGACAGTGTCGCATATGTAGGTTCTGCCCAATACGCCCAATCAGGACAGAACTGATGCCCGTGACACTGCCAGAAACGTATCTTTTCTGTAGATGTAATGCACATCTTCTTTAGCGTCCTATGAAGCTTGCTAATGGCAAGCACTGCCTGCAAGTTTCTTCCTTTTCCTGTATTGGTGAGCGGAATTCCTCTATGCTTAGCATTGATAATACAACATAGAACAGGGCCAACACCAAACCCAACTGGGGGTGTTTGCAACAGGAATTGGATATTCAAGCACAGGAAATTGCCACATGTGCCAGTTAATTGGTGTTTTCACAAGGTGGATCCTTAACACCAAAGGCTTAACAGTATTACAGTATATTGCAGGATAATTCAGTAACACTTTGGAAGCTTGTTTCCCAGACCACTCAACACCAAACTTCTAATTTGCTTTCAACATTTTACAGAGTGTCCACTGAGAAAAGTTTCAGGTGGGTGTCATTTCCCAGCATGTATCTGTGACTACTGGCAGTACCAGTGGCGGCTGGTGCTCAAAATTTTTGGGGGGGCGCAAACGTAAAAAAAAAAAAGAACAAAATTGCAGCCTCACTGTGCCCATCAAACGCAGCCACTGTGCCATCAATTATCACCACTGTGCCATGCCATCAAATGCAGCCACTATGCCATCAATTTGCACCACTGTGCCATGCCATCAAATGCAGTCACTGTGCCATGCCATCAAACGCAGCCACTATGCCATCAATTCGCACCACTGTGCCATGCCATCAAACGCAGTCACTGTGCGATGCCATCAAACGCAGCCACTGTGCCATGCCATCAAACACAGTGACTGTGCCATGCCATCAAACGCAGCCACTGTGCCATGCCATCAAACGCAGTTGCTTTGCCATGCCATCAAACTCAGTCGCTGTGCCATGCCATCAAATGCAGCCGCTGTGCCATGCCATCAAACGCAGTCGCTGTGCCATGCCATCAAACTCAGTCGCTGTGCCATGCCATCAAATGCAGCCGCTGTGCCATGCCATCAAACTCAGTCACTGTGCCATGCCATCAAACGCAGTCACTGTGCCATGCCATCAAACACAGCCACTGTGCCATCAATTGTCACCACTGTGCCATGCCATCAAACGCAGCCACTGTGCCCCCCGATTGTCACCACTATGCCCCTCAATTGTCACCACTGTGCCCATTGTCACTACTGTGCCCATTGATGCCATTGTGCCCAATGATGCTACTGTGCCCATTGTCACTACTGTGCCCATTGTTGCCACTGTGCATGTCACTGTGCCCTTTAATTGTTGCCACTGTGCCCATTGTCACTACTGTGCTCATTGATGCCATTGTGTCTTTTTGTCGCCTCTGTGCCCATTGTCGCCGCTGTGCCCTGTAAAATGCACTTACCTTAATCCTTCAACGTCCCTCGATGTCTTCTTCTCCCGCCTTGGTGACGCTTCAGCCAATCAGGTTACCGATAACCAGAATAGGCAAACCTGATTGGCTGGGACGGCCGTCAGTCTTATCCAAGGAACACACCCCGTACGTTCCCTGGATAAGACATCCGGGAGGACGAGGGCTGTACACAACCAGCTGCCATTATTCAGGTGGTCGGCGCTCAATGTCTGGCCACCTTGAATAAGACCAGCGGCAGCTGGGCTGGCAATAATAACATACATTCATGCAATGCAGTGCGGAGCCAGAGGGGGCGGCGCTCCAGCGCCCTCTATGGACGGACCGCCGCTGGGCAGTACCTATTTGGAGGCTGGAAGACAAGATTACAATATGTTTATGATAGAAGCACACTGCAGGAGTGCCTAGACAACAGGGGTAAGGGCTCTTGGCAACTGTCTAGTTTACTGCCCTTCCAACCCCAAAATGCTATCCCTGGTTATAGCTATCTATGAAGGAGACGTGTTAATGATTTAAGGTTTAATCATGAAGTAAAAGATAAGTAGGTCAATAATAAATTTACAAAGCTGAAAATAAGTAATATTAATAATAATAAATCATAATAATAATAATACATTGTTGCTCAAGAAAGCAGGAAAATTAACAAATATGGCCTACACAATTTACTACTTTGCTTTAGAAGCACACATATTCTGAACTGTCAAAAAGTTTATGAATAAATGAAAGTGGAGTTAAGTTTTTTTAAGAAATAGAGAGCAAGTTAATTCTACATGATTTTAGGAAACAGATAAGGTAAGTTTTAACAAACTGAGTGTACATAAGTATGCTGGACACAGGCCATTTACTGAACAGCACTGAACGGTCTGTCTGATGCATTTCACCATTTTTTTTTTTTTTACTTGAAAAGCATTTATTGAAATAAGTAGAAAAACACATGGGCATTAGGTGCTTCAGAGCAATACATACAATAGAATTAGTCCAAGAATAACAAATTGTGCATCATAAGAAAATATCATACATTCGACAATTAGGTAACATTGAAGACCGATAGTGATAAGACATATGCAAAAAATAAAGAAAACAGAAATGACCATCACAGGCCTCGTATGAAAAAAAGCTATTAAAACTAGTGATCGTAAGCCTTAAAACCGAGCCAGACAATATGGAGGGAAAGACATCAGCATAATTATTAAATAATGAAAGTAAGAGAAGAAAAAAAAAAGGAAAACAGAAAAAATCAAGGAAATAAAACAAAAACAGGCCTTACAGGTCAATCCTGGAAACGCAATAGCCACCATGGTGTCCATTTAGCATCATGGCTCGGGATCGTATCTTGGAGTGTGTGGAAGATTTGTTCAGATAACATGATCCGATCCATTCTGGCGGAAACCTGAGCAAAGGGGACAGTGGGGGACATCCAATTAAAGGCAATTTCACCATTTTTTTTTTTCACCCTACTGTAAACATTTGTGATAAAGAAAGAAATTATAGTGAAACGTATGGCAATTTCTGGAATGGAAGTCCAATATGGGCAACTGCATCCTGGGTACATAAAACACACACAAAGGAGGATGCCAGGCAGTGCTCAAATAGGCGTTTGAGCAAAGAGAAATAAGGAGTATGTTCCTTCTACCTGCTGACACTGGATCAGGTGCTCTGGGATATCTTTGGCCATTGCTGGAGCCTGTAGAGGTAAATATATTTTGATTTTTTTTTTTAATTGTGTTGTCTTCTTTTTTTACACTTTTAATTACAAGCGGATTGGTTAGAGACATTCAAAAACCAGTTCACCAGGAAGAGGGCAACTGCCTACGTCAACCCCATAGAGGAGCAGATACATATTCCATGAGCCCCCTCATTCTTTACACCCCCTTCTGGGCACCTGGGGTGCCTAAGAGCCTTGTTTCTGTCAGCTTCAGGCCCGATGCCTTAGGCCTTGTACACACGGTGAGACTGGTCCGTCGGTTCGTTTTCAGCAGTTCACCTCTGAAGTGGCCTGACGGCCTGACATGTGTACACACCATCAGTCCAAAATCCGAGCGGGTTAGAACGCGGTGACGTAAAACACACGATGTGCTGAATAAAACAAAGTTCAATGCTTCCAAGCATGCGTCGACTTGATTCTAAACATGCGCGGGTTTTGAACCGATGCTTTTCTGTACTAACCATCGGTTTGGTCCGATCGCCCAGCGGTCCAGCAGTTCGGTTTTGAAGCATGTTTAGAAATTTTGGACCGAAGGAACCCAGACCGCTAGCCTATACACACGGTCGGTTTGGTCAGATGAAACTGAACTTCAGTTCATTCTCAGCGGACCAAACCGACCGTGTGTACGAGGCCTTAGGCAGACCCTTATTTATGGGCAGAACCCATAGCAGCCCTCCTGAAATTGCAGAGCAATGCACACTTGCTGTTTTCTATCTATGGGCATACCTAGTTGCAAGTCTAACATTTATAAAAAATAAAATACATAAATAAAAATATATATATATATATATATATATATATATATACTGTGTGCCCCCTTTTCCTGAACTAATCAGCCTAGGATGCCAGGTATGTGGGTTGGTAGCCTGATAGCAGGGAAGTAGCAAACTCTCACCCCTCCTTCTGTGCTAATAGTAGAACACATGCTATTAAGCACTGGTAATGCTCTTGAAAGGGTTTCTTCAAAAAAGAGGGATCCCGCCTAATCAACAAAACACAGAGAATATCCAAGCTCAAATTACCAACCAATCAGCAACCAACCAAATTCACCTGTCTAACAGTGCGTTAAAAACAGGGGTTTAGTTGCACGCATTTGCAAATACATGTGTAAGCTGCAGGCCCCGTCAATGCTCCCTGTGTATCGCAGTCCTAACTCTAAAATTTAAAGAGTCTCCTCAGTGGAAGCACATGTATGCTGATGGATAGATGAAGTGCAGATGACTTGAGGGAGCCCAACCCTCCTTAGGCCCCGTACACACGGTCGGACAAAACCGACGAGAATGGTCCGACGGACCGTTTTCATCGGTTCACCGCTGAAGTGGCCTGATGGTCTGATGATGCGTACACACCATCATTCCAAAAACCAATCGGGTCAGAACGCGGTGACGTCAAACACACGACGTGCTGAATAAAAACGAAATTCAATGCTTCCAAGCATGCGTCGACTTGATTCTGAGCATGCGCGGGTTTTGAACCAATGCTTTTCTGTACTAACCATCGGTTTTGTTAGATCGGGTAGCGGTCCATCGGTTTGGTTTTAAAGCATGTTTTAAAATTTTGGACCGAAGGAAAACAGACCGATGGGCTATACACACCGTCATGCCCCCATGACATCACTGCCCATATCTTGTATTCATTCAAATATGGGATATGATATCACGATATGATTTTTTACCAAAAAAAAAAAAAAAATTGTAACAGGGAAAAATCAGTAAGCCAATTACACAAGCAGGAAATTACATTCTATCGGAGTACAGAATACTTCTAGGTTTCAAAATCGCATTGCATGTGGCAGCACAACCAGCTCAAGCAATGTTCTGGTCCTACATCCTTCCAAGCCAGAAGAAGCTTGACCTAATGTGCCATAAAGTGTTCCTAGCCAAGTTTACTGGACCACATATCTGTGGTCATATGTGACATTTGTAAAATCCTTATTTGGAAATTTGCAGCTATGACTGAACAGTGGGGAATATTACAGATAGCAAGCAATTGAGCTGCAAGTTTGCTATTGCTAGACTTGCCAGGCTTCACAAGTTTGTTGCACAATTGCAGCAAGTCCGCATTGCACGACTCCATATCACTTTTCTTTGCAAACATTATGCAAGTCTGTTGCAAGTTTTGGTTCGGTTACGTTGTGTAATAGTCATCCCACCACGGGGGTCACTGTGATTTGCAGAGCTCTTGCTGTAGACTCATCACTTCAACTTCGCTCTTGCTAGAGACTTGCCGTGCAAATTTGCTACAGGTTGGAAAAGTGTCAAATAGAACTTGTGCTTCAAGTGCTCAGCGAATGTAGAACTGTAAAATGTGCAGCAAGTTAACAAGACTTGCAATTCAACACTGCCACAAATTGGTGGCAAGTTATCATTGCTATCTGGGATAGCACAGATATATATAGGGATGTACATGGTATTATATTCATGTTATATCAATATGTATATATGCTGTAGCTAATGTTTTCTGATGCACTAATATTAAAGTGGTTCCAAAGTCAAAGTAATTTTTATCCCTAATGCATTCCCTGAATTAAGGTACAAAACACCCTACTACCTGTCCCCCCCTGGCCCCCAAAACGTGTGGCTCCAACGATGTACTAGCTGCAGCACTGTTCAACTCATTTCCTGGTCTCACAAAGACACTGAGAGTAATGGGTACCAAAAGCTTGGCTTGCCGGAGCTGTTTGTGTCTATGGACACACACAGATCACCTCCTTTAGCTTCTTTTGGCATCTGACTTTAATAAAGAGGCACCCGGAGGAGGGAAGAGTGTATGGTGCTGTTGGGGTTCTGCCAAAGAGGAGGTACAATGCCTTGAAAAAATATTCATACCCCTTGAAATTTTCCAAATGTTGTCATGTTACAACCAAAAACGTAAATGTATTCTATTGGGATTTTATGTGATAATCAAACACAAAGTGGCTTATAATTAAAAGTGGAAGGAAAATTATAAATGGGTTTACATTTTTTTACAAATAAATATGTAAAAAGTGTGGTGTGCATTTGTATTCAGCCCCCTGTACTCTGATACCACTAACTAAAATCTAGTGGAACCAATTAACTTCAGAAGTCACCTAATTAGTACATAGTGTCTGCCTGTGTGTAATTTAATCTCAGTATGAATACAGCTGTTCTGTGAAGCCCTCAGACATTTGTTAGAGAATCTTAGTGAACAAACGGCATTATGAAGGCAAATATCTTAAGTTTTGAACATCTCACAGACCATTGTTCAATCCATCATCGGAAAATGGAAAGAGTGTGGCACAACTGCAAACTTACCAGGACATTACCATCCATCTAACCTGACACTCTGGGCAAGGAGAGCATTAATCAGAGAAGCAGTCAAGAGGCCCATGGTAACTGGAGGAGCTGCAGAAATCAACAGCACCATTGTGCACCATTCTTGGACTGGTACTTGGGCCCGAAAAGGTTGCCCATCCCATGAAGCATTACATCCGCTACCAATCCCTAGCTCACAGCTTTGTGAATGGACATTGTGAGGCTTCTATGGGCTATTTCTCTGTTATCAAAGTTTTGTCTTACCTGCATTGCAAAACCAATGAAAGAAACACAACGGAGAGGACATCAAAACTTCATGCTGCAAAGAAGGGTACCCAAGGGATGTGGTTTTTCAAATAAGAAGCTGCTGTGTTTTGACTTTGCATTAAAATGAAGGTCCCTTGAAGATTTGACTATCTCACCCACTGATGTTTGTCTCAACTTTATTGGTGGTTTTGACCTTGCCAGCAATTGCCGTTGCTTTAATGGGCTATGCATGTAAGGTAAATTCTGAGGTTAGTCTAATGCCTGGATGGTAAAAATAAGCCCCTTAGACTAGGTCAGTTCATGGTTTGCGAGTGCCAGGCATTAGTTATTTATTACATTTGGAAATGTTCAATTAAGTTGTGGCTCTGCCTGTTTTCCAACTTAATCAACTTCTGTGTCATTCTTGGGCATGGTATTGGTTTATTAATTGGTTGTGTATGAACATATGCTTCTCAGCAGTCATGAGAACCAACTTAATTGCACATTGCATATTTAGAGACACCAAAGTAAATCAGTTGTCTTCACAAGCTGTGTATAGGGTGTTAATTGAAAATTGCCCTGCCCTGATGTCTATAAAGTGAGAAGATTAATTGTCTATAAATCCAACACTAAACAAAGACAGTGGGCCATTCACAGTGGAGATACGACGGTGTATCTGCTGATACGCCATCGTATCTCTGTTTCTATCTATGCGACTGATTCATAGAATCAGTTACGCATAGATAGCCATAAGATCCAACAGGTGTAATTGTTTTACACTGTCGGATCTTAAGATGCAATACCGCAATACCGGGGAGTTTGCGTCGTAAACCAACGTCGGGTATGCAAATTAGGAGTTATGTCGATTCCCGACGGTTTTTCGCGTTCGCTACATCGCCGCGAGTCTAGTTTCCCGTCGCAAAGTTAGTCGTTTTTTTTGGTGCCTTAACTTTACACAGCAATCGTATTTCTGTATAAAGTATGGCCGCCGTTTCCTCGTCGAAATTTAAAAATGAACGTCGTTTGCGTAAGCCGTCCGGGAATACGGAATTACGCTAAGCGCGTCGCCGTTCGAAAAAATGACGTCACGGCGCGCAATGCACGGCGGGAGTTCGGAAACGGAGCATGCGCGGTAGGTCCGGCGCGGGAGCGCGCCTAATTTAAATGGCACACGCCCATTTAAATTGGCCCGCCTTGCGCCTGAGGCTGCCGACCTAGGTTTTCATCGCAAGTGCTTGGTGAATCAGGCACTTGCGTTGAAAAATTGCGGCGGTGTAACGTATCTACGATACGTTACGCCGCCACTGCCCTACGTGAATCTGGCCCAAAATTCTTTAGTTAAGCATGATTTTAAAATGCCACTATTTTATTATCTAACTATAACAAAAGCAGATCCCTTATCTCTCTCTGTCCACCACAGCAACATTCATATAAAGCATTGGTGTTGTGCACAGGAGTCATCTGTTGTCAGCAGAGAGTATAGAACAAGATGATGAGTGAGTCACACAATAACTGCATTAACAAAGCATCTGTATTGACTAATAATCAATGCGCTGTGCTGGTCTTCTGGCATGTTCCTATGCTCACAGTATACATTTTCATTCTATAACCTTAGCATTGTAATAACAATACTGTCAGAACCATTGACGTATCTCGGCATAGAGCCTACATATACAGTCAGAATGTTTATACTAAAATATAAAATATTATTGTATTTATGGAAATATGTAAATATACAATTTTCCTACAATACAAGAAATCCAAAATTCTTTTATCCGTGCTATTTTGAGGACAAGTAACACAAATGAATATATAAAAATATATATTTATTAACTAAAGATATAGTGCAAAATTAAAATCAGGTATAATTTATGATAAAACAAATAATTGATATACTTCTACAATCAGAGATACATGATGGTTAAATGTTCAGATAATATTTATATTATATGACAAGGTAAATTCATAGCTCTTATTTAAATCATCCTGGTATATTTAAAACCTGGTAACTTGTAATATAACCTTCCCGTTATTTCCACGGACTCTAGTAATTAGCTTGTGTTTACCTTGACACTAGGGATGAGCTTCGAGTTCGAGTCGAACTCATTTGCGACTCGAACATTGCCTGTTCGGCGAACAACGAACAATTAGGGGTGTTCGCGGCAAATTCGAAAAGCCGCGGAACACCCTGTTAAAGTCTATGGGAGAAATCTAAGCTAATTTTAAAGGCTAATATGCAATTTATTGTCCTAAAAAGTGTTTGGGGACCTGGGTCCTGCCCCAGGGGACATGTATCAATGCAAAAAAAGTTTTAAAAACGGCCGTTTTTTCGGGAACAGTGAATTTAATAATGCTAAAAGTGAAACAATAAAAGTGAAATATTACTTTAAATTTCGTACCTAGGGGGGGGGTGTAAAGTTAGCATGTGAAATAGCGCATGTTTCCTGTACATAGAACTGTCCCTGCACAAAGTCATTTCTGAAAGGAAAAAAAGTATTTTTCCTTTCCCACAACCCGTCCCCCACTCTTTTCTGCGGCCGGCCAAGTTAACATGCTCAGATAAAGGGTCTGGTGTGAATTTTTGGGGGAACTCCACACCATTTTTTTTTTAAATTTGGGGTGGAGTTCCTCTAAAAAAAACACACCAGACCTGAAGGGTCTGGAATGGATATTTGGGGGGAACCCCACATCATTTTTTTTTTAAATTGACCGCGGGGTTCCCCTTAATATCCATTCCAGACCTGAAGGGCATGGTAATGGAATTTGGGGGGACCCCCACACTTTTTTTTTTTTTATGAATGAATTCTCTCTGAATTGCCAGAGCCGACAATTCATTATAGCCGCAAGTCCGGTTTTAAAAGACTTCTTTTCCTTTCAGAAATGCCACTTTGTGCAGTGACAGTTCTATGTAAGGGAAACATGCGATATTTCACATGCTAACTTTACACCCTCCCAGGTACAAAATTTAAAAGTAATATTTCACTTTTATTGTTTCACTTTTAGCATTATTAAATTCACTGCTCCCGAAAAAACTGCAGTTTTTACAACTTTTTTTTGCATTGATACATGTCCCCTGGGACAGGATCCAGGTCCCCAAACACTTTTTAGGACAATAACTTGCATATTAGTCTTTAAAATTAGCACTTTCGATTTCAAATGTTCGAGTCCCATAGACTTTAGAAGGGTTCTAAAGTTCACACGAACATTTGGTGTGTTCGCAGGTTCTGGTGCGAACCGAACAGGGGGGTGTTCGGCTCATCCCTACTTGACACTGTGTTATCTCTTCTCAATACCAAACAGATCTCTTGCTTAATACACCTTATATATGTGTACAGAACAAATGCCATATTGTACACAAGCTCTGCAATGCAGACAAGCTTATTTTAAATTTAGAGAGAATTTATTTTCACAGACATCACCCTAAAACCTAAGTACCACTGTTGGCATTTAGCTTTTTAAAGACAAACATAATTTGTGTATGTCTCCTAATATGTGGAATATAATTATTTCATACTGCAGTTAAAAATAATACAATCCAAATTATTTTTGCCAAGTATATTTAACTGGTTTTAGTTATGTGTATGCGAAAAACCTCCAATTACCTAAATGGTAATAATCAAAATTATACATTACCAGTATTTAAGAGTTCTTTCTGTTTGAGAAGTGAAAGTCCTATGAGGGACCCTCTTTAACCCCCTACATCTTTGCGCTCAATCTCTCCTTCTAAAGATCGAGAGCTAGCCTTCAGAGATAGAGGGAGAGCTCTCCCATCAGTGACCCTCAAAGATCCATCCAAGCTCTCTCCCAAAGATCATCAGAGCTCCAGATCCCTTTGTGCTCTCTGCAACACCTTTTTAACATACCTCAGAAGTGGGTGTGTATCTCACTTTTCTACGTCACTGACGATGTCATATGATGCTATGTTAGGTCGGCTGCCATTAGCAACCAAGGATATGGCTATCTTGAACAATGCCAATATTAACCTGTAGGGGCAGTGGTGTATAAGAAATAATTCCTAATTTTAGGGTCGTCCAGGGTCAGTAATAATTTATGACCCCCCTTGACTTAAATCTTGGTATAGCACCATAAATTGTTTTATATGCCAAACTATTTTAGACATCCTGGCATTTCCAGTGAATTTGTAGGCTGGGATGTTTACCCACCTTAGATTAGACTATTTGTGGAATTCCTAAGACAAGCGAAATCCTTTGAAGTACCCTTCAAAGCAAAACCCTTTATATCCCAAATACAGACTTTCAATGTCAATACGGCTAGGAACTCACTTTTGTAAGTATAGTAATATACATGTACTTAACGAGTTGATATTTGAATTTACTAATACACATATATTGTTAAGGCATTATAAAGGAACAATACTATTTAAGATATATAATACGATAGCTTATTGGTGGGTGAGCCCCCCCCCCCAGCTTCATTCATGCAAAGAACAATTCCTGAATTCATATGAAACCAGAGCTCCTTACCATTCTCTTATCTTATAAGTGTCAAACCCAAAAGAGATATGACCCTAGAGATGGTAAAGCCAGGCTCCTTACAACCTAAGAACAATGTCTATTCATGCCTGAGACCCTAATTTAAACCTTAACAGGGCTGTCCTTCGGTTCATAGTATATATGAATATGGAACACTATGAAAAATATACAATGTGCGACTTTATATGTATTCTTTTAACCCCAAATGTCCTCACAATACAAATAGTTATTTTTGACAACCCAATATGAGCTTACATGAAAATCTCCTTTGGACCCCTTTCAGATTTCAGATGGACAGACTCGGCCAGCAGGGAATCTTTCCGCTGATCCCCGTTGAGCAGGTGAATGACAGGTCCGTGTCTGCTCCGCTTATGCAGAGTGGACACGGACAAAGCCTGCTATCCTCTATAGCCCCATACACACGGTTGGACTTTTTGACAACAAACTTCAAAAGGGGCAGGTTCTCAAAAAAATCCGACCGTGTGTACACTCCATCGGACAACCTACGGTGCAAAGTCCTATCGTGTGTCAGGGGGGGAGAAAGATCATGTGTTCCTACCAAGTAGGAGCAACGATCTCTCTACTCCTCTAGTCAACCACATTCCCCCCACAGTTAGAACACACATAGGGAACACATTTAACCCCTTGATCGCCATTCACATGGGGGTGGGATCTGGGACCCCTTGTTAAAGGGGACTTTTAGATTCCGATAAGCCCCCTGCCTGGAGACCCCGACAACTACCAGACAGGGTTGTCAGGAAGAGGCCCTTGTCCCCATGTTGGGGGCACCCCAAAGCACCCTCCCCATGTTAAAGGCAAATGGTCTGGTATGGTTTAGAAGGGGGGGCGCTTGCTTGTCCCCTCCCTTTCCTCTCCTGCCAGGCTGCATGCTCGGATATGGATTTTGGGGGGACTCCACACCAATTTGTTTTTTAATTTTGTTTTGGAGTTCCCCTTAAAATCTATGCCAGACCCAAATAGCCTGGTATGGATTTTAGGGGGGACCCTGTGCTGTTTTAAAAAAAAATGGCGCAGAGTTCCCCTTAAAAACTATACCAGACCCAAAAGGCCCCACACCATTTTTTTTCTTAATTCTGTCATAGGGTTCCCCTTAACCACTTAAATACACTGTATTATATACTCTGAACTGCACTCTATACCCTGCACTGTATTATACACACACTACACTGACTGCACTATACAGGTCATTCTCAAAAAATTAGCATATTGTGATAAAGTTCATTATTTTCTGTAATGTACTGATAAACATTAGACTTTCATATATTTTAGATTCATTACACACAACTGAAGTAGTTCAAGCCTTTTATTGTTTTAATATTGATGATTTTGGCATACAGCTCATGAAAACCCCAAATTCCTATCTCAAAAAATTAGCATATCATGAAAAGGTTCTCTAAACGAGCTCTTAACCTAATCATCGAAATCAACTAAATAACTCTAAACACCTGCAAAAGATTCCTGAGGCTTTTAAAAACTCCCAGCCTGGTTCATTACTCCAAACCGCAATCATGGGTAAGACTGCCGACCTGACTGCTGTCCAGAAGGCCATCATTGACACCCTCAAGCAAGAGGGTAAGACACAGAAAGAAATTTCTGAACGAATAGGCTGTTCCCAGAGTGCTGTATCAAGGCACCTCAGTGGGAAGTCTGTGGGAAGAAAAAATGTGGCAGAAAACGCTGCACAACGAGAAGAGGTGACCGGACCCTGAGGAAGATTGTGGAGTAGGACCGATTCCAGACCTTGGGGGACCTGCGGAAGCAGTGGACTGAGTCTGGAGTAGAAACATCCAGAGCCACCGTGTACAGGCGTGTGCAGGAAATGGGCTACAGGTGCCGCATTCCCCAGGTCAAGCCACTTTTGAACCAGAAACAGCGGCAGAAGCGCCTGACCTGGGCTACAGAGAAGCAACACTGGACTGTTGCTCAGTGGTCCAAAGTACTTTTTTCAGATGGAAGCAAATTTTGCATGTCATTCGGTAATCAAGGTGCCAGAGTCTGGAGGAAGACTGGGGAGAGGGAAATGCCAAAATGCCTGAAGTCCAGTGTCAAGTGCCCACAGTCAGTGATGGTCTGGGGTGCCATGTCAGCTGCTGGTGTTGGTCCACTGTGTTTTATCAAGGGCAGGGTGAATGCAGCTAGCTATCAGGAGAATTTGGAGCACTTCATGCTTCCATCTGCTGAAAAGCTTTATGGAGATGAAGATTTCATTTTTCAGCACGACCTGGCACCTGCTCACAGTGCCAAAACCACTGGTAAATGGTTTACTGACCATGGTATTACTGTGCTCAATTGGTCTGCCAACTCTCCCGACCTGAACCCCATAGAGAATCTGTGGGATATTGGGAAGAGAAAGTTGAGAGACGCAAGACCCAACACTCCGGATGAGCTTAAGGCCGCTACCGAAGCATCCTGGGCCTCCATAACACCTCAGCAGTGCCACAGGCTGATTGCCTCCATGCCACGCCGCATTGAAGCAGTCATTTCTGCAAAAGGATTCCCGACCAAGTATTGAGTGCATAACTGAACATAATTATTTGAAGGTTGACTTTTTTTTATTAAAAACACTTTTCTTTTATTGGTCGGATGAAATATGCTAATTTTTTGAGATAGGAATTTTGGGTTTTCATGAGCTGTATGCCAAAATCATCAATATTAAAACAATAAAAGGCTTGAACTACTTCAGTTGTGTGTAATGAATCTAAAATATATGAAAGTCTTATGTTTATCAGTACATTACAGAAAATGATGAACGTTATCACAATATGCTAATTTTTTGAGAATGACCTGTATATGTTGGTTTGTTCTACAAACAGCTGATGTTTGAGCCCATCCCTATTATATCCTATTTTTGACATTATTGCATACATGTGTATGTGTTTATATTCTATATATAGGTCACCATATTGCATACATGTGTATGTGTTTATATTCTATATATAGGTCACCATACAGTATATTTATTCAATTTTCACTAGCACAGCTTTCTTTTTATTACTTATCTTGCTTAATGTTGTATAAAATTCATAGGTGCCTGCTTGACACCCATTGAATGAGCGCAATATTTTTTCCACCATTGTCTACCTTATAAATAGACCTGATCTGGCGGCCATCTTACATTCTGCTTTTTGTCAGTGTAGGGAGAGGTTGGTGTTTGGAACAGGGACAGGCTGTATTCAATCAATAGATATCTAAAAAGGTCCACAAAAGTCATTTTAAGGACTGGTATAGGTGCACTACTTGCTCTGCAGTACATAGGTGTGAAATACATTCATATACTTTTTGTCAGTGTAGGGACAGGTTGGTGTTTGGAGCAGGGACAGACTATAGTGAAACAAATCATTACCTAACAGGTCCACAAAAGTCCTTTCAAGCACTGGTATAGGTGTACTACTTGCTCTGCAATACATAGGTGTGTAATACATTCATATACGTTTTGTCAGTGTAGGGACAGTTTGCTGTTTCGAGCAGGGACAGACTATAGTGACACAAATCGTTACCTAACAGGTCCACAAAAGTCCTTTCAAACACTGGTATAGGTGTACTACTTGCTCTGCAGTATATAGGTGTAATATACACTTTTGCTGCGTTACCTCTGCTACACACATTAACAAAAGTTCCTGAAAAAAAGTTTCACAACTGGTGCGATAAACCAGTGGCCCCCCAAAACAACAGATTTTGTTATATACCTTCTTCCACATATACTGCGCTTCTCTAGAGACTTTTGTCACAGGGTCATTTAAAAAATTACAGACAGAGGAAGAGGCAGGCCCTTCCGCAGGGGTGGTAGGGGTAGGGCAGGAGCACCAGGCTGGAGCCAAAGTGGGAAGTGGCACAATGTTTGTTCGATTACGTCAAAGGATGCACCAGACTTGGTTGAGTGGCTCGCCACCAACACCACCCCCACCATATACCCTCCGCTTGAGTCACAGGAATTATTTTCCGATCCATCAGAAGACATTTCGGATGCGCAGCCATTCTTGGCATTGGATCAGGAAGAGGAGGTAGCAACAGCCGGAACTCAGCAGTCTGACGACAGTACTCAGATCAGCCCAAGGAGGTTGGTGCCCGCTGTTGCTGCCTACTCTGAGACCTCTATTGTTAGTGATGGCGAAGGCGATATCGATGATGACGTGTCTACAGATGTCACGTGGGTGCCCACAAGAGAGGAAAAGAAGGGCAGTTCAGAGGGAGAGATGGACCAGCAGATAGGGAGGAGAAGCAGGGCGAACTTACATTGCACAGGAGGGACAAATGTATCAGGAGTGAGCCATCAACCATGTACGGTCACATCTGGTGCTCCCAGGACGCCGGCCCATGGCTCCGCAGTGTGGGATTTTTTTTAACGTGTCCGCTGCAGACAATAGTGTTGCCATCTGCAGCCTTTGCAGTCAACGCATAAGTCGCGGTAAGCCCAACACTCACCTTAAGAAGGCACCTGGACTCCCATCACCGAGCCCAGTGGGAGCAACGCCATAAGAACCCACAAAGCCACACTCCAGGCTCTCACCGTCCAGCCTCTTCTCATTCTCCTTCCTCTCTATGCTCACAATTGTCCTCCACTCCACCTTTCATCATGCCATCCTCACGTTTTTTTGCAAAAAAGGCAGGCTTTTTCATCGTAAAAAAACGATGATGCCGGATAACCCTCCTCCCCAACGATTGACCGCTGGCTTATCGGAACTGATAGCCCGCCAACTACTGCCATATAAACTGGTTGAGTCGGAGGCCTTTCGAAAATTTGTGGCCATTGGAACACAACAATGGAAGGTCCCAGGAAGGAAACTTTTTTTCACAGAAGGGCATCCCAGAGCTATATGGCCATGTTCAGCGGCAAGTGAATGTATCTCTGGCACACAGTGTCGGTACCAAGATACATCTGACCACAGACACGTGGTCTAGAAAGCATGGGCAGGGAAGGTATATAACTTTCACTGCCCACTGGGTGAACCTTCTGACGGCCGTCAAGCATGTAACCCATGGCACCCATGTAGATTTGGTTTTACCACTACGGATTGCATGCAGGCCTGCCTCTTCTTCTCCTCCTCCTCCTACTCCATCCTCCCTCTCCTCCTCGTCTGACTCCTCATTTTCCGATGCTACCGTCTCTTCCGCTGCGCCGCCCAAGATCCCCAGAACCTATTCGACATGCCAGGTGAGACGTTACCATGCTGTGCTGCGTCTGTTGTGCCTGGAAGACAAGAGCCACACTGGTACTGCACTCCTTTCAGCTTTGCGTTCATAGGCAGATCAGTGGCTAACACTGCTCAATTTGACAGTTGGTAAAGTGGTGTGCGACAACGGTGCCAATCTGCTGAGCGTGCTGAAACAGGGCAAAATTACACACATGCCATGCATGGCACACGTCCTGAACTTGGTCGTGCAGCGATTCGTTGCCAAATACCCTGGGCTCCAGGACGTCTTGCGGCAGGCCAGGCAATTCTCAGCCTATTTCAGAATATCTTACACGGCCATGGCTCACCTTGCTGACATTCAGCGGCGACACAACCTGCCGTTCAGACGTCTTATTTGTGACTGCCCGACGCGATGGAACTCAACATTGTATATGCTTGATAACTGCTAGTTTCTGCTGGAGCAGCCTAGCGACTACCTGTATGAACTCTGCGGCAGGACAGGTTCTGGGGAGCTTGGTTTTTTTGCACCGCGCCAGTGGCTGCTCATGCGCGACTCATGCAGGCTTCTGCGGCCATTTGATGATATCACCAAACTGAGAAGTGATGTACCCCTGGACTACTGGGTGGGCAGGCTTGACCTCAGGCCAGAACTTGCACAATTTGCAATGGAACTGTTGGCTTGCCCCTCGTCCAATGTCTTATCCGAAAGGACGTTCAGCGCAGCAGGGTGGGTCGTGACCGATAAGCGCACTCACCTAGCTCACAACAGTGTTGAATACCTCACATTTATAAAAATGAATGAAGCATGAATCTTGGAGGAATTCAACACATGTGACCAGTAGACCATGTTTCATTCAAATTCAGGTGAAAGCCTGTGGGCTAATTTTTTGGGCCTGTACTGGCCGACACTTACTTCTGTATCCGGTGAATGCCTAATGTACCACCAGCCACAAAATACAAGGTTGTTTGCTGTCAGGTGAATGCCTGTGGCCATGGGCTAATACTATATGTACTCTTAAAGTTCCTGAGCTATATTGCCTCTCATACGCAATTAATGCTTGTTACTACAAATACTATATGTACTCTCAAAGTACCTGAACTATATTGCCTCTCATATGCAATTAATACTTGTTACTACTAATACTATATGTACTCTCAAAGTACCTGAGCTATATTTCCTCTCATATGCAATTAATACTTGTTACTACAAATACTATATGTACTCTTAAAGTACCTGAGCTATATTGCCCATCATATGCAATTAATAATTGTTACTACTAATACTATATGTACTCTCAAAGTACCTGAGCTATATTTCCTCTCATATGCAATTAATACTTGTTACTACTAATACTATATGTACTCTCAAAGTACCTGAGCTATATTTTCTCTCATATGCAATTAATACTTGTTACTACAAATACTATATGTACTCTCAAAGTACCTGAGCTATATTTCCTCTCATACCTTTCTATTAGTTGCCAGTACAATTTGTGTATTATACGTGTATCCTCAAAGTACCTGAGCTACACTATCTCTCGTATGCAATTAATACTTGTTACTACAAATACTATTTACTACGTGCTTGACAGAAGTATAAAATACTTATAGGCCTTGTCCTAATTGTTGAACATGTTCGCTCTAACTTTTCTATGCTAGGGGTTGATGTTATTTCATAGCATCTCCCCTAGTGGCCTAAATACATCTCTACATGCTAAGGTTGATATGATGTAGAGAACCCCCCAACTCCTGTTGCTAGGAGTGACGCCTGGGGTCCCTTACTGATAATCACCTGCATGTAGTGGTGTATTGGGATATTGACCTTGAACTAATTTTAAACGCTAAGCCTTGGTCGCATGTTGTAATGCGTCCATGCTTAATAGCTCAACGCCTTTCTTTATGTGACAGATGATGTATAGATCCCCAAACTCCTGTTGCAAGGAGTCACGCCTGGGGCCTAATACTGAGTTGTCACATAGAGAATCTCATTGAATTCCTTGCTAACCGCAGTTGTGGTTCACTCCATTTACCAGTGCTGTTACAATGCCTAATGTACCACCAGCCACAGAATACAAGGTTGTTTGCTGTCAGGTGAACGCCTGTGGCCGTGGGCTAATTTTTGGGGCCTGTAATGGGTGTCACTGTATCCTGTGAATGCCTAATGTACCACCAGCCACAGAATACAAAGTTGTTTGCTGTCAGGTGAACGCCTGTCGGCAAATTTTTGGGGCTTGTAATGGCCGACACCTACTTATGTATCCGGTTTTTCACTTAATACTTCTGGTAGGTCAGTGTCCATGTTGTGGCACTATTTGTGCACAGCTAGTAAGTATTTTGTGGCTGCAAATATGACCTAAAAGGTTTTTAATATTCGCCTGCCATTAAAGTCAATGGGGCCCGCCGCAAACTTGTGGTTCACGGACATTTGCGAAAGTTTGCGGTAAGCGTTCGCGAACCGTCCCGTCGGATGTTCGTCCATCACTATTTATCATGAATGAGGGATCATTTTTCATTAATAGAAACTACTGTATAGTGCACTCTTAATAAGTTTATAGCTCTATTGGCTCTATTAACCCCAGCCACAATGGAAGATTATGCCGTAGAGGTCGGGGGGGGTCAATAGAGGATTTTTAGCTTATAGGGGAGATAGAATCACCAGGGACACATCCTACTTACTGTAGGGCTTCTGCATGTGCCCCTGTACCTTTAAGAGGAATGGGCTCCTTCCAGGCATACCTGTTCTTAATTTATCCATTGATATTTTAACCACATGCCGACCAGCCGCCGTCGTTTTACGGCAGCAGGTCGGCTCCCCTGCGCGAGAGCGCGTAATATAACGTCAGCTCTCGCGCAGGCCACTAGGGGCGCGTGCGCGCCGCCGAAGGTGCGCATGCGCACTCGCCCCCGACGGGCGCGATCGCCGCCGGGCACCCGCGATTGCTCGTTACAGAGCGGGTGACCGGGAGCTGTGTGTGTAAACACACAGCTCCCGGTCCTGTCAGGGAGAGGAATGCTGATCTTCTGTTCATACAATGTATGAACAGAAGATCAGTCATTTCCCCTAGTGAGGCCACCCCCCCTACAGTTAGAACACACCCAGGGAACATACTTAACTCCTTCCCCGCCCCCTAGTGTTAACCCCTTCACTGCCAGTGGCATTTTTATAGTAATCCAATGCATTGTTATAGCACTGATCGGTATAAAAATGCCAATGGTCCCAAAAATGTGTCAAAAGTGTCCGAAGTGTACTCCATAATGTCGCAGTACCAAAAAAAAATGCTGATCACCACCATTACTAGTAAAAAAAATATTAATAAAAATGCCATAAAAATACCCCCTATTTTGTAAACGCTATAACTTTTGCGCAAACCAATCACTAAACGCTTATTGTGATTTTTTTTACGAAAAATATGTAGAAGAATACGTATCGGCCTAAACTGAGGAAAACATTTTTTTTTATATTTTTTAGGGGGATAATTATTATAGCAAAAAGTAAAAAATATATATTTTTTTCAAAATTGTCGCTCTATTTTTTGTTTATAGCGCAAAAACTAAAAACCGCAGAGGTGATCAAATACCACCAAAAGAAAGCTCTATTTGTGGGGAAAAAAGGACACCAATTTTGTTTGGGAGCCACGTCGCACGACTGCGCAATTGTCAGTTAAAGCGACGCAGTGCCGAATCGCAAAAAGTGCTCTGGTCTTTGACGAGCAATATGGTCCGGGGGTTAAGTGGCAAATTCTATCCCTGCAGGAACCACTTGGTAATTTGGGTTCTCTGTTCTACACCTCAACTTCAAGAATACCCTCAGCCCCTCTGACACACCTAGTTGATTGAAAGTTCCTGTGAACACTTATGCCCTGTACACACGATCACTTTTTGTGATGAAACAAAATGTCATTTTTTATCATGAAAAAAAATGAAATTTTTCCAACTTCATCATTAAAAATGATGTTGCCCACACACCATCGTTTTTGAAAAATGATGAACAAAGTGACGGCACTCTAAAGGGGAAGTTCTATTCGCCTTGAGGCTGCTTTTAGCTGGTTACTTGTTAGTAAAAGACGATTCGTGCTTTTTTGTCTGTTACAGCGTGATGAATGTGCTTACTCCATTATGAATGGTAGTTTTACCTCCCGTCTCAAAACTTGCTTCTGGGCATGTGCGGGTTTAATAAACAAAAAAATGTAGCGCTAAAAGATAAAATGTGAGATACCAGGTGCGGCACCAACTTTAAAAAGTGCATGTGCACATATCAAATCCCATATGAATGGTCTGAAATAAAGTTCCATGTACAAAAGACACAATCAAGTCTCTGGGGGGAACTTGAAGTGAACATCAAAGGAACAATTGGTGGAAGGTGTGGAGTGGACTGATGTCCAGTGATTGAGGGAACAAAAACAGGTGATCAAGTTGTCTGCAGAAATCTGTAAAATTCGCAATCACATCAGATATATGGTAGGAGTAGATACGCTTACCAGATGCGTTGGACTCTGTTACTATACAGCAAGAGAGTCAGAAGAGCATTGTGGTCATTTGGAAACTAGGACCACTACAACCGGGTAGAGGATGGTCACTGTAGTTGGGACTCCAACCAGGATGGACACTGGAAACCAGCGATATTTCGACGGTATACTGTGGAACCGCGACAGCTTCCTGATGAAATCCTTAGGCCCTATATCCAGGGGTACACACAATGGACTTGGCTGCAGCTCCAGTCAGACCATAGGGTAAAATTAAAATGAAAAAAGAAGGGGCTCCGATAGTGCAGGTCAATAAAACCAATTGAAGGTTTATTCGATAAAAGTCATACATAAAATAATGACATAAAAAAGTGATCACGTAATGAAGCAATATGGGGTGCTTGATAGCGTTACCCGACGCGTTTCGGCCACAGAAGCCTTCAACAGGGTCATGAGCGGGTTTAAAACATCATTTTTGCCCATACACGATCATTTTTTATGACACAAAAAATGACATTTTAAAAAATGACATAAAAAGTTCAAGCATGTTCGAATTTTTTTTTTGTCATTTTTCAGAAGACATAAAATGACATTTTGCCCACACACGATCATTTTAAATGACATCTTTTAAAATGTCATTTTATTTCATCACAAAAAGTGATCATGTGTACAGGGCATTAGAGCTCATGCACACAGGACGTTTTTATAGCTGCCTCTAAAAGCCCTTTAATGTTAGCCTATGTGTCCATGAACATATAAACTGTCAGAGGCTTTTGGAGGCATAAGCGTTTAGGGGCAATAGAAAAAAACAACGGCCTGTGCTTCCAGGAGCAATAAAAACGAGCTGTAAACATTAAAAACACCAACTAAACGCGTCAAGCCGTGTTTAGCCGCATTTAGCCGCGTTTGATGTTCTTAGGTGTTTTTATATTATAGGGAGTGTTTTCAATGAAAAAACGTGCAAAAACACTAACATTAAAAGAAAAACGGGAAAATGCGAGAGAACACGCAATAACGCTAATGTAAAAACGCAGCTAAATGTCCTGTGTGCATGAGGCCTTTTCAGGAACCAGGCTGAATAAAGTTTAATTAAGTTTATTAACATAAATATCACTCTTCCAACACCAGTAAACTGTAACCAATGTAAAGTGACAACATTTACGTACAGCAACCAAAATGACAACCTAACTGTGTACCAATGGAGGGAGCAAACGTTACATGAGCAAGGCAAAGTAAGAACTGAGACAGGATACAAGGGGAGCAGAGCAGGCTACAGAGCACTGGATGCAGGGTACCAGGAGCAAGTCACAGAAACAAGGTACATGACCAGGTACAATAATGAGGCATAGGATTAGGATCAGGCAGTGATGGCTCACAGAAAGAACACTTAATTACTGAACTTATTTTAAGGGCGGATTATATACCTTCCAGCAGTGTCAGCCTAATTACTCAGATAAGCTGGCTGCTGGGAAACACCTACTTCTGGCCACCAGAACTGCACCCTTCGACTCTGGGAACAACAGCAGGTGACCCAGGTACTGACGCAAGTCCTGACAGACAGTCTTTAGTCCTAACTCTTCAGGCAGCTAGTGTTGGGGCCCAGTTACAGCCTCTCTGCTCTGCCCCTCCAGATCTCACTGGAGCTCTGGGCTGTGGAGGGGGCGAGGGCCGCTCGCTCAGTCTCCCAGTGGCTCACTGAGAGGCTGAGCCAGCTGCAACTCCAGGTAAAGTCAAGATCAATCAAGAGCCAGGACTGGCTAAGTGACATCAGCCGATAATGCGCCCCCAAGCCTGCTTTCGGCTGAAAACGAGTCACAGTGCACACTTGTATATTCTATGATCTGGAACTGCCTGCCAAGGAACCAGGAACCCAAGATTATCCATTAGAACCCAGGTGTGGTTCATAAGCATGCACAGACCAAGCTTAGTTGCAAGGTCGCACGCTCTAAGGTGAGTGTCCATTACCATAGGGGAGCACCTGTGTGACTACACCTTGGCATGACTTTTGGATTACTCACAGGGGCGTGTGTTGTATGAACTGTATTATACATCACCCTTGGATTGCTGCTACTGATTACATGTACTAAAGCACTGTGGAATTTTTCATTCATTTTTTTTTATCCACACTGAAGCACCTTACAATACTTTTATATGGACTTGTGTGTCATTTTTAAGGATTGGACTGTTTACCACTATTATTTATTATGCATGTGTATGCACTTATGCACCTAAGTGTGATGCAATTTTTTTTTTTTTTTTTAATAGTACAATTTTTTTTGATGCAATTTATATTTCTTTGAATCATTATTTATATATATATTTACTTTTACTATTTGTTTGCACAAATCAACATCACTTACTGGACACATATCCCCCTTACTTTGTATAGTGGTGTGTGCACTATGATTTCATTAGCGCTGCGTTTTGTTCATTTTATTAAAACATTTTGCTTGCCTTGCAAAACGCTCTCAAACCAAGTTTTTACTTAGAGATACCGCTGTTCTGTCATTTCCCTTAACGATCGCTGGTGGCCCGCTGATTAGCTCCTGCTGTGTCCAATCACAGCAGGAGTAGGTCACTGGAGGCGCATTTGCACCCCAGACCAGGGAGCATGAACAACATACAGGTACGTTGTTTTTATGCAGCTGGTCCGCCCTGCCGCAGTATATGTGCGTTTGGCGGTCTGGTTAAATAAGACAAGTACATTTCATTTCAGTTCATTTTTCATGGCTGAGGTTTACAACCACTTCTAGCCACATGGAAAAAAGGTTTCTCCGATCAACCTTTTTTTTTGCATTGATGCAGTTCCAACTTTGCAGTTACCAGCTACCGATGCACATTTTTAACAATGACTTAAATTAGCCTTGAAAAAGACCAGAACATCTTTTGCAATAATCACTACCCATAGACTTTAATGGGGTTTAGTGCTATGTTTAAGGTTTGTGGACCTCCCTTTGGGTTTGAACTTTGCTTGGTTTACTCATTCCTACCCATAAATAAAAATATCATGTGAAAACAATCAAATACTACAAACATTTGTGGGGAAAAAAAACTGAAGTAATGTCAATTTAGTATGCAGAAAAAACTGAAGTGAAAAATCACAAAGTACAATTTGCAGGTACATATACAAATACATACATAACACAAATTGCAGTGATAAATAATTTAAGTTCAAAGTAAATCATTAAAAAATAGTCCATATAGTGCTTGAACATAGTGCATAGTGGCAAATGAAAAGCAAGTCAATTGAAGTAATATCCAAAGAAATGTGATTGTTTAGATGAATATCCACCTGGTGCACTTCCACGATGTAGTCTATGTCTGAACTAACCAAGACAATTGATATTATACAAGTCGTTTTTTATCCTGGGAAATATAATTTTAACCGCTGACTATTCACTGGATTACCGTAAATGTTTGGCAACCTTTTCTCAAAATAAATTATTTTTAAAATTTTACACTATGTGGACTCTATTTCTTCCCTATTGATTATGTTTGAGGAACACCAGGGGTTTTCTTAGCCAGCAATGCTACCTTCCTTTTCAGGTCTAACCACTGAGGGATTCGCCTTGAGTGCTGGGTCATTATTTAAACGCTTGTCTAGACCAGTGTTTCTCAACCTTTTTCCGGTCGGGGCACCCTTAAAAAGTATTTTCAGTCTTGAGGCACCCCAGTCCAAGGCTTTGTTCACATTACGGTGTGTCTCAGAACACGCGCAAAATCGTGCTCATTCCTGATACACAGACAAATGCTCTACTCTTTAAGGGTACCATTAATTCTTAATGGTACCCCCACACATTGGAAAACGTGGGATGCTTTTGCTGCAGTGCAATTAAAAAAAAAAAAGTTTGGGGACTTGTTTCCCTGCATTTTGTGGGTACGGAAATGAATGGACTGCCCTACATGCAGCTACACAGATGTGAATCATGGGCTTGTTCACATGTCAAAGAGGCGGTAAAGCCACATGGTTGAGCTGTTTTTACCACCCCCAACTTCTCCACCTTTAGTTGCAGAGGCAGCAGCTGAGGGTGTTCACATGCTGTGGCTGCAACTGGAGGTATACCGAGGGTGAATGGGGCTGCACTGCAACTACCCAGCAACTGTGTGCATTGCACGGTTGCAGTGTAGTGATGCTGCATTTACGGGCTTAAAACAGGTGGTAAAGAGGCAACATAATGCCTCTTTACCGCCTGTCAAATGCCTCTGAAAAGCGATCTGTGCATGGATTGCTTTTCAGAGGAGCAGCAGTCCTTGCTGTTATCAAACAAGCCCTACAAAAGCCACTCTCATGGTACAGGAATGGGGGGGGGCAGGATTAAAAGTAACATACACAAATGCTTACACGCATACATACACATGTGCGCACACACACAGACAGACACTCACATGTGCACACACAGGCACATGTATAAAGCCATTTTAAAATGGATCTAGCTTCTAGCTCAGTACCTTTCCAGATTCCTCATTCAGCCGGGTACTGCACTCTAGGGGGAAGCAGAGAGCACAACACACTCCTCCGCACTTTACTTTCATTTTTGAAGCCAACAGAGCTTCTTACAGTTCGGCAGGAGAGCAGGCTCATCTGACAGCCTTCTCTCCACTGACCCCACGGCACACCTGAGAACCTCTGACAGCACATCAGTGTGCCGCGGCACACTGGTTGAGAAAGGCTGGTCTAGACTCCTAGAACAGGGATCCTCAAACTACAGCCCTCCAGCTGTTGCGGGAACTACACATCCCATGAGGCATTGTAAAACTGACATTCACAGACATGACTAGGCATTATGGGAATTGTAGTTCCTGAACAACTGGAGGGCCATAGTTTGAAGACCCATGTCCTAGAGTCTAGAGTTCTGGTAGGCTCACATCCTGTTTATTATCACGGTGGAGGTGCACCAGGTGGATATTCTATGCATACATAATACATCTAAAAATCAAATTTCTTTGGATATTACTTTAACAGACTTTCTTTTCATATTCACTTTAGTGTTCAAGCACTATAAGGACTATTTATTTATTTATTTATTTATTTAGCGCTGCAATTTTTATTATGCATGTTTTGCACAATTGGTTCTGTTGTGATATTGCAAGCAGCTTTATTTTACTTAGGCTATTATCACCTGCAAAGTAATATTTTTTTAATTTTTTTTTGCAACATATACAGAGACATATTGGCAGGGGAATACCAAGCTTCCTAAGGAATATAAAGTATAGCGAAAAAAGAGAAAAGATTGGGTTTACCCTACAGGTTTTACAATGGGTTTGATTTACTAAAGGAAAATAGACAGTGCAGTTTGTAAAGTGCAGTAGCACTCTGCAAAGAATACCCAATCATGCGCAAGGAAAATGGAAAAAAAAAATAGCATTTTTGCTTGCACGTGATTGGATGATGGAAGTCAGCAGAGCTTCTGTTCATTCACTAAGCTCTGGAGCAACTGCACCTTGCTAAGTACACAGTCTATTTGTCTTGTCTAAGACCCTTTTCACACTGAGGCGTTTTTCAGGTGCTTTTGAGCTAAAAATAGTGCCTGTAAAGCGCCTGAAAAATGCCTCCCCTGCATTCCCAGTCTGAAAGCCCGAGGGCTTTCACACTGGGGTGCTGCACTGGCAAGACGATAAAAAAAAGTCCTGCAAGCAGCTTATTTTGGCACTTTTACACTGGGCGTCGGCGGAAAAGCACCGCTATTTTAAAACACCTCAGTATGAAAGTGGCCTAAATCAACCCCAATGTGTCTCTAATAGGGACACTGGTGTAAGGTGGGACTCTGATGGGGAGTCTGACGTAAAGGTTTTTTTTTTTTTCTATATTGAATACAATGTGGCCCCCATACTGAAAAGTTTGGAGACCCTAGCTCTAATTACTCAGTGCAGAATTGACCTGATCTCCTGCACTCCTACTCTGCGAAGTGTTTGAAAGCTTGTGCTTAGGGGTGTTGCTCTCACTTCATTCATTCATTCATTCACTCAGCTATGCTAGCATAGAGCACTGCATTGTCAGGCAGAATTTTCACTGAGACAGATAGCTATGTTAAGTCATTTCCAAATAAAAAATCATAACATGTGGGCGTTCAGGATTATAAAAAGATAAACAAAATCTGATGTATGATAGCCGCATATGCACTTACCAGAGTAGTCTGTTTTTATTATTTCCCTTTCTTTATATTTTTTTTCTCCTCCCTCAAATTTGGTTTTACACCTTTGAAATGAAAATATTAGAACTCAATAAAAATTGTCAATTCAAAAAAAAAAAAAAAGGATAAACAAAAAGTCTGCAACTTCAGCTGTGCTTTAGTGTCAGTGTATATATATATATATATATATATATATATATATATATATGTATATATACTGTATGTGTATATATATATATATATATATATATATATATATATATATATATATATATATATATATATATATATATGTGATGTGGGAACCCACGTGATTCCAATGCAGGTTCCCGCATTGCATGTCACCTGCCGGCGGTTTTCGCACCGACATCTGCGAACCGCTGAAGGTCTCAATGCAAAGTTAATGACACCCCCAAATCGGTTAGCAGATCGGAGAGCGAACTGCCAAATGGAATCGGATTGCATAGGTGTGAACACCCATGCGTTGCGACTCTAGTCTGGACCAAAATAAGGGTCCTGCACCATTTTGGTGCGAATGCGATGCAAATTCATTCATACAGTCTGTATGGCTGAATTTGCATGTGCACAGACATTGCATGTGATCTGCACAGAGGTGCAAATCACATGCAATATCTAACAAGTGTAAAACAGCCTTAAGCAAATTGTATTAATTTTATTTTGTTTATAATGATTATATTTATGTTAGAAATTACAATCTTAATGCGCCTTTCAATATTGCTTATGGATGTCATAGGTATCACACACATACATACATACATATTTAATTTTATTGTCATATAGAAATTACTAGCAGTGTGGAGAGCGTTAAATGAAGCATCACCACATAATAAGCATTTGCTTTCTAGCTGGATATTCCCTTAGTGATTTTTTTTTTTTTACCTATGCCTCACAAGGACTGTGTAATTTATCCAGCCTCTGACAGCAATCAGGTATCTAGATCAAGAAATCATGCTGATTCAAACCTAATGAGCAACTATTTGTGCACATTTTGAAGAAGACATTCTGAAAAGCCATATAGAAATATCTGCATATTTTCTTAGATGGTATGAAACCATTATGTTACATTAATAATTTGACAGCTTTTTGCATCTACTTCATTTGGTATGGTTCTGATCAACTTGACAGTCAGTTGACTTCACATTTTAGTGAATGTCACACTTGTAAATGTATCTTTGACACACATATATATATATATATATATACCGTATATATACACTTTAACATCAGGGCACCCTGCTATTCTGATGAATATACATCCTTTAGGTTCCTTTCTAATAATGGAGCATAATAATTGTCTAATGGCACTATGTACAGAGTTAAAAATGCTTACCTTCAATTATGTAAAAATAAATCAGTTTTTATGTGGCACCTGTCAGAGCCTTTTACATAAAATGGAGACAAGACTGCTGAAATTATTTGCGTTACAAATGGAACCATTTCTGTTTTATTCAGTCTATGTGCAAATTCTAATCAATATGTTTTGTTCCTTTTTTTTATTTTTTATTTTCACCCAGTGATACTTTTCAGTAAAACATTTCCCATCCTAAGGTGACAATGCTCACTTGCTGTAACTCTATCTAGGGGGAAGCAGCTTTGTCACCCCAAGCTGCTCTCCTGATTTAGACTGCAAACATCTCCTCCTCTCCTCATTTTAATTTTAATGAGAGGAGTTCACTCTCTTACAAAAAGGAGTCATGTAATACGGATCTGGAAAAGCAGTATGTAGTATTCAGTTAAAACTTGATCCTTCTAGGTATGTTTTTTTTTTATTATTATTTATTTAACCTCTTTACCACTGCGCTATAGACAAAACACGTCTACAGTGCGGTGGAGTTGTTCTGGGAGGACGTCCCTGGGACGTCCTCCCAGAATCCTCCTCTCGCGCGCCCCCTGGGGACGAAGCGATCACTTGTAAACAAACCGGCGTCATGTGATGACGCCGGTTCCTCCCTCTCCTCTCTGTACTGATCGGTACAGTGTGAGAGGAGAGGGGGGAGAGCGGGTGGCAGCAGCAGCTGCTGTGGGCTGGATCTGTGACAAATGCAGTCACAGATCCAGCCATCCATCCCTCCCTGTGCAATACTCTGCAATAACCCCCCCATACTCTGCAATAACCCCCCCATACTCTGCAATAGACCCCCCATACTCTGCAATAACACCCCCCATACTCTGCAATAACACCCCCCATACTCTGCAATAACACCCCCCATACTCTGCAATAACACCCCCCATACTCTGCAATAACACCCCCCATACTCTGCAATAACCCCCCATACTCTGCAATAACCCCCCATACTCTGCAATAACCCCCCATACTCTGCAATAACCCCCCCTTACTCTGCAATAACCCCCCCTTACTCTGCAATAACCCCACCCTTACTCTGCAATAACCCCCCATACTCTGCAATAACCCCCCATACTCTGCAATAACCCCCCAATACTCCGCAATACCTGCTAATATGACAGAAACAAGATTTTTTTTTTTTTTACAGAATTTTTTCTTTATAGCGCAAAAAATAAAAAACCCAGAGGTGATCACATACCACCAAAAGAAAGCTCTATTTGTGGGGAAAAAAGGACAACGATTTCAGATGGGCACAATGTTGTATGACTGAGTAATTGTCATTCAAATTGTGAGAGCACCGAAAGCTGAAAATTGATCTGGTTAGGAAGGGGGTTTAAGTGCCCAGTGGTCAAGTGGTTAACATAGTTTAATTGGTCATGCTTGGACTATGGGGTTGACTTACTAAAACTGGTGAGTGCGAAATCTTGTGCAACTGTGCATGGTAGTTAATCAGCTTCCAACTTCAGCTTGTTTAATTAAGCTTTGACAAAAAACCTGGAAGCTGATTCGTTTCTGTGCAGAGCGGCACCAGATTTTTAATTTCCCAGTTTAAGTTAATTAACTCCAATGTATATACTATACCAGATCGATGACCCTGGAAGTTGGAAAGGAAGGGCAGTAGGGTCAAACGCTCTACCTCATCCAATTAGAGAACGCTTTGCATTCACTCAGATGGCGCAAAGCATTCTCTGAATGGTGCCTGTGCTGAGCAGCCAATCTCCTGTATTCACAGAGCATCAGACCTGCCGAGAATGGGTAGCAAGTGTGCGTTCACTGGAGTTCGTGTCCATTTCAGTGATTATCAGCTTCCAGGGACATTGGCCCGGTATAATACACTGCTCAAAAAATTAAGGGAACACTTTTGAATCAGAACTCCTGGAATATTGATCTGATCAGTTAAGTAGCAGAGGGGGAGGGGTGTATACAGAGGGGTTTGTTAATCAGGTTTAGCTGCTTTGCTGTTAATTGAAATTAACAACAGGTGCACTAGATGGGCAACAATGAGACGACCTCCAAAACAGAAATGTTTTTTTCAGGTGGAGGTGTCTGACATTTATTTTCCCTACTCATCTTTTCTGACTGTTTTTCACTAGTTTTGCATTTGGCTAGGGTCAGTGTCACTACTAGTAGCACAAGGCGATACTTGGACCCTATAATGGTTGCACAGGCAGTCCAACGCCTCCAGGATAGGACATCAATACGTGTCCTTGCCAGAAGGTTTGTCGTCAAGAGCATGGAGGAGATTCCAGGAGACAGGCAGTTACTCTAGGAGAGCTGGACAGAGCCGTAGAAGGTCCCTTAACCCAGGGTTTGACAAATTTTCTTGGAATCTAGGAGCCAGCTAAAAAAGTTAGGGGCCAAAAAACACACCCGCCCGCCAAGCTCGCGCGCAGAAGCGAACGCATACGTGAGTAGCGCCCGCATATGTAAACGGTATTTAAACCACACATATGAGGTATCGTCGCGATTGGTAGAGCGAGAGCAATAATTCTATCCCTAGACCTCCTCTGTAACTCAAAACATGCAACCTGTAGAAATTTTTGAACGTCGCCTATGGACATTTTAAAGGGTAAAAGTTTGTTGCCATTCCACGAGCGGACACAATTTTGAAGCATGACATGTTGGGTATCAATTTACTGGGCGTAACATTATCTTTCACAATATAAAAAAAATTGGGCTAACTTTACTGTTGTCTTATTTTTTAATAAAAAAAAAGTGTATTTTTTCCCAAAAAAAGTGCGCTTGTAAGACCGCTGCGCAAATACAGTGTGACAAAGTATTGCAATGACCGCCATTTTTTTCACTAGGGTGTTAGAATAAAAAAAATATATATAATGTTTGGGGGTTCTAATTAGAGGGAAGGAGATGGCAGTGAAAACACATTAGAACTGCTGTTTTGCTACTTGTAATGTAATGTAACCTGTAATGCCAACGGCCACCACAAGATGGAGCCAGATCACAGAAGGAAGATGAGGCTTGCAGAAGGCCGCAATGCCGCGGCCTCAATTACTGGCTGGCCCGCGCCGTCCGGTAATTGAGGCCGCGGCTTTGCGGTCTTCTGCAGGCCTCAGCTTCCTTCTGTGAAGGCCGCAAAGGCGCAGCCTCAATTTCCGATGGGCGCCGGCCAGCCGCAATCGTGCCCCACGCCAGCCAGTAATTGAGGCCGCGGCTTTGCGGCCTTCTGCAGCCCTAAACTTCCCCAGGCGCCAGGTCACAATTTTTGGCACAATTGCGACCGGGCGCCCGGATTTTGACGAGGCCTGCCTTAACCCATCAGCAGGACCAGTATCTGCCCCTTTGTGCAAGGAGGAACAGGATGAGCACTGCCAGAGCCTTACAAAATTTCCTCCAGCAAGCCACTGGTGTGAATGTCTCTGACCAAACAATCAGAAACAGACTTCACGGGGGTGGACTGAGGGCCCGACTTCCTCTAGTGTGCTTTGTGCTCACTGCCAGACACTGTGGAGCTTGATTGGCATTTTCCATTTTACACCAGAATTGGCAGGTCCATCACTGGTGCCCCATGCTTTTCACAGAATAAGAGCAGGTTCAGCCTGAGCATATGTGACAGACGTGAAAGGGTCTGGAGAAGCCGCAGATAACTTTATGCTGCCTGTAACATCGTTCAGCATGACCAGTTTGGTGGTAGGTCAGTGATGGTCTGGGGAGGCATATCCATGGAGGGACGCACAGACCTCTACAGGCTACACAATGGCACCCTGACTGCCATTAGGTATCAGGATGAAATCCTTGGATCCATTGTCAGACCCTACACTGGTGCAGTGGGTCCTGGCTTTCTCCTGGTGCATGACAATGCCCGGCCTCATGTGGCGAGAGCATGCAGCCAGTTTCTGGAGGATGATACCATTGAATGGCCCCCATGCTCACCTGACCTAAATCCAAAAGAACACCTCTGGGACATTATGTCGCTCCATCCGATGCCGCCAGGTTGCACCTCAGTCTGTTCAGGAGCTCAGTGATGCTTTGGTCCAGATCTGGGAGGAAATACCCCAGGACACCATCTGTCGTCTCATTAGGAGTATGCCCTGATGTTGTCAGGCATACATACAAGCAATTGGGGGCCATACAAACTACTGAGGACCATTTTGAGTTGTTCCAATGAAGTTTCAGCAAAATGGACTAGCTTGCTGCATAATTTTTTCACTTTGATTTTCAGGGTGTCTTTGAATTGAGCCCTCTGTAGGTGGATAATTTTAATTTCCATCAAATGATGTGCCATACTTTCATTCATAATACATTACCCAGTCCATATCAGTATAGATATCCAGCATGAGATGTTTGCCAGTTGAGATCTGATATGTTTTCAAAGTGTTCCTTTAATTTTTTTGAGCAGTGTATATACATACAATAGTTACATTGTAACTATGTAAAAATGTTCCATGCCTGGAATTGTTCTTTAAATTGTTAAACAGCCACTGTAACGAATAATGATGAGCTCTTGATACCACAAGTGGTAGACATGTTCCCCAAATGAGGTGCAGAGTCTAAAAAGAGGCCATTTTTCACCATTGCATCTACCCAAATAGAGGATTAAAGAGTAGGTTTTCCATCACTGGGACCCGTTGACACAGAATCATTATAACAAAAGTACCAACATTCTCCTTATATTACCTTCTTACATAGAATGTGTTCTTGTTTTTTGGTTTCTAACCTGGCTTATAATACAGTAATAGTGTGTTTGTTAATATGTGACCTTTATTTCCACTTACAATAGGGAGAAACATTGGGCCAGATCCACAGACAGAGTACGCCGGCGTATCTACTGATACGCCGGCGTACTTTCAAATTACCTGCGTCGTATCTTTGGTTTGAATCCTCAAACCAAGATACGACGGCATCTGGGTTAGATCTGACAGGTATACGTCCTCGTACGCCTTTCGGATCTAAGATGCAATACTTTGGCATCCGCTGGGTGGCGTTCACATCGTTTTCCGTGTCGGGTATGCAAATTAGCTATTTCCGACGATCCACGAACATACGCACGGCCGTCGCATTCTCTTACGTCGTCTCTAGTTGGCTTTTTCCGGCGTATAGTTAAAGCTGTTTTTTTGCGGCGTATAGTTAGATTTCCCATGTTAAGTATGGCTGTCGTTCCCGCGTCGAAATTTTAATTTTGTATTTTTTTTTGCGCAAGTCGTCCGTGAATCGGGATGGATGTAAGTCACATCTAAGTTCAAAAAATGACGAAGTTACGACGTCATTTCGTGCAAAGCACGGCGGGAAATTTTGAAACGGAGCATGCGCAGTTCATTCGGCGCGGGGACGCGCCTCATTTAAATGAATCACGCCCCCTTAATCACCGATTTGAATTCCGCCGCCAGAGATACACTACGCCGCCGTAACTTACAGCGCAAATTCGTTGTGGGTTTGAAACAGCCAAAAGTAAGTTACAGCGACGTAGCGTATCTCTGATACGCTGCGCCTATCTAATTCTATGTGAATCTGCCCCATTATGTCCAGTAACTGTGTCCAGGGAAAATCTGCCTATTTGATAGCGCACTCAGGCACATGTCTACTGTCAATACAGACAAAGGTACATAAAGTCCTATGAACATTCCGTGGTATCCAAATGCCTATGTGATCAAATTCGACCGTGACTTATATGTGTCTTTCCTTCACCAACATTCATGTGAGCATCCTACATACTGGAACGTATTGATCCCCATTCCAGGTAGTCAAAGACAGCGTGATTGGATGTATTCACTTGAAGAGAAAGTCAGCCCAGAGCAAGTAGTTACCAGCATTGTTTCTAGATTCCTAGATAGTTACATAGTTACATAGTTAGTCAGGTTGAAAAAAGACACAAGTCCATCCAGTTCAACCACAAAAAATAAAAAAAACAAAATAAAAAAACACAGTAAAATCCTATACACCCAACTCCATACCCACAGTTGATCCAGAGGAAGGCAAAAAACCCCAGCAGAGCATGATCCAATTTGCTACAGCAGGGGAAAAAATTCCTTCCTGATCCCCCGAGAGGCAATTGGATTTACCCCGGATCAACTTTACCTACAAATCTTAGTACTCAGTTATATTCTGTACATTTAGGAAAGAATCCAGGCCCTTCTTAAAGCAATCTACTGAGCTGGCCAGAACCACCTCTGGAGGGAGTCTGTTCCACATTTTCACAGCTCTTACTGTGAAAAAACCTTTCCGTATTTGGAGGTGACATCTCTTTTCCTCTAGACGTAAAGAGTGCCCCCTTGTCCTCAGTGATGACCGTAAAGTGAATAACTCAACACCAAGTTCACTGTATGGACCTCTTATATATTTGTACATGTTGATCATATCTCCCCTTATTCTCCTCTTCTGAAGAGTGAATAAATTCAGTTCCTCTAATCTTTCCTCATAGCTGAGCTCCTACATGCCTCTTATCAGTTTGGTTGCTCTTCTCTGCACTTTCTCCAGTTCTCCGATATCCTTTTTGAGAACTGGTGCCCAAAACTGAACTGCATATTCCAGATGAGGTCTTACTAATGATTTGTACAGGGGCAAAATTATATCTCTGTCTCTGGAGTCCATCCCTCTCTTAATACAAGAAAGGACTTTGCTCGCTTTGGAAACCGCAGCTTGGCATTGCATGCCATTATTGAGCTTATGATCTACCAAAACCCACAGATCCTTCACTACAGATCCCCCCAGTTGTACTCCCCCTAGTATGTATGATGCATGCATATTCTTAGCCCCCAAGTGCATAACTTTACATTTATCTACATTAAACCTCATCTGCCACTTAGTCGCCCAATTAGACAGACCATTGAGGTCGGCTTGTAAATTGGAGACATCCTGCAAGGACGTTATTCCACTGCATAGCTTGGTGTCATCTGCAAAGACAGAAATGTTACTTTTGATCTCAGACCCAATATCATTTATAAATATATTGAAAAGTAAGGGTCCCAGCACTGAACCTTGGGGGTACACCACTGATAACCTTGGACCATTCAGAGTAAGAATCATTAACCACGACTCTCTGAATTCTGTCTTTCAGCCAGTTTTCTATCCATTTACAAACTGATATATCCAATCCTGTAGACCTTACCTTACACATGAGCCGTGTGTGCGGAACTGTATCGAACGCTTTTGCAAAATCCAAATATATCACGTCCACAGCCACGCCTCTGTCCAGGGTTTTACTTACCTCTTCATAAAAGGAAATCAGGTTTGTCTGACAACTTCTGTCTTTCATGAATCCATGTTGTCTGCTGCTTAAATAGTTTTTTTCCAGCAAGAACTCATCCATGTGGTCTTTTATTAAACGTTCCAGTATCTTCCCAACTATAGAAGTTAAACTAACAGGTCTATAGTTACTTGGTAAAGACTTTGTTCCCTTTTTAAATATGGGCACCACATTGGCCCTGCGCCAATCCAGTGGTACTATTCCTGTCTTTAATGAGTCCCTAAATATTAGATACAGTGGCTTTGAAATGACAGAGCTCAACTCACCTAGGATCCGTGGATGGATGCCATCAGGTCCAGGTGCTTTATCCACCTTTATTCTGTCTAAATATTTCTGGACCATATCACTTTTGAGCCATTGTGGATTTGGGGCTGTGTCACTCCCACCCCCATTTTGGACATGAGCTCCCCCATGCTTCATTGTATACACAGAGCTGAAGAAAACATTCAATAAATTTGCCTTCTCTTTGTCCCCAGTCACCCACTCTAGATTATTTTGTAAGGGGCCTACATGCTCAGACTTCACCTTTTTACTATTAATATATTTAAAGAATTTTTTGAGGTTTGTCCTACTATCTTTTGCAATCTGTCGTTCGTTTTGAATTTTTGCATCCTTGATTTCCTTTTTGCATATCCTGTTATATTCTTTGTAACATTTAAACAACACTAGTGTTCCTTCATTTTTATATTTTTTAAAAGCTACTTTCTTATTGTTTATAGCTTTTTTAACTTTGACCGTGAGCCACATAGGTTTTATTTTTAGCCTTTTAAACTTATTGCCCATGGGAACATACTTCGCAGTGAGGTTCCACACAGTCTTTTTGAAGAATTCCCATTTCTGTTCTGTGTTCATCTGTGCCAATAGTCCCTCCCAGTCCAAGTCCTGGAGAGCAGCCCTCATCCTTGGAAAATTTGCTCTCTTAAAATTTAGTGTTTTAATATTTCCTGTATGTACAGGTATTTCTTGCTTATAGTTAACATTAAATGAAATCATGTTATGATCACTGCTACCCAGGTGTTCCTTTATCTGAACATTAGTAATAAGCTCTGCATGGTTTGAGATTATCAGGTCCAACAGGGCATCATTCCTAGTTGGGGCCTCAATAAACTGCACCATAAAATTGTCCTGCAATAGGTTTTTAAATTTTTGTCCTTTAACTGTCCCAGAAGTGCCATTAATCCAGTCAATTTCTGGGTAGTTAAAATCCCCCATTGTTATCACCGTCCCAGACCTTGCAGCCCTTTCCATCTGTGCAAGGAGCTGAGTCTCCACCTCCTCATTAACATTGGGTGGTTTATAACAAACTCCAATGATTAATTTTGAACTACGCACATCTGTATGCAGTTCCACCCATAATGCTTCAGCCTCATCACACTCTCCATCAACCAGGTTCTCTTTCACGCTTGCTTTGAGGTCACTTCTCACATAGAGACAGACCCCTCCACCTTTCCTTTTTACCCTGTCTTTCCGAAAGAGAGCATAGCCAGGAATATTAATAGCCCAGTCATGTGAGGATTGAAGCCAAGTTTCAGCAATACCGATTACATCATAGCTCTCCTCATGCACCAGAGCTTCCAGCTCACCTGTTTTGCTTGGCAGACTTCTGGCATTGGTGAACAAACACTTAAATGTATTGTTACATTTTTCTCTGGTGTTTTTCATATAATTTATAGTAGTACAAATGGCACTATTATTTCCAATGGCTGTTTGCAACATGGGAACTTTCTTGTCACCTGCCATAACCCTCCCCCCATCTATCCCCATTCCACTCTCCATTAATGTCTGACCACTAACTGACCTGTCTGCTCGATGTAATTCTAATTCACCCTCCCCCCTCAATCCTAGTTTAAATACTCCTCCAGCATTCCCATAAACCTCTCCCCCAGCACAGCAGACCCCCTTCCATTCAAGTGCAAACCGTCTATAGCATATAGGTTGCACCCCAATGAAAAGTCAGCCCAGTGCTCTAGAAACCCAAATCCCTCCTTCCTACACCAGGTCTTTAGCCATGCATTCAGCTCTCTAATCTCCCCCTGCCTTTCCTGTGTTGCGCATGGCACAGGCAATATTTCAGAGAATATCACCTTGGAGGTCCTTCCCTTCATCTTGCAGCCTAGTTCTTTAAATTGATTAAGGAGCCTCCACCTTCCATGTATACTGTCATTGGTTCCAACGTGGACCAAGTCATGCCCAGCCCCTCCCAGTAATTTATCCACCCGGTCCACCACATGCCGAACCCTGGCACCAGGGAGACAGCAAACCATTCGGTTGAAGCGATCCTGGCGACAAATTATTATATCAGTCCTTCTGATTATAGAATCCCCTATTACCACCAACTGTCTAGGCCTACCTGCACTCCCCTCCCCACCTCTACTAGATGGGTTGCTCTCCCGGCTGTTAGGGGTAGCAGTAACATCTAGGGCTGCCACCTCTGTGTTTGCCACCTCCACATCATCACCCAACGTGATGATGACGTATGCTCATAACGGCCCATGTAGAGGTAAAAGAAGAAGCCTTCTTACATTTTTCCCTTGTCCTTATATTTTTATGTCAATTTACTGTAGGAAAGCACATGCCTTATTGTATTTGTACATTGATCAATACTGAAAACTACAGGGTGGAACTTTTACAAGTTTTCAGCATACTCAATTCTTTTTCTAATTTCAGTAGGAACAGTGTCTTTCCATTCTAGATGTCGTTAGCAGTCTCGCACCTCTAAAAATCGCTAAGGAAATCCAGTTTTAAAGTCATTAAGAGCATTAAAATAGACCTTCACCTACACGCAGTTTAATCCATTAATAACACGTTGTGTGAAGCAGAGATAATGGAACTTTTCCACTGCGAAATTAAAGGATTGGAAAGGAAAAAATACAAACTCATGAGACCTAGTGAAAAGGAAAAAAGAAAAAAGAAAATAGCTTTTTTCATTTTAAAATTATTGCTATTATTGAAAAGAAACTACCAGGTAGCTTGCAGAGTTTACTGTATTAAAGATAAATTGTAGCTGAAGCTCATGTTGGGCTTCTGCATAGGACTTTAATTCTATGTTCAGACAATCTATACGTCAATATTTCGATTTAGCACCCTCCTGGATAGGTTGCTAGGATGTTAGGTAAATTTAGTTATTTTGGGCTTCTCTGTAATTATTGTAGCAGCTGTTGATTTGAGCTGCTCTGCACCTCACAAGCTGCAGGTTTAATTGCTCCCCCCTTCATTGCAGTGGTTTCTAAAACACAATGGACTGGAAGGTTTAGATGGGTAGCCAAAATATGTATTATGCTGCAGCCAATCCCTGGTGAGGTGTGCCCAGTAGGTGGCTGGAGAGGTAAATAAATAGTATGAGGCCTGGAGCAGCCCTAGTCTTGTTCTGCTACAAGGAGAAGGGGGGGGGGCAATTGGCGTTTTGGGACTTTAAGTGAGATTACATATAAAATGCATCTCCATCCCGGATTCAATATGAAATAAAAAAGATTGGGACTTTAAATGAAACAGTGTGCTGATCTGGTAAAAAATGTAATGAACCAATTGAGAGTAGTATACATGTATTAAGTAGATAAAATATCTACACAGTAAAAACAGGTAGCGTGTAAAGTGACACATAGCATAAAGATTTACATCATAATACAAATGTTAACACATAACAATGGATTTGTTCAATTCAATCAATTAATGTAGACACATAAGAACTGGGCAGTACACAACAAAAAATTGTAACATAACTTGTAAACTATAAAAGAGTCATCAAATTGGTTGATCAGAATAAAATCCCATTAGCGCATATAGCTACATCTTTGTAACCCCGATACGGCGTTTCGTGTATAAAAAACACTCCTCAGGGGCAGATGAGATGGGATATCTGGAATGACAGAGTAAAAGGTAATCAAAATATTAAACTAACTTCCAGCAGAAAGGGTGAAAAGTCAGTTAGGGGGGCGTGGCCGGACCGAGCTGAGAGATGGACGCTTGAGACCAGAGCTCCTGCCACCTCAGGGCAACTATCACCTAAAACGGAGGGCATAGCTCGAATTTTTCTCTGCTAAAGTGATGGGCACTGCGTCCAGAGCCTCCTCCGCCTCCAGGTCACGTTCGCCTAGAGAGGAAACCGGTAATTCGGTTCACTTCACCTCAGACATGTCCCGCTCACGCAGAGGAAACATGGAGCCTTCCCGCCAGAATTCTTCCTCGGGCTTTTCTCAGTCTAACCTCACGGAACATTCAGGAATCGTCCTGACGCCCTCACAGGCTGCACACAACCCGGTTCCCGGGACGGGAGCCTCCGCACAGCCGTCACAACCCTATCTGACTATCGCAGATCTTCGGTCCGTCGCGGCGGACATCAAGGATACCCTGACAACCGCCATCTCAGAGCTCCGTCTGGAGGTTAGATCCCTGACTGACAGAGTCGCCCGTACGGAGGGTGCTGTGGAGGATCACACAATTGTAATCCAACGCTCGGTCAGAAAAGTGGATGACCACACTCTACAATTAAGGGACATGAACCGTCACCTTGAGGACCTGGACAACAGGGGCCGCCGCCAAAATTTGAGGGTACGTGGGATCCCCGAAACGGTGGAGGGGGAGCATGTCCCGCAAGCAGTGACGGAGTTGTTCAATTCAGTGCTCGGTAGGCCACCTCAGGTGTCCATCAATATGGATAGAGTCCACCGAGCCCTTCGCCCTAAAGGCAAGGAGACTGATCCCCCCAGGGATATAGTTTGTTGTCTCGCGGACTATAAACTAAAGGAGGATATTGTAAAATCGGCCAGAGGGAAACAGCTGCACTACAGAGATGCTCCAGTGCAGATCTTCCAAGATCTGTCCGGGATAACACTAAAACACCGCCGGGATCTTAGACCACTGCTGGAGGTATTGAGGGCTAAGGACATCAGATATAAATGGAAGTACCCTTTCTGCCTATCAGCCTCTCATCAGGGCCGCACCGCCCTCTTGAAGGTCCCGGAGGATTTACCTCACTTCTGTGACACGCTGGGTATTCCCCAGGTGGCAGTCCCGGATTGGTACGCGGCATACCGGCAGTCGGTTAATCGATGGCCAGCACCGAGAATGGAACCGATGGAGACGCAGGCAACCAGATTCCGTCGCCGCCGTTCATCGTCAGGATCAAGGATCCACCAGGGCCAGATAGCCCCGAGGCCTGATCATTCTCCCTCCCCGCCACCGGCCTCCAGGAGGGCAAGAAGAGATTAAGGATTAGAGAGGGTATCCTGCATAGAGTTTACAGCTTTGACGCTGTTTTTTTATATTTTTTTTTCTTTCTGTTTTTTTTGACTGCCCCCATGTGTCAGTCTAATCGTTTGGGATATTCATTCCTTGACTTTTTATTATAAATTTTAGTATGTTTATCCCTTTATCTCTCTCTTTTCCAATTGCATGGATACCCAGCTAACATTGAAGTGGTCTTATGGAGCGAATAAGGCCTTCAATGTTTTATCAAAACATGAGGTGATGCATGACAGATTTCTGCCCTTACATATGTCTTTTTGGAGGCCAGGATTTGTTATTCACTGTACTGACTACAGCGCCCAGAATGCTTTGCGCGGTTAGTCGGCCTATGAACTGGACTATACAACGCACAACGTTAGAATAAGAGGCCAAACTACAACACCCAGAATGCTTAGCAGATGGATATCCTTGTCGTCACAATTGAACGTTTGAGCTTTCCTTATGGACATCGAGGGCCGGGGTTACACCCCTATGTACTGCGGAGTGTGGGGCCCTGATACTCTTCCCCACGCTTATTGAGCGTGTATACAGACCTAATAGGGCAACGATCAGAGACTGGTACGCCTGACGTTGATCACTAGGCAAAGGAGTGAGCTACGATAAGACTTCTATCTGCACAAATATGCCGCAGTTTATTGCCATGGACACGATCAACGCGCAGTTGCAGCACGGGGCAGGACTTTCTTTTTTGACAAGTGCACTCTGACTTTTACTATCCTACGGCTGTGCAGATCTATCAGGATTACCTGGGCGCGCTCTGGGTCAGGTGAGAGGAACGAAAGGAGCAACCCTAGATATCCTCAGTTGGTACGTATGTCTAGGTCAAAGTTACAACCCACGAGGACGAATCCCATCAATGGTTTATGTGGACGCTCTGCAGTTAAGATTCGATCCTGATTACCCCTAGAGAGGTTATTAGTTAGTTAATTTGCCTGATAACTCAGCAGTGTTAAGCTTTTGTATTTCTCAACCACAGAATACTACTGTCTAGAATGTTTTTTTTTTAGGTATGCTTGGAAATGGGCAGTAGGACCTGGGAGCCCGAGGTAATCGCATTTAGTTTAATAATATTTATAAACCTCCTTTCGTTAACCCCGATCAAAGAGTCATGATCTGGATGGTAGGGGGAGTTTTGTCTTAATTTTTAAGGGCCCGACCTTTGTGTTAAGATGTTATTTTTGCAGTGATTAAGGTTGATCTTTGATGGGACTTGGGGTATTGGAATGGACGAATTGGGTTTACCCCCGTCCCGAGGGGGGTGGTGCGGCCTCGCCGCTCTCATCTTTAGGGGTGGGGGGGGGGGTTTTATCACCTTGCCCCGGGATGGGGGAGGTTGGAAATATGGTGACTACAGCGCAGGGTCCCCGCCACATACAATGAGACTACATGGCTGGGCCCAGGGGGTTGGGGGAGGGATCTCCCCCATACCCTGATGCATATTCATATGTGAATAACAACGGTGAGCTCTCCCCAAATTTGCAGGTTATTTAACCGCTACCCCGCGTTGCCCTGGGGTGGCATGGCAATTATTACCTCTTAGAATAGTGATCTTTATTCTTGTTCTAAAATACGTAGTTTTTCGGCCTGTCTTGTTCAACCCCCATACGCTGACGTCCGGTGACCAGTGGGCCGGAGTTTTCTTTTTGGAGTATTGGTCCTGGGTGCGGCGTACACTCAGTCCCGAATCTAAGTTACTGACTTGGGGACTGAAGTAATTCTTTCCCTAAGTACTCGGGCTATCTTGATAAAGCTCTGAGGGCTGATTTGCAGCTTTAGAGATTTCACACCACCCTCTGAAGACCTTTACCTATACTTTACCCATCTCCCCCCTTCCCCTTTTTTTTTTTTTTTTTCTCTCTCTTCTTTCCCATTTCCTCTCTCCCCTATTTTCCCTCCCTCATATCTCCTGTCCTTGATACAATATGGCTAGTGCTATGAACCCGAACCGACAGTCCAGTGATCAGGGGAATCCCCCCATGAGACTTAAGGTATACTCCCTGAATGCGCGTGGACTAAACACTCCTGAAAAACGTTCCCAATTGCTTTCTTCTATACAAAAAGATAAACCACAAGTAGTGTTGTTGCAAGAAACACACTTCAGATCGGACAAAATACCCACGCTACGTAGCCGTTACTTCCCTGTGGCATTTCATGCTACCAACAACATCTCAAAATCCAAAGGGGTATCGATCCTGCTCTCTAAACACTGTCCATTACAGGTTGAGGATGTACAGGAGGATCCGCAGGGGAGGTTTTTATTTCTCAAGGGTAAGATACAAGGTACGCCCGTGACTATTGCTAACATATATGCCCCCAATTCACAGCATGTCCAATTCTTCCGTAATACCATTCAACTCCTTACAGCTTTCCAATCAGGTATGCTAATCTTGGGAGGTGACTTCAATGTCCCTCTTAACCCCATACTGGATACCTCGAACGGTTCCTCTTGCATGACCTATCGCGCCCTTCGGGCTATTAAAGCACAATTGAAACTACTGACCTTGCACGATTCGTGGCGAACGCTACATCCGACGGTGAAAGATTACACCTTTTATTCCCCTATGCATGCTAAGTACTCTCGTATAGATTTCATTTTTATTACACAAGCGGATTTGGTGCGCCTCTCCGATGCTACCATCGAACCTATGGTGTTATCGGATCACCACCCGACCACTATGACATTGACATGGCGAGGTATAGGTACTGGAAGGGGGGCCTGGAGGATGGATGACTCTATCCTCCTGGACCCAGCAGCAGCGGCCAACTTGTCGACTAGATTATCCCAATACTTTGATGAAAATTCCTCAAGAGAGGTTGCGCCCGCCACGGTTTGGGCTGCGCATAAGTGTGTCCTTAGGGGTGAAATCATCTCTCATATGTCGCAACGGCGTAGACTCCAAACGGCTCGTATAGTAAATCTCTCCGATAGGATTAAATCCTTAGAACTAGCCCACAAAAGTTCCTTAGCGGCAGACACCCTTGAGGCCTTAATAACGGCCAGGAAGGAGCTTTTGGGGGAATTACAGACGAGAATGAAACGTAAGTTTGCCTTTGTTCACAAACTTTACTATGAATTCGGAAATAAATCTGGGAAACTATTGGCTAATGCGCTCCAGAGGAAAAGAGAAGCCCACACGATTCACACTATTACCACCCCTACAGGGGAAGTTCTGCACAGGACCGACCTTATCGCTAAACAGTTCAGGTCATACCTATCTTCCCTATATAATCTACATACGTCGTCTTTGCCGGGGCCCACTAGCTCCCGAACACAGCTTATTGAGGAGTTCCTCTCGAAATATGGATCACCGCCTACACCTATTCCAGATTTTTCACTCTTAGATGCACCGGTCACAATAGAAGAAGCCCTGATAGCTTTAAAACAATTGAAGCCCGGAAAGTGCCCTGGCCCGGATGGTCTGACCTCGGGCTATTATAAAACATTTTCATCTATACTACTCCCACATTTTATCAAAGCCTTCAATGATCTACCATTCCCCTCCCACACAGGTACAGATCTGTTGGAAGCCCATATTACACTGATCCCTAAACCTGGAAAGGATTCCACGTTGGCCCCCAACTATCGCCCAATCTCACTATTAAACGTGGATATAAAATTATTCGCAAAAATTTTGGCCAATAGAATACTCCCTTTTTTACCAGATGTCATATCGACCGACCAGGTGGGTTTTGTCCCTGGCAGAGAAGCCAGGGACAATACCACGAAGGCGATCAGTGTTCATCACTGGCTCTCTACCAACGATTCAGAGGGTTTCCTGCTGTCCCTTGATGCCGAGAAGGCGTTTGATAGGGTAGCCTGGGACTACATGTTGGCTGTCTTACACAAAACAGGCTTTCCGGATCGCTTTATTCAAATGGTAATGGCACTTTACTCTGGTCCAACCGCTAGGATCAGGGTCAATGGCCGACTGTCGGACGCCTTCTCGGTACACAATGGAACTAGGCAGGGTTGCCCCCTTTCTCCCATGATTTTTATTCTAACCCTGGAGCCGTTTCTCAGGAGATTGAGGGACAACCGGGATGTCAGAGGTGTAACAATTGATAGCAAACAATATAAAATTGCAGCCTACGCGGATGACATCCTGTTGTTTCTGACTAACCCGTTAATCTCGATACCTAACCTCCTTAAAGATTTAAGACTGTTTAATACGATATCTAATCTGCAGATCAATTTCAATAAGTCTACGGCACTTAATATCTCCCTTACTCAAGCCACGGTCGACCTTTGTAAACAAAATTTCCCCTTTGTTTGGGAACCCAGTGACATTACATACCTGGGAATCAAGCTTCCTACGAGGCTGTCTGAACTATATGCCAAAAATTTCCAACCCACCCTGCAAACGATAAAAGAGTATCTGCTTAATTGGACCAAGGGAACTTTCTCTTGGTTTGGTAGAGCAGCACTGTTGAAAATGAACATTCTTCCCAGAATGCTGTACCTAATGCAAGCGGTTCCAATAAAAATCCCTGCCTCTTTCTTCACTTCTTTCAAGTCCCTGTGCAGGACATTCCTCTGGGCCGGACGGCCCGCTAGATTAGGGTGGGACAGGCTCACCGTCCCCAAGATGAAGGGGGGAATCGGCTTACCAGATCTAGCTCGGTACCACAAGGCGAGTCTACTAACAAGAATCGTTGACTGGCATCTACATAAGTCAGGGAAGGATTGGGTTAAGCTAGAGGCAGAGGCGTACTAAGCATGGGGCGGAGGGGGCGGGCCGCACCGGGTGCCACACACTGGGGGGGTGTCAGGCCAACGCAACCCCCTCCGCGAATGAAGAGGACTACTTAGCGTGCGGCATGATGATGGCGCGTCGCACGGTAACAGGGAGGCAGCGCTAGCGGCAGTCTAGGTAAGACACAGCTGAAGCGTGGCTTTTCAGGGGGGGGTGTGACTCGTGCGAGCCGTACCCATACCCGGGACCGCAATTATCCCTTTCTCTGTGGCAGCGCAGCGCCCGCGGCTCTGATAGATACAGCTGTGACTGTCTGACACTGACAGTCACACCGCCGAGGAGCGTGAAGCTGCAGCCGCCTCCCCCTGTGCTGTGCTGCCTGTGTGTAGACAGTGTAACACGCGGCGTGCTGATGATCATCTGTCTGACGGCATTATGGGTCTGAAGGCAAGGGGGGTGTGTGCACTATTGTAAGGGGGGGTGTGTTCTGTATATGAGGGGGGGGTGTGCTGTACATGAGGGGGGGTTCTGTATTCTGGGGGGGTTCTGTATTGTAGGGGGTGGTATCTGTATCGGAGGGGGTTCTGTATATCTGGGGGTGTTCTGTATGGTGGGGGGGGGTGTTCTGTATTGTAGGAGGTGGAGTTCTGTATTGTAGGGGGGTGGTATCTGTATAGGGGGGTTCTGTATTGTGGGGGGGGTGTGTTCTGTATTGTAGGGGGTGGTATCTGTATAGGGGGGTTCTGTATTCTGGGGGGGGTGTTCTGTATTGTAGGGGGTGGTTCTGTATATGAGGGGGGATTCTGTATTCTGGGGTGGTTCTGTATTGTGGGGGGGGGGGGTGTTCTCTATTGTAGGGGGTGGTTTCTGTATATGAGAGGGGTTCTGTATTCTGGGGGGTTCTGTATTCTGGGGGGGGGGTGTTCTGTATTGTAGGGGGTGGTATCTGTATGGGGGGGGGTTCTGTATATGAGGGGGGTTCTGTATTCTGGGGGGGAGTTCTGTATTGTAGGGGGTGGTATCTGTATGGGGGGGTTCTGTATATGAGGGGGGTTCTGTATTCTGGGGGGTTCTGTATTGTGTGGGGGGAGTTCTGTATTGTAGGGGGGTGGTATCTGTATAGGGGGGGTTCTGTATTCTGGGGGGGTTCTGTATTCTGGGGGGGTGTTCTGTATTGTAGGCGGGTGGTATCTGTATAGGGGGGGTTCTGTATTGTGGGGGGGGGGGTTCTGTATTGTAGGGGGTGGTTCTGTATATGAGGGGAGATTCTGTATTCTGAGGGGGTTCTGTATTCTGTAAGGGGTCCAGAGGTGCAGGATGCTGTGCAATGTAAAGGGGTCTAGAGGTGCAGGGTGCTGTGTAATGTAAAGGGGTCAAGAGGTGCAGTGTAATGTAAAGGGGTCCAGAGGTGCAGGGTGGTGTGTAATGTAAGGGGTCCAGAGATGCAGGGTGCTGTGTAATGTAAGGGCTCCAGAGGTGCAGGATGCTGTGTAATGTAAAGGGGTCCAGAGGTGCAGGGTGCTGTGTAATGTAAAGGGGTCAAGAGGTGCAGTGTAATGTAAAGGTGTTCAGAGATGCAGGGTGCTGTGTAATTTAAAGGGGTCCAGAGATGCAGGGTGCTGTGTAATGTAAAGGGGTCCAGAAGTGCAGTGTAATGTAAAGGGGTCCAGAGGTGCAGGGTGCTGTGTAATGTAAGGGGTCCCGAGATTCAGGGTGCTGTGTAATGTAAAGGGGCCCAGAGGTGCAGGGTGCTGTGTAATGTAAAGTGGTCCAGAGGTGCAGGGTGCTGTTTAATGTAAAGAGGTGCAGGGTGCTGTGTAATGTAAAGGGGTCCAGTGATGCAGGGTGCTGTGTAATGTAAGGGGTCCAGAGATGCAGGGTGCTGTGTAATGTAAGGGGTCCAGAGGTGCAGGGTGCTGTGTAATGTAAAGGGGTCCAGAGGTGCAGGGTGCTGTGTAATGTAAAGGGGTCCAGAAGTGCTGTGTAATGTAAAGGGGTCCAGAGGTGATGTGTAATGTAAAGGGGTCCAGAGGTGCTGTGTAATGTAAAGGGGTCCAGAGGTGCAGGGTGCTGTGTAATGTAAAGGGATCCAGAGGTGCAGGGTGGTGTGTAATGTAAAGGGGTCCAGAGGTGCAGGGTGCTGTTAAATGTAAAGAGGTGCAGGGTGCTGTGTAATGTAAGGGGTCCAGAGATGCAGGGTGCTGTGTAATGTAAAGGGGTCCAGAGATACAGGGTGCTGTGTAATGTAAAGTGGTCCAGAGGTGCAGGGTGCTGTGTAATGTAAAGGGGTCCAGAGGTGCAGGGTGCTGTGTAATGTAAAGGGGTCCAGAGGTGCAGGGTGCTGTGTAATGTAAAGGGGTCCAGAGGTGCAGGGTGCTGTGTAATGTAAGGGGTCCAGAGATGCAGGGTGCTGTGTAATGTAAAGGGGTCCAGAGATACAGGGTGCTGTGTAATGTAAAGGGGTCCAGAGGTGCAGGGTGCTGTGTAATGTAAAGGGGTCCAGAGGTGCAGGGTGCTGTGTAATGTAAAGGGGTCCAGAAGTGCTGTGTAATGTAAAGGGGTCCAGAGGTGATGTGTAATGTAAAGGGGTCCAGAGGTGCTGTGTAATGTAAAGGGGTCCAGAGATGCAGGGTGCTGTGTAATGTAAAGGGATCCAGAGGTGCAGGGTGGTGTGTAATGTAAAGGGGTCCAGAGGTGCAGGGTGCTGTTTAATGTAAAGAGGTGCAGGGTGCTGTGTAATGTAAAGGGGTCCAGAGATGCAGGGTGCTGTGTAATGTAAAGGGGTCCAGAGATACAGGGTGCTGTGTAATGTAAAGGGGTCCAGAGGTGCAGGGTGCTGTGTAATGTAAAGGGGTCCAGAGGTGCAGGGTGCTGTGTAATGTAAAGGGGTCCAGAGGTGCAGGGTGCTGTGTAATGTAAAGGGGTCCAGAGGTGCAGGGTGCTGTGTAATGTAAGGGGTCCAGAGATGCAGGGTGCTGTGTAATGTAAAGGGGTCCAGAGATACAGGGTGCTGTGTAATGTAAAGGGGTCCAGAGGTGCAGGGTGCTGTGTAATGTAAAGGGGTCCAAGGGTGCTGTGTAATGTAAAGGGGTCCAGAAGTGCTGTGTAATGTAAAGGGGTCCAGAGGTGATGTGTAATGTAAAGGGGTCCAGAGGTGCTGTGTAATGTAAAGGGGTCCAGAGATGCAGGGTGCTGTGTAATGTAAAGGGATCCAGAGGTGCAGGGTGGTGTGTAATGTAAAGGGGTCTAGAGGTGCAGGGTGCTGTGTAATGTAAAGGGGTCCAGAAGTGCTGTGTAATGTAAAGGGGTCCAGAGGTGATGTGTAATGTAAAGGGGTCCAGAGGTGCAGGGTGCTGTGTAATGTAAGGGGTCCAGTGATGCAGGGTGCTGTGTAATGTAAGGGGTCCAGAGGTGCAGGGTGCTGTGTAATGTAAAGGGGTCCAGAAGTGCTGTGTAATGTAAAGGGGTCCAGAGGTGCTGTGTAATGTAAGGGGTCCAGAGGTGCAGGGTGCTGTGTAATGTAAAGGGGTCCAGAAGTGCTGTGTAATGTAAAGGGGTCCAGAGGTGCTGTGTAATGTAAGGGGTCCAGAGGTGCAGGGTGCTGTGTAATGTAAAGGGGTCCAGAAGTGCAGTGTAATGTAAAGGGGTCCAGAGTGCTGTGAAATGTAAAGGGGTCCCGTGGTGCAGTTGTGGAGAGGGGGTACACAGTAGTGACAAAGAAATATTGAAGGATGCAGGGGGCACAGTGGGGTGTTTTTACATTTTACCGGGGGGGGGGTGCCAGATATTGGATCCGCCCCGGGTGCCAAATGTTCTAGGTACGCCCCTGGCTAGAGGAAGCATTTGCGGGGTGTGAAATATCCCATCTTCCATGGATAGACTCGAAATTAACCCCTAAAGCTTGTAAAACTCACCCTTTGATTGGCCCGACACTGCTGTGCTTCAGGGCTATGAATAGATCTATGAATGTAGTTACATTTCCGGGACCCATGACACCCCTGAACAATAACCCAGGGTTTCCGGAAGATATCCTGGCCCTGGACCCGGTTAGGTCCCAGATGACACCCACGTTAAGAGCACAAATTTTTTTTCACTCAGATTCATTGCTGACGCAGACGGAAATGACCACGAGATTCCCAGATTTTAATATACCCCGTTTTAAATTTTTCCAAATCCGACAATTTTTTTGTAAAGCACCTTCAATGGCACAATGGCACAGAGAACTCACACCTTTTGAAGCATTGTGTGACCAAACTGAACCGCAACGTCACTTGATCTCTAAATTGTATGCTTTGCTCACGCCAAATAAGACACTTAACACGGACATTCACAGTAAGTGGGAAACAGACCTTGCTACTACCTTCTCTGACGAAGATTGGAAAGCGATTTGGTCCCATGCACACAAAGGATCAATAAATGTATCTGCCCAAGAGAACAGATATAAAATGTATTCAAGGTGGTACAAGACTCCCAGTAGACTACACAAAATATTCCCTAATGTCCCCCCTGTGTGCTGGAGATGCAACTCGGCCGAAGGGACTCTTCTGCACATATGGTGGGAATGCCCGTCAATTCAAACTTTTTGGGCGGAAGTCCATGCCCTCATTGTCCGAATAACCACATACACACCAGATTTCACCCCGGCACAATATTTACTCCATCACACTTCCTTACCTCAATCAATTTACAGCAAATCCTTATAAGATTCACTTGATCAATGCAGCTTCTCAGTGCATCCCTGTGCGATGGAAGGATCCTCAACCTCCCACGATAGGTGACTGGCACAATAGGGTTATTAAAATTGAGGAAATGGAACGGATCATTCATCAAGCAAAGGACAGGGCTAAGAAATTTAGATACACTTGGGGGTGCTGGACACAATACAGGGAATCTTTATCCAAGGGAGCTCCGCTTGCCTCCTCAGATAACCTAATTCAGCAGACCCCAACTGATAATACTTAAACGCTGGATAAAAGTACATCCTTTTCTTTCCTGATTCCTTCCCCCCCCTCCTTGCTCTTTCAGCTATCTTTCTAAATGGTTATGAATTTGAGTTTAGGGCCCAAACTTCAGTAGACGCTATCGAGGAAATGTACCTTTAAGGATGATGATCCTATCTGATTAGTTCACCCAAGTGTAGGTTAGGATAATTATCAACCTCTACCCCTCATGAGATTAAAAATTTTCCCTCCCCTTTTTTTTTTTTTTTTTTTTTTTTCTCCTCATCCTGATATGGCTGACTTTTACCCAGGTTTATATCACGGGGACCCTACGAGCCCAAGGACCATGCCAACCCTACCCTTTGGGTTGATACCACGATTATCCTCCCGTCCACAGTGTAGTTCCCATTAGGGGTGGACTTTTTGAGAATGGGATTGGCGATGGTCTCCTACGCAATCTTTTTTGACATAGGGTCCCTAATCACCTACGCCTCTCCGAGCGGTTCTTTGATCCCTCGTTCAAGGACTCGGGTGGGGGTCAGTTCCCCTCCCCTTCAGAGGATCTCCAATTTATATATGAACTAGATATTTCTTAATCATTACAAGACTGGAATAAATGCATTATTACTGTTTGCTTTCCTTTGTACAAGAAATGTGATTTTGTCAGCCTTGTGAAATGCACTGTACATGTTAATATTCCTGATTATTTATATTTGTTTAATAAATAAATAAATAAATTTGGAAAAAAAAAAAAGATTACTACAAGCTGTACTAGAAGCCAAAAAAAAAAAAAAAAAAAAAGTCAGTTAGGCCCCATACACACGGGAGGATTTATCCGCGCATACGGTCCAGCGGACCGCTTCCGCGGATAAATCCTCTTGAGGATTTCAGCAGATTTTAATGCGATGGAGTGTACTCACCATCGCATTGAAATCCACGCCGAAATCCTCTGGCGATGACGTGTCGCGCCGTCGCCGCGATTTCGAAGCGGCGACGTGCGCGACGCTGTCATATAAGGAATTCCACGCATGCGTCGAATCATTACGACGCATGCGGGGGATCCCTTCGGACGGATGGATCCGGTGAGTCTATACAGACCAGCGGATCCATCCGTTGGGATGGATTCCAGCAGATGGATTTGTTTGGCATGTCAGCAAATATTCGATCTGCTGGAATCCATCCCAGGGGAGAAATATCCGCGGAAACAGATCCGCTGGAGTGTACACACCATAGGATATATCCGCTGAAACCCATTTGCTGGGATTTTTCAGCGGATGGATTCTATCGTGTGTACGGGGCCTTAGGGTTACTTACATAGTGATGTATGTGAAAAATATAGAACCAAAAAGGCTGTCCATTCCGGGAGCTGAGGTGGCAAAGGATCAACTAGCAGCACGCAAAGGCATCACCCCCAGGTAGCAGGTCGCCATGGATGTCATTGAGTAGGGTATTCCCTCATAGTCCCATGTAGAAATCTGTAGTAAATAGGTGAATCCATCAGGGATAATCCATAGTGTGAGAGGGTAGTGAGATGAGGGCTAACTAATAAGTGATAGTAATTACCTTGTGCATGTGTAATGAGGCAGCGACTGACCAGTACTGGGGCATCTGCATACAAATGACAACAGGCTAGATACCTGGGGAGACGCCTATGTAGCGTGCCGCACGTGCGTGAGGTTGCCACCAATGTCACGTTAGCTCGATAGTGAAGTAGGCGGAGCCACAGTCGGGCGGTGTGGAAACCCGCCCTGAAGTGACGCCGCACATACCAGCTGAGTCGGCTGAAGATGGATCATGTGCGCCCGGGTAGGCAGCGCGTGACGCTGATGCTCTGACAGCATCCGCCCCAACTTCCTATACATTCCCCGCCCAAAACCGGGCGGAAGAAGGGGGGGAGGAAAAAAGGGGAGGGCACCATGGGCGCATCACAGTCCCGGGTAACTGACAGAAAAACGATCCAAAGGATTCACAAAAATACATTAAATATTGCATGATGTACTCAGCAACCAAGTGGAGCAATACAATCGTAGGTAAAGTGTCCTTATGGTATTAATAGATGGTACACAGCTTGACAAAGTAGACCCCATATAAAAGAACACTGTTTCCATCCCTAGTACTGGTACAAGGAGATATGTTATCTACTTAATACATGTATACTACTCTCAATTGGTTCATTTCATTTTTTACCCCTATTAGCACACTGTTTCATTTTAAGTCCCAATCTTTTTTATTTCGTCTAGTCTTGTTCTGCTGTAAACTTTTATTTTTTTATATATATATATATATATATATATATATATATATATATATATATATATATATAACACAACCACATTAGTTAGTTTGGACAAAAATATGGAAACACTACATGATTTGCAGGTGTGAGAGTGACAACATGTTTTGCATGGAAAGCGGAAGTGGTGTAGCATTCTTTTGCTTCTGCTGTGTGGAGAGACCCCTAGCTAATACCGTGTGCTGCTATTAATACGGCATCATGTAAAGGGCTTACTGAGTTTCAAATAGTGCCCATTTTTGGTTCTTGCTTAGCGAGTGTCTCTGTCACTGAACTTGCCAATTTATTTGCGGTGTCGCGAGGTACAGTATCAATGGTTATGACAGCAGACAGTAAAGAACCATTTAATATTATTAATATAAAAACAGTCCCCACCAATAGATGGTTGTTAAGGAGTGGGCTGGGGAGCCAGCCGCCACGTCCTTATCAACGGATGACTCATCAGTTAGGGTTCCCCACTGACAGCTGAATGTAAAGAAAACATGGAAATTAAAAATTATGACAATAACTCGCCATTTTTTATTAAAACTTCATTGAGTCCCCCCAAAATCCATCCCAGACCCTTATCCAAGCATGCAGCCCAGCAGGACAGAAAAGGGAGGGGACGAGCAAGTGCTCTCCCCTCCTGAACCATACCAAGCCACATGCCCTCAACATGGGGGGGTGCTTTGAGCTGGGAGGGAGCTCTGCCCCCTCCACCCCAAAGCACCTTGTCCTCATGTTGATGGGGACAAGGACCTCTTCCCCACAACCCTGGGCTGTCGTTGTAGGGGTCTGCAGGTGTCAGGCTTATTGAAATCTGGAAGCCTAAAAAGCCTGAAAACCTCCAGTCCCGACAAAGGTTCCCCCTGACTGTCTGCTCCTCCACCTAACAGCTCTTATACTAGCTGATAGGAAGTGTCACCACCGCAGTATGCTCCTGGCTGGTGATGTGACAAGGGTTGGGCCCACCAGTGGGTACCCAGTGACCCCTCCCCTTAGTTATTAAAAAACTGTCAGACGGAGGAGCAGGCAGTTTGGCCGAAAACCTAAATGGCGACTGTCCCGCCCTGCCATCATTTGACTATAGGCCAAGTGGGAGCTGGTTAAACATGTAAATTACCAGAATGCATATCAAACAAGACTGCATATGTACGATATGTAATCCTTAAGACTGTGTTTATTATGATGTGCAAAAACCTATAGCAATCTTCATCTAATGTGTAAGAACATGCATATTTAACATGACATCAGTGACATATACACAGGGCTGTGTTTAATGAGGGACCAGGTAAAAATGTTAATAGCATTTTTGTAAGTCAGTTGGACGCATATGGCCTGATTCAGTAAAGGGTGCTATTAGTTTTAACATCTTATTTCAGCGTGTTTTCACATGCTGACACATAACAGTAGTATTTGTGTTAACCTTGCCACAACATAGAACAAAGATCTGCATGAGCCACCAGCCTTTTAAATGAAGCCAAGACGTCTTTTATTGGCTCATTTCTTTTTCCAGTTGTATAATGCAGGCAAGCTGGCAGACAGCATATTTCAACCAGAAGCAAGGTGAGAGAATGACAGTTTGAGTAAACAGAACAGATTTTGCCTTCTTTTAAACAAAATAGTGGTGCTAACTTTGTAAAAGGCTCCCATTTAAAATAATGTCACATATAAGCATTGATGCTTTTCACCAGTTCATCAACAAGCTCAGTAAAGACTATTCATTCTATAAACCACTTTAATGTTTTCATTGTAAAATTATTCAGATGCTCATTTATTCCCCATTTGACAAGCAGCAAAACAAATACTGTTGGCATTTTCCCTCTCTACTCTATACTCTCAGTATTTGCCTTATCTGCATGTCGTCATAAAGCTTTCCCTTTGCACTAAATGCGGTATCCATGTACAGCTTCGTCCTGTATATCTCAGTGTGTTTCAAACTCCAAAAGGGTTAAAAATACCTTGGAGACAATCCTCAAGGCCTTTAAAAAGCCTCAGATACCATCTCATCCATCTTTCCCAAGCTCATTCACTTGAGCAGTGCAGACTAACAGAGCATGTTTATAAAAACCTACAGTGTAGGAGCCCTGAGTTTGAGTTTTACAGCCAAACAGATTATACTCTGGGTGAATATGTCAGGTTGATTTATTATGCAGCTTAAAGGAGAAAATAAGCAATCCCTATAGAGTTAGGCTCTGCAGGGACTGAGTTGTACTGGAAGAGGAGCCTTTAAGCTGACAGTTTGTTATGGAACATCACTTACACCTATATTCCTTCTGAGATATTGTTTTATCAAGCTGGAAATTTACAGTTGGATGCACCTCCACATCATCAACATTGTCCCAAGTCATGAGTAGCTGGTCCAGAAACGGAATACCGCAGTGCAGTACTGCAGACTGCACTGCGGTATTCAATGTATATGTGCAGTCTACACATGCCCTCTTTTAAAGAGGATCTGGATCTGTCCCATGAAAGCTGTGCCAAAAACGACAAGCAGATGGTAAATAACTAGTCACCAGCATTGCTTGTGGTCTCCCTGTAGCTTATCTTTTTCTGACTTACCCTGCCTTGTTCCACGCTGTGTCCCTGTGGGGTGGTGGCCATTTTTTTTTATCAGAAAAATGGTTTATTGTGCCAAAAAAATAAAGTACAGGAATATAGATCAGCATATATGAAAATTACAAAATATTGTCCAAGGAATACAAGTACCTTACATATGCTAGAACAAAGGCACCAGGAGATTACAGAAACCATACATAGTCAATGACAAATTTTAAACAGTGCCGGGTAGGCGAGAAACCGCCTCGCCCCCCAACACAACCAAACATTAGGCCAACAGGCCACTGGTGGCCATTTTTAGATATAGGGCTTGCTTCCTTATGGTTTAGCTGCCCCACTGGTGGCTGGCGATCTGATAACTGGTGAGGGGATATTCCAGAAGCAACAGGAGAGATTTAGAAAGCAAAGGTTCACAAATTTAATGAAATAAAGCAGGGAGATGTTGCTACGGCAGATCATGAGCTACATTTTCCTCTTCAGCAAGGATAACAGTGGGCAAAACAGTAGTGACATAACCAAACCTCCCTACAAATCTCACAAGCCTAGCAGTCATGTGCAGCAGCATATTAGATGACCTCACACTGCAGATATTCAACTATGAGGCCTCATTTACATGGGCTTACTTAAGCGCTTAAGTAAGGCCAAATAAGATCTGTGTTTGCCCGCATGGGGATGCACATGCGCTCTGTGCATCCCCATGCAGGCAGTCCCATTCTGTGTCTGCATGGCCACACTCTCGCAAAGTTGTTATATTGAGAGCAGTATCCATGTCCATGCAGCTGCTGTGTGCCAATTTAACATAAATGAGAAACACAGCACTACACGGTGTATGCTTTTATATGCTCATGTTAATGAGGCCTTGGGTAATGCACTGCTATTTGACAGGAGAAAAATTCAAATCTTTCAGGCTACTGCTTGAGCACAATAAACATTTTTAAATGATCCCAATTACACAATAGTCTTCTTTTGTTGGGTACAGGTCTTTACCAAGAGGTACTTTTTAAAAAAAAATCAAACACACAGTAGTTTTCAATGGATTATTTTCTCCTTTGCAACACATGGAGATACGGAATAAAGAAATTGCCCAAATATCCTTTACAAAAAGGTAAAACTGTTGTAACAAATATTTTCTATATTAAAATAAAGCTAAATATTGATTTTGACTTTGTATTACCAGTCTGCTGTAAGCAAGGCTTATAAATGAATGAATGAATTTAAAATAAATAAACCTACTTGAATTTCTTCTCATATCAACCTGAATTTGTAGAATTTATAGTTGATATTTAATAATTGCTAATAGGAAATGTACCAAATGTTTTTGCCATGTGTACAATTCCCTGCAAGTTGGGGAAACTGGACACAATAAGGGCTTATTCACACTTGCTTTGGCTTCAACACACATTAACGGCTAGTTTGCACTTGCTTTAAAACATGGCTTTGGGCAGGCTTTGTTAAAGCTCTTTAAACACTTGTCAAAGCTCCTGTCACTAAATAAAGTGGTTAGCTTACAGTCCTGTTACACCTTGCTTTTGCTTTGCTTTGCTTCGGCTTCGCTTCAAAAATTATACCCCATGTAGCTTTAGTGGTGCTTCAAAGCCTCCATAGAAGTCAAAGCTTGCTTGAAGCCCCACCAAAACCTCGTCGAAGCCCCACCAAAGCCCCATTGAAGCCCCAACAAATCCTCATCAAAGCCCCACCAAAGCCTCCTTGAAGCACCAAGCAAAAGCATGGTGTAAACAGGACTGTAAGCTAAGAGTTCAGAGAGCTTTAACAAAGTGTGTCCGAAGCCATGTTTTGAAGCAAGTGTAAACTAGTCCTTAGAGATTTGTAGAGCTGCAGTACATTCTTAGTACAATCTGTAAAAAGTGGAAGGGTAAACCATGAATTATATTTTGCATAAATCAGATAGTAGCAGAATGTATAAAATAAAACAATATACAGTATACTGTATGTCACAGGTTGTGTAGATTCTGTGTGTTTTAAGTGGGTACTGTATGCTCCCCAGAGGAATGCCCAGACTAAAAGTGTAACTATTATTAAAGTAAAAAGCATTACATTGTATATGGTACAGTTAGTGTTACCGGTCCCAAAATATAGATTAAGGGAACCGATGATTGTAGACGTACTGATGTGATGTGATCATCTCGGCGGGTACTACAAAAATACACGAACAAGAGAATATATGACCATGCTTCTTTATGATGTGAAATGAGTTTCCCTTTTACATAACAATACATACAGTTTTTTTTAGTTACATGTTCATAATTGTTAACATAACAACAGTACAGATTGGACTGAAATACTTTAAAACATAGCTGCAACAATGAATACCATTATATTTTAATAAACATACATTTCCCTTTTATTCCGTGTTATAGACACTTATCTTATCTCTATGGCACACTTTAGCTGTGTCATAATGAGAATTATACTGCATTGCTTATAAATATATACATTCTGAAGCAATTCTCTCTTTTGACCACTAGATGGCGCACCTTGCATAAATGAACAAGCAGTGTATAACCTTTCCATGTGGCTAATAATATAATTTTAACATGTGCTTCTAATATATATAACTTTGCATAAATCAGGTTGAAATATACCCATATATAACAGTCTAGTGCTTGCAATAAACAGTTGCTCCGACCAGTACAATAGACCTAGGGTTTTTCGCTATTTTCACTGCTCTCAACACATGCTGCTTTGAAAGTCTAATTACAGCCAAACTATTGCACAAAATCTACTTAAACTTTCTCCTGCAACTGCTCTAGATGTTTAGGAATCTTTCTAGTACAGTTTAGTAAGAATGAGAAAGGTTTAAAGTACATACCTACAAAAATACACGAACAGGAAGACATATGACCATGCTTCTTTATGATGTGAAATGAGTTTCACTTAGTCACATGATGCATGTGGCCTTATATAGACTCTGTTCGGGTACCCTCTCTGCCATCTACTGGTTGTTTTATAGAATAGCAGGATATCAAAAAATAACAATAAAAATAAATGAATGTAGGCTATGGGGTGCCTGTTTTGTCTTTCAAGTGATACCCCAGCCCGTCACACTCTCCCCTCCTTTAGTTAATGGCTCCTGACATTACACTGAATTGTACTCTGAACTCTATTGAGTGATTTAAGAAACCCAACTAGGTACTTGCTGCCACCACGGAGCTATGTTAACTACCTGGTATGTCATGGGAGTAGCTAGCATTGTAGGAGTTTGTACGGTGTGAACCTGACTTGGTCTGTAGGTTGGATGACCTAGTGTATCATATGTAAAGATCTCTTTAGACTTAGTTTGCCTGGTAGATCTTCTTACAGGAGTTGAGTCTTCTCCATCAACATCATTCTCTATTAGCATATCTTGGCTCACCGGTAAGTCTTGACTTAATGGGTGTAATTCTGCAGTGTCTAGTTCCACCATGTCTGAAGCCCAAACTTGGTCGCCAACTACTGTTCCATCATTTTGTTCTTGTTCAAGATTGGGTGTGGTAGTTGTAGGATAGAACTCTGGAGCAGAAATTCTTAATGGCGGTTTTTGTACGTTTTGAGAGTTTTGTTGAGGCACAACGTGATCATGACTTTCTGTAGTCTCCGGTACATAAGAATAATACCATCCTTCATCATCGGAACCTTCCTTCTCCTGGTTCAGATCCATGCTAGTCTCTTTCCTGTTACTTGATTGTCTTTTGTTCATCGGTACTCTTGGAATGTGTCTTTCAATGGGTAGGTCATTTACTGGTAGTAACAGATTTCTGTGCAGTACTCGAATAGTCTTTTTACCACTTACAGGCTGAATTTTGTACACAGGCCCATCTTTGATTCTTTCTACTACTTTGTGTACTGATTCTTCCCAGTATGAACGAAGTTTACCAGGACCTCCTCTTTCAGAGAGATTTCGCACTAAGACCCGATCACCCGGTTGGAGAGGTGCTCCTTTTATCTTCTTGTCATAGTACTTCTTCCCTTTGGCAGATGATTTTTGGCTATTCTCGGATGCGATCTTGTAAGCTTCTTGCATTCTGGATGCCCATTTCTGAGTAAATGTTGGTTGACTTTCTGATTCTTTTTCCAAATTTAGATTGAGCATTAGGTCAATCGGCAAACGAGGAGATCTCCCATACAGTAGAAAGAATGGCGAGTATCCAGTGGCTTCATGCCTGGTGCAATTGTATGCATGAACCATGTGTGGAAGATGTTCTTTCCAATCTGACTTTTTCTCTTCCTCTAAGGTACGAAGCATCTGTAACAAAGTACGGTTCAGTCTCTCCACTGGGTTACCCTGTGGATGGTATGGGGTAGTTCTTGAATGAGAAATCCCTGCCAATCGTTGCAATGTCTGAAACAAGTTGTTTTCAAATTCTCTTCCTTGATCATGGTGGAGTTTCTCTGGATATCTAAAACGTGGTATGAAATCTTGAAAGATCTTTTCTGCTGCCGTTTTTCCAGATTTGTTCTTAGTTGGATACGCTTGTGCAAAGCGTGTGAAATGGTCTACCATTACGAGTATATACTCATATCCTCCTTTGCTTCTCTCCAAGTGGAGGTAATCAATGGATACTAGCTCCAAGGGTGAACTGGTAGTAATCCCACCCATAGGTGCTCTTTCTGGGATATTTGGACGCTTTTGTTTGATGCAGTTACACGTCTTCAGCACATATTCATCAATGTCTCTTTGCATAAATGGCCAGTAAAACCGTTCACGTGCTAGGTGGATTACCTTGTCAATGCCAATGTGACCCATGTCATCGTGAAGGCTTCTTAAGACCAATGGTTTTAGCTTTTCTGGTAGAACTAGCTGTTTTCGGGTTCCAGAGTGTCGATATAGGATTCCTTCCTCCACTATGAGTTTGTTCCATTCGTGTATCAAACGTCTTGTTTTACTGGTCATACTCTCCTTTTCTTTGTGGTTTGGAGTCCAATTGTTCTCTTTAAGCCAGACTACTTCTCTAATGTTGGTATCGTCTTCTTGTAATGCTCTGATATTCTCCTGAGTCATTGGGCAGATTGTCCGTCCTTTCAGCAATTCTTCTGCCACGTCACTTTCTGAGTGAAGAGTCAATGAGGCCACCCATGGTGCCTCTTCTTCGTTGACAGCTTTGCTCCCTTGCCACATAGCTGACACAACCTCGAATGGTACAAGCTCTGTGTACTCACTCAGATTCTCAGTGAGTTCCACCGGAAATCGTGACAGTGTATCCGCGTCAGCATTCTGTTTACCTGGCCTGTACTTGATATCAAAGTGGAAATCGGCCAGCTCACCAACCCAGCGATGACCCACAGCATTCAGTTTGGCGGTACTCAAGACATATGTCAATGGGTTGTTGTCTGTATAGACTGTGAATGTTGGAGCGTAATACAGGTAATCTCTGAATTTGTCACAGATTGCCCACTTGAGAGCTAGAAACTCAAGTTTACCAGAGTGGAGATAGTAATTGCGTTCCGCTGGGGTCAATGTTCTGGAGCCAAATCCAATAACACGAAGGTGTTCTCCTTGTCGTTGGTACAGTACAGCACCTAGGCCTTCATTGGAAGCATCAGTGTGTAAGATGAAGGGTAAGTCAAAATCAGGGTATGCTAGTATCGGTGGATTGGTTAGCATGTCCACCAATCTGACTACCACAGCTTGATGTTTGGGTGTCCATTGGATCGGTGTTTTAGATGGCACTTGTGTTTTATTTCCATCTCTCTTTGTCGGTTCCCCGCGCCGGTTTTTGGTGCTGGATGTAGCAGATTCTTTCTCAGTGTTCTGCAAAAGTTCATACAGTGGTTTAGCAAGTCGAGAGAAATCTTGAATGAAGGACCTGTAGTAGCTCAGGAATCCTAACAAAGTTCTGACTCCTCCAACTGTTTTTGGTTCTTTCCTTTTCAACTGCAATACCGCTTCAAGATCATTTGGGTCAATTTTTATGCCTTCTTCTGACACCATTCGCCCAAGGTATCGAATCTGTCGTTTAAAGAGTTCACACTTCTTCGGTCTAAGTTTGATACCATGCTCGCGCATTCGACTAAGCACTTGCCTAAGATCATCGACATGCTCCTGAAAAGTTTTGGAGTAGCAAAGTACGTCATCCAGGTATGGAGAACAACATTTGTCTCTGATGCCCTCTAGTACATTCTCCATGCATCTCTGAAAAGCTGCTGGGGCATTAGTTAATCCGAACGGAATGCGATTCCACTCCAGGAGTCCCCAGGGGGTGCTGAAAGCTGTCAGGTGTCTGGAGTCTTCGTGCACAAAGCCTTGATGATACGCACTACCCTGGTCCAGGATTGAGAACCATGTAAATCCTCCTAAGCTATCCAGCAGATCTTGTATTCTAGGTAGTGGATGTCGATCTGGAATAGTCTTCCGGTTTAACTCCCTAAAGTCCACACATAGTCGTAGGCTCCTGTCCTTCTTCCGAACACAGACAACTGGTGACGAGTATGCGGAAGAAGATTTCGTTACCCAACCTTGGTCAAGAAGGTTTTGGACATATTCTTTCACTTCCTGATATAGGGGTTTCGGTATCGAATTGTAGCGTTTCTGGACAGGAGTTTCATCTTTTAGATTTATCTTCAGTTTCAGGTTTGGAATGCTTCCTATGTCTCCCTCATCTCGAGCAAAGACATCTGATTCGTCATATAACATTTGTCTCGCTATCTCTTGTTCTTCTTCTGAGAGATTATCCAAATTGACAGGTGGGTGCCACTTAACAAATTCGTTAGTGGGTAGCTGATTTTCAGTGTCCACTTGATTCAACTGGTTTACATGAAACATTCTTTTCTTCTGGTCAATTCCCTTTTCATCGCCTTTATTTGGAGAAAACGGTAGAATCTCAGCTGCTGGAGAAATGGTACCCAATACTGTTCTGGGCGGAAGGTAGATATCATGTTCAGCACGGTTTAGTATGGGTATCTTCACTAGTTTAGAGAAACCGTTTGGTACATCTACCACTGAAGGAAATAGTTCAAGTCCTTCTTCAACTGGATATTCTGGAAGTGGTTCAAATGGCATGATTCCTCCTTTCGGCCATGCTCTAATTCTGCATTTGACTTCACCAAGCTCGCCTCCTTTGATCTGGAGTCCTTTCTTCCCCACTTTGACCACACGACTATCGGATATTTCTCCTGGGTCAGTTCCTTGACTGATAGCATTGACAATGTTATTTGCTACACTTTGTCTTACTTTCATGGCTTCACTTAGCAAGATAGTCAGGTTTTGGGTGCTGTTTGATCGGTCACGGTTTTCTCTAATCAATTCTTCGATAACATTAAACCCAAGAAGTGGATTGTCGTTACAGCAGTCGCTCACCAATATTGGCACATGGATGGCTGAGTTTCCATGTCCACTACTTTCGAATTCCAGGAGGACTTCAATCCATCCAATGAATGGAATGATGGAACCATTTGCAGCTGTAATGGATAAGTTGTCGTCACAAAGTAAATCTTGTATGTGTCTAATAGAGACACCGGGTAGAAACTTTTCTAACCATGCCTTCCCGACAATGCTGACCTGAGCTCCTGTGTCCATCAACATGTCAACCGGAACACCATTCATCCGACAAGACAATAGGCATTTTCCTCCAATTAATTGTGCTACGCGTTGTTTGGAGCATCCATTCTCTTTTGGAGGTGTTCTAGTTGACTGGTGGGTGAATACCCTATTTATCTTAGCATGGGACAGATTATTTGAGGTGGTCACTGGTTGTCCCTTTCCCAGTGACCGTCTGTCGTTTCCCGACTGTCTTCTTTTCTTCAAGCAATCAACTGCTCTGTGTCCTGTCCAACCACAGTAGAAACAATGGTAGCAGTTCTGACTCTCTCGTTTGATGCAATCATCACACCTGGGCTTGCAGTGAGCTGTATCTGGAACTTGAACATTGGTTAGTGGCTTAGTGATTCGGTTTTCAACAACAGGAGTTTGCTTCATCATCTTCTCCAGGTTCTTCGTGAGAGCCGAAACCTGTGTTGTTAGTTCCATTAGTGCAGTGTGATTTGCTCTAGCATCTCCCTCAACTCTCTTTTGCACTGTTTCTTTTTCACTATTCCCTGGTGTCTGTGACGAAAGAACAGTAAGATGTTTATGTTTAGGTGCACTGTTTAAGCGTCTCTGCCTTTCTGTTTCTTCATCAACTGATCTGGTGACCTGCTCTATGACAAAGTCATCAGTTACTGTCAAATCAGACACGTAAGGCTTGATATCTTGTCTGACATTAGAATTTTTCTCGTTTAGTCCCTGATACAGTGTATGAAGGAATACGCCTTGCACTAGTTTTTTGTCATAGTTAAACTCTAGCCTATCATGTTGTGATGTAGACAGAATTTTTTGTTTTAACCCTGCTAGCCTGTAAACAAATTGTTGTGCTGTCTCTTTTTCTTGCTGTGTAGCATTGCTAAGTTCCTGAAATAACTCAGTACCACTTCGTCCTCTCATATGTGACTTCAAAAACTTTTTCAATTCAACAACAGTAAGATCCTCTTTGTCAGTCAACATATCTTTAAAATGACCAGGTTTGATTATCCTCAACACTGTGCGTATAATTTCAGATTCAGGGAATTTTTCACTTAGACCCTCGTCAATCTGACGGCACACGCTACTGTAACTCATGTCCGAACCATGATCTGAAATTACACCACCATGCATTTTGAATTCCCTACGTGGCAATAAAGCAACGACATCAGTTAATCTCACCACCTCCGATCCCTGTTCAGTCCTTGCAGTCCCACTACTCATTTCTTTAGCAGTGGTTGCAATGTTCACAGTTGGTGTACTTTCCTTATTGAGTTTTAGTTCATCGATCTTGTCTTGGATGATGAGCAGGTAAGACATGCCTTGATCTTCTAACTTCGCCAGCTGATCACTTCTCATGTAGTCTTCAATAAATTCAACGAATTCCATTTCGTTTGCACCAGTCACTGATGGAACGTCCACGTCTCTTTCATCATCCAGCGTAATAGCGAGGCTATACAGCTGTTCTTTACTCAGCAGATGAATTTGTTTCCGGATATCCCACATCAGCGCACGACGAGGGGACGCCATCTCTGTTGCACTCTGACAACTTGCACTCACACGGCAGACGACACTCGCGACTCTCCTTGTAGCTTTGCAGTCGACTCACACTCGTCTCGCGTTTCCCTCTCACTGGTACACAACGAATCCCGGACGAGCCCCCAAAATGTTACCGGTCCCAAAATATAGATTAAGGGAACCGATGATTGTAGACGTACTGATGTGATGTGATCATCTCGGCGGGTACTACAAAAATACACGAACAAGAGAATATATGACCATGCTTCTTTATGATGTGAAATGAGTTTCCCTTTTACATAACAATACATACAGTTTTTTTTAGTTACATGTTCATAATTGTTAACATAACAACAGTACAGATTGGACTGAAATACTTTAAAACATAGCTGCAACAATGAATACCATTATATTTTAATAAACATACATTTCCCTTTTATTCCGTGTTATAGACACTTATCTTATCTCTATGGCACACTTTAGCTGTGTCATAATGAGAATTATACTGCATTGCTTATAAATATATACATTCTGAAGCAATTCTCTCTTTTGACCACTAGATGGCGCACCTTGCATAAATGAACAAGCAGTGTATAACCTTTCCATGTGGCTAATAATATAATTTTAACATGTGCTTCTAATATATATAACTTTGCATAAATCAGGTTGAAATATACCCATATATAACAGTCTAGTGCTTGCAATAAACAGTTGCTCCGACCAGTACAATAGACCTAGGGTTTTTCGCTATTTTCACTGCTCTCAACACATGCTGCTTTGAAAGTCTAATTACAGCCAAACTATTGCACAAAATCTACTTAAACTTTCTCCTGCAACTGCTCTAGATGTTTAGGAATCTTTCTAGTACAGTTTAGTAAGAATGAGAAAGGTTTAAAGTACATACCTACAAAAATACACGAACAGGAAGACATATGACCATGCTTCTTTATGATGTGAAATGAGTTTCACTTAGTCACATGATGCATGTGGCCTTATATAGACTCTGTTCGGGTACCCTCTCTGCCATCTACTGGTTGTTTTATAGAATAGCAGGATATCAAAAAATAACAATAAAAATAAATGAATGTAGGCTATGGGGTGCCTGTTTTGTCTTTCAAGTGATACCCCAGCCCGTCACATTAGTATTCTATAATAATATCAGATCATAAATTGTTTATCTGCCCCCCCCCCCCCCAAAGATTGTTTTACGCATTGATTCTCCAAGAAGATGCTATGCTGCCATAGAGACCTGGCTATTATGATATTGATCTTTTGGGCATTTGTTAAACATTGCAAGCTGCTAATTCCCGTTTCGTCCTTCCCAAGTATATAGGCCTTTTAGCCTGGGTCTTGGGAGGTATGTTTTTTTCATTGAGCAACATTTAAGAAAGAACATACCTGTTCAGTGTCTACATCCTTCAGAAGGGTACTATACAAATAAGCTTTAAAAGGAGTGAAATGCGTTAGATTGAGAGATCAGGTGAAACAGTTTGCACATCATATATCTTAATAAACCTATACAAGGCTTTTAAATGGAGAGTGGCTTCCCTTTCTTTTCTTTTGCTTAACTGTGGAAATTATGGTGCAGCGAATGACTGGCGAAAGCCTGCACCTAGAGTCAGAGAAGTAAGGGGATGTGCGCCTGTAGTGGAACAAAATACTTTGCAGTGGAAGGGTGACAACGCTGTTTATTGTACATTAAAACAGCACTGGATATTTAGTTTTAAATGGAGTAAGTGACAAACAAGATAAGTCCCAACTCCAGCTAATACTGTCTAAGCAGTTCTAACAACACTTTTTATCTCTTAAATCTTAGGAATAAAATGTCACTGTTGTAAACACCCCAACTGTGTTATAAGATGTGTCCCAACCCCTATAAGAGACATGTATGCTGGACAGCTTAACTTGCATGTAAATGTGGGGAGAAATATGAATAAAGGAACATGAAATAAATAAGAAATTCACATACTGAATACCATTATTGCAGGTATGTATCACATACAGTAACCAGAATACATTCCTGTTATTTTTTTTATTTTTTGAATGATAGCAGACCTCTAAAGCTAGCCAAACCTCTTGTAATTTTGATCAGAGTAGAGAAAGGACTTCTACCAGGTTTTTATTGTAGTCTGATTCCCCTTTGCAGAGATTTACTATCACTTTCATCCATTTGACAAGTATTAATGGGAAATTATGGGTTGTTCCTCTGATTGGGCCCCATGGCGGCAACAAAAGCACATTTATTGAGAAGAATGGGGAAAGTAATGATTAAGCACATTTTTACTGTGTGAAACATGTCTACAATGCAGCCTGTTGGCATGGCAAGGGGTGGGCAGGAATAGAGGCTGCCCTGGGCATAATAAGGGGATGGGGAAGCCCTGACCATATCCCTAAGGAAAGGGGGGATGCAGATTGGCATCTTTGCCCTGGGAGTTGGATGACCTTTTCCCGGCAATGCCTGTTGGTGTCCTGTGGTGTCACACTGGAAAACTCCACTAAAGAATTTTTGAAACGAGCTGTGGTGTGCAGCCATTTCTTTATTTGTTGCATTATATGGGGGCACCCACGTGCAGTTTTCATTCAGGCTTCCTTGCCTTACTTGGAGTGGTGGGTTGTTTTCATTCATACAGGTAAGAACATCTGCCAGACTTTTATTGCTCTTAGGCCCCATACACACAAGAGGATTTATCCGCGGATACGGTCCAGCGGACCGCATCCGCGGATAAATCCTCTCGAGGATTTCAGCAGATTTCTATGCGATGGCGTGTACACACCATCGCATTGAAATCCGCGCCGAAATCCTCTGGCGATGACGTGTCGCGCCGTCGCCGCGATTATGACGTGGCGACGGGCGCGACGCTGTCATATAAGGAATTCCACGCATGCGTCAAATCATTACGACGCGTGCGGGGAATCCCTTTGGACGGATGGATCCGGTGAGTCTGTACAGACGAGCGGATCCATCCGTGGGATCCGATTTCAGCGGATAGATATTCTGTGCATGTCGACAAATATTTATCTGCTGGAATTCGGAAATATCCGCGGATAAATATCCGCCGGAGTGTACACACCATAGAATCTATCCGCTGAAACCCATTCGATGGGATTTATCTGCGGATAGATTCTATCGTGTGTATGGGGCCTTAGAGTCTATCAATTCTAGTGACAACTGTACCTGTTGCATACAAGTAAGGCGGCTTGTACTGTAAATGGCTGAGTGTTCGCACCAAGTTTGTAGCCCCTTCAAACAAGCAAGTGTTTAGCTTCCTAAAACTCTCAGCAAAGAATTACAGTCTATGACATTATTGACTGATAACACAAGGACAGGTGATAAAACTACTAAATATTCAAGTAAGAGCAAACTCAAAAAACTGATGAATTTTGGCAGAGATAAAACACAGCGTAATTCAGAGCAAGCCAGATAACCCAAGGGATGGGTCAATACATAATCCCTAGAGTAGCAGTATTCACAGATCATAGTATTGGATTTTCACAAAGGACCAGAAAGACCTTTTTTCTGCTCAGAATTTATATTGGCTTTTAGGTGATATCACAAGTATGCTTGAATGTTCCTTAGCTGCATTCCAAGTTAAAATCCAGCACATATTGCACAGATATGTTGAGGGAGAGTGTCTGGCTTAAGATGAGTGACTCAAGGAATTTAATTGACAACCTTGAGAAGGGACTGAAAGCTACGTGGATGAGGTGAGTGGGACCTGTGAATTAAAGCAGGGGTTAACCCGTACATAACACTTTTTACCCTTAGCTTCATGCTCATTTTGTCTAGGGGAATCGGCTAGTTGTTTTAAAATATCAGCTGTACTTACCGTTTACGAGATGCATCTTCTCCGCCGCTTCCGGGTATGGGCTGCGGGACTGGGCGTTCCTATTTTGATTGACAGTCTTCCGAGAGGCTTTCCGACGGTCGCATCCATCGCGTCGCGATTTTCCTAAAGAAGCCGAAGGTCGGTGCGCAGGCGCAGTATAGAGCCGCACCGACGTTCGGCTTCTTTCGGCTACTAGTGACGCGATGGATGCGACCGTCGGAAGACTGTCAATCAAGAAGGAACGCCCGCTCCCGAAGACCCATACCCGGAAGCGACGGAGAAGATGCATCTCGAAAACGGTAAGTACAGCTCATATTTAAAAAAAAATGTTTTAAGTATATGTTGGATATGCATAGAATATAAGCATATATGATACAGTGTAGAAAACATTTCACATCTAGAGATCTCAAAAGCCTCGTACACACGATCAGTCCATCTGATGAGAACGGTCTGATGGACCGTTTTCATTGGTTAACCGATGAAGCTGACTGATGGTCCGTCGTGCCTACACACCATCGGTTAAAAAAACGATCGTGTCAGAACGCGGCGACGTAAAACACAGCGACGTGCTGAAAAAAGCAAAGTTCAATGCTTCCAAGCGTGCGTCGACTTGATTCTAAGCATGCTTGGTTAAATTTAAAGCAAGTTGTTTTTTTTTTAACTGATGGTTAAATAACCTATGGGGCCCACACACGACCGGTTTTGACCGATGAAAACGGTCCATCAGACCGGTGTCCTCTGGTTAACCTATCGTGTGTACAAGGCCAAAGAGTGCTGAGCAGTGTATGGGGCTATGCTGGACTAGAGTTAACATCAGTCCATATGATAAAAGTTTCTAAACATAAGGGCCTATTCACACCATTGTTCTTTGTTAACACACATAATGCTGTGGGTTATGTGCATTGCATAAGGACGCCTATTTATTTAAATGTGCTATCTAATGCACAAAAGGTAGCAAAGAGGTGCATGTACCAACTCTGGCAGTGCACCACAGTGCATGTTATAACGTTCATCAGAAAGGTGCATTGGGGTGCCATTGAGAAAAAGTAGCACTGCAGAGCACCAACAAATGTAACATGCACTGCTGTGTATCATGGTAACATGTATGTTCCCTCAACGCTATAGTGTGGATGGGCCTTAGAGGTTTCCACTGAGCTCACCATAAGTCTGGGGGCTAAATGCAATTGTCCATCTTACACCAGAAAATCCCCAAATTACATTTTTAAGTTACTAGAGAATGATATTACCACTGCAGACGCAAGAGACCATGCATGAATATATTCAAACAAAGTAAAACTAGTCCATCCAGGCCATAACACACAATGCAAGTGTTCACTGCACACGATCAACAGTTCATCTCATCTTTTTGAAGTAACATAAAGTGTCTTAGAACAAGAAAACCTGCTGTTCCAGATGAGGCCAGGAAGCCTCCGCACACTTTATGTTAATAGACGAAATGGCCGCACACCACTGTAGATCAAAATTCTTTATTCGGACATCCCAAAACTACAAAGACCAGAGGGCTGGGTAGACGCATTTCACACACTTCACGTGCTCTTAGTCATTACCAATGTAGTGATGACTAAGCGTGTGTGAAACGCGTCTACCCAGCACTCTGGTCTTTGTAGTTTTGTGATGTCCGAATAAAGGATTTTGATCTACAGTGGTGTGCGGCCATTTCTTCTATTAACATAAAGTGTCTACCAGGGTCACTAAAAACATTTTGTATGCATATTACAGGGCATTTGGAGCAGAAAAGATGTGTCTATTTTCTGCATATCAAAAACAAAGACCCAGCAATTAAAAGCAAGGATTTTTGGCTTGTGTAGCATCCTGTTACTTTCCGCATGGAATAATATTTTTCTGTCATCGGGTTTCAGTCATCAGACATTACCACCACATATGCAAGAAACCCTCATTTGCTTTTCATTGTTATTGTGCGCTAGACATGTGCGTTCCCGTTCGTAATGATTGGATTTTTGTACAAATTTGTTAGTATTCGTACATTCGGATCAATTTGAACATCCGAAAAGCTGAAAGAACCAAAATACGAAAATTACGGAATTACGAATAAGCCAAATAACGAACAAGCGAAAATACGAACGTACGATTGGACAATCTTACTAAAATACGAAACACCGAAACAGCAAAAGAACGAAAATTACATCTATAACGAACAATTTGCATTACGTATTTTAAATCCTTTGTCTGTTCGTATTTTCATTCGTATGTTCGTATTTTCATTTGTGTGTTTTGTAAAACCGTTTCTTTGTCTGTTCGTAAATTTGTGTACTTGCATCGTTCTTTCGAATGGGGCAGTGTAGTTAGTGAGTGATGTATCTTACTTAATATCTTAGCCAATCAGCTTATCTCTTTTGTGCTGAGTCACATTGGACAGTATAAAGCCTCGTACACACGATCGCACTTCAAACAAACTTTTCCGTGGATATTTGTCCGAAGGGAGTTGGCTGGACTTTTGAAACTGAAAAAGTTTGTCCGATGGATCGTACACACGGTCAGATTTTTTGGAAAATGCTCATTTTGAAGTTTGTTGGCAAAAAGTCCGACCGTGTGTACGGGGCTTAAAAGAAAGTCTATCTTAATATGGATTAGTCACGTTTTGAAAATTAAACTAAAAAACGAGATTTCCAAAAGTACAAAATTACGAATCAATCAAACGAAAATGATTATCTAACAAAATTACGAATTTCTATGGAGACGGTTCACACATCTCCTGGTGGCTGTGGAGCAGCTTGCACAGGAGTCCTCTGCTTCTTTGCCTCCATTGCAGGTCCGAATTCAGGCAAAAATTTGGCCCTGATTTGTCCCTGAAACGTGGAACATGGACGTACAGGACCCCTGCTGCGAGCCACATCCAGCATCAGTGTGAACCCAGCCTTACCTTTATTCTAAACATTATAATGAAAAGAGATGCTGAATGAATCCCAAAAGCTGACTATTTGCCCCACTTAGCAAATGTACAGAAGACTAAAAACAAGCATAAATGAACAACATCTTTAGCTGCACTGTGGCTAGGGAAATTTGCTTGCTTTTATCTTTTTATTGTTTTACTTTCTGTGCTAGCAGCTGTGTGTGAGTAAGCATTGCTTATGTCAGAAACTCCTACAGTTCATAGATTTTGCCATGCATTTATCCAAACAGCAAGGACAGAGGAGCAAACAGCTGGCAAGTACGAGACCCTGATTCCTTTGCTGTAATTTGTTTGGTTCTCTTTCCTTGGTAAACAATCGCATTATTGCACATAGCATCCCCACCTGAGTGGTTTAGAAGACAGAAAGGACACAGCTGGCAGAGACCACTATCTGCAGAAAGAAGAGCTATCTGATTCAAGGAGGAAGAAAATGCAGGAGCTAGCTTTTATGTACAAATTTCTATTTTATAGCCATGTTCTGGCAGAAGACACTGAATACCCACAATTCCACGAGGACCATTACGTTTCCAGTTTCTCATTATGCTTCCATAAAGAGAGGTACCCCTCAGCTCACAAGGGAGAGAACAAACACCTCTTCACAATTAAGAACACCGTAACGCGAAATATTTAGTGCGCATTAATGGCTCCTTGCAGATGTACGTTTTTTACTATAAAATTGCACATGGAACAGAATGATCGGTGACTTAAACTATAGACAAACATGTCCCATTGTTCTTGTAATTACTCCTGAATGGATGAAATCTTCCATACCACTGTAGAAATAGATGACATTTAACAGTTCAGAAGAGAGAGCACAACATGCTGAGGAAGACAAAAAGCATTAAGTTCCAAAGTTTGTCAAGTCTTAAACCAACTATAAAACTTAAAGTGCTTTAAAAACTGCTGGTTTATGATTTTTAGAATTTAAAAACTGTTTTATTTGAGACTTTTCACATGACTCTAAATGATGGAATGAAATTACTGTATATACCTGAGTATAAGCCGGGGCACCTAATTTTACCACAAAAAAAAAATGGGAAAACATATTGACTCGAGTATAAGCCTAGGGTGAGAATGCAGCAGCCACTGTAAGCGGAGAAGAGGGTCAACAATGCCCATTTGCACGCCTAACTGTGCCCATTGTAACCTCACTGTGCCCATTACCTCACTGTGCCCATCCTCACAGTGCCCATTACCTCACTGTGCCCATTACAACTTCACTTTGCCCATTACAGCGTACCTGAAATTCTTGACAGGCCGCGCTGCGGGTGTCCATTTTTTAAAACTCACGGTTTCCTCCTGGTCCCGTCCCGTTCCGTGATAGGCTCAGGTCTGGCAATCAAAGATCGAGCAGCAAAAGCCTTTTTAGATCATCATTCAATCTATCCTATTTATTTGGCTTTCTAATGTACACACAAATTCATATTAGTTGATGCACAGCTACATGTACATGTACATACTTGCATGAAAAGTCATGTGCTTATATGGCCACTGGGAATCTGCAAAAATAGGAGATAAAAATACAGTAGGACAGTTACATGTAATTACATACCGTATATACTCAAGTATAAGCCAAGTTTTTCCCTCCTGGTCCCGTCCCATTCCGTGATAGGCGTTTGACACTGTGTTTAGTGTTCCGCCTATCACGGACGTTCTTTAATTCTCGGACTCAGTTTCCCAGCAGACACTGTGTTCAGTGTTCTGCCAATCATGGAACTTCTCTTGTCCGAGGATGAAAGAACGTCCGTGATTGGCAGAACACTGAACACAGTGTCTGCTGGGAAACTGAGTCCGAGAATGAAAGAACGTCTGTGATAGGCGGAAAACTAAACACAGTGTCAAACGCCTATCACGGAATGGGACGGGACCAGGAGGGAAAAACTTGGCTTATACTCGAGTATATACGGTATGTAATTACATGTAACTGTCCTACTGTATTTTTATCTCCTATTTTTGCAGATTCCCAGTGGCCATATAAGCACATGACTTTTCATGCAAGTATGTACATGTACATGTAGCTGTGCATCAACTAATATGAATTTGTGTGTACATTAGAAAGCCAAATAAATAGGATAGATTGAATGATGATCTAAAAAGGCTTTTGCTGCTCGGTCTTTGATTGCCAGACCTGAGCCTGATGCACTATATTACCAAAAGTATTGGGACACCTGCCTTTACAAGCACATAAACTTTAATGGCATCCCATTCTTAGTCTGTAGGGTTCAACATTGATTTGGCCCATCGTTTCCAGCTATAACAGCTTCAACTCTTCTGGGAAGGCTGTCCACAAAGTTTGGGAGTGTGTCTATTGGAATGATTGACTATTCTTCCAGAAGCACATTTGTAAGGTCAGGCACTGATGCTGGATGAGAAGGCCTGGCTCGCAGTCTCTGCTCTAATTTATAACAAAGGTGTTCTATCAGCTTGAGGTCAAGTTCCTCCACCACAAACATAGTCATGTTTTTTATGGACCTTGCTTTGTGCACTGGTGCACAGTCATGTTGGAACAAAAAGGGGCCATTCCCAAACTTTTCCAACAAAGTTGGGAGCATAAAATTGTCCCAAATGCCCTAGGTTGCAGTGAAAGGAACTGTTAAGGTGTCAGTGACACCTTAACAGTTCCTTTCACTGCAACTTAGGGGCCCAGTCCAACTCCTGAAAAACAACCCCACACCATAATCCCTCCTCCACCAAATGATTTGGACCAGTGCACAAAGCAAGGTCTATAAAGACACGAATGAGCGAGTTTGGGGTGCAGAAACTTGACTGGAGTGCTGACCTCAGTGAACACCACAGATATGGCACAGGGGGTGGCATTTGTGAGGGATTTAGTATGTTCTCTGTAGCCCCGGGGCCATTTAGAGAAGCAGTATGCTTCGACGGACAGACCGGCAAACTTAAAGCTGCAAATGTAGGCCTTGTTAAGAAGTGCTTCATGCTGAAAGGCAGCTGCTCCTTTGAGGGGGAAGGGAGCCAAGGGTTTTTGGCACCCAATTTTACCCATAGGGTGCTACAGAATGTGATCTAACAGGTTCAGCTTGACATGGGCTTTTGGCAGCTGTGAAATCATGGTGGGAGATGAGGAAAAGCAGTGGTGCGGTGGTGCCGCTGGGTTATGCGTCATCTTTAACATCTGTGCATGTGCCGCGAGAAGGAACTTTTTGAAGAATAGATAATGTAAGGCTTTTCTTCCACTTTAAGCTTAGCTCAAAATTGGTCACAGGTGGTTTCTCCATGCTGTGAGTATCGCTAGGATCTCTTTATGTATGTCATATTGTGCCCTTATTTGTTACACTTGTTTATTTCAGTTGCTGTCTAAATGCTAATCCATAAGAACACATTTACTGACAATTATTCATTTTTGATAAATGGCAATATTCTGTTTGTTAATCGACTTTCATACATGATTCGTCATCAGTAAATAAAATTTTCTATTACAGCATCATAAGATATCTAGTTAGTGGTTTGTGCCGGAGTTGCAATATAACTGCATTAACATGTTTTCTAATTACACGGATCATCTGCAGTGCTTGTAAACAAATCGATTTCAGTCCAGACATCCCTCTGCAACACTGCACACAGATTTCTCTAGTACCTTGTTACCATGTTACGTTAGAAACTAGGCAACGTTTCTCTAAAATCACATTTTCCCCTCTGCTTCTGATCAACAGGTAGCATTTCATTGTTTTCAAAGTGAAAATGAAAAATGAAAGCGCTCACTTCAAATCAGCCACCTGCTGAGAGAAAGAAAGGCTAAGAAGTCTGGATGTGAAGGATTAACATGAACAGTCGCAGAAACCTTTCTCCACGATGCAGTGGTTGATTCTGGATGGGAGGCAAATTATTTCAGAGGACACTTTTAACTATCACAAAGTCATTATCGGCATACAATGGGATTGAGTGTTTTTGCGGATGAAAATAGTTCACACACAAGATCTCTAATTCTGTTTGTATGATAAATATTTGCTATTTTTAATATTAATGATATGCTAGGGATATTTTTTAAATTCCTGGAGTTCAATGGTGTCCATATGATTATGCACCAGGTACTGGAGTTACTGTACTACAATAGATCATAAATAACAAGTTAAAAGAATAGCCTATTAAAATGTGAAAAAGAAAAACCTGCCTTTGGTGCAATACAAGCTTAAAGTGTAAAGTGTAAAGCTTAAAGTGTTACTATACCCACAACAGTAAAATTACTCCTGTACTACTGTACTACTACTACTAATTACTACTGTATATGCAGTTAAGCATGCTTGTTATACTCACTGTGGAACCTAAGGGGTTAATCATCTGCATTGTGTAAAAAGACTGTTTTATTCTGTATGCACAGATCCTCCTTTTCTTCCACTGACTCCAAAACAGGTCCGGAAAATACAGATAGGTAGATTCAGGTACAATGGATTAACTTTAGGGCGGCGTAGCCTAGCCTGTTTAGGCTACACCGTCGTAAATTAGCTAGGCTAGTAGTGATTCTCAATCTACTTACCTGCTACATTACGGTGGCGTAGCCTAAAGCGGGCAGGCGTAAGGGCGCCTAATTCAAATTGGTTGGAGGGGGGCGTGTTGTATGGAAATCAGGCTTGACCTCACGTTTTTTGACGTTTTTTGCTACTGCGCATGCGCCGGGCGCCTACATTTCCCAGTGCGCATTGCGGCTAAGTACGCCGTACGGGCCTATTGATTTCGACGTGGATGTAAACGACGTAACTCCTGATTCGCGGACGACTTACTCAAACGACGGAAAAAAATCGAACCTCGCAGCGGGAACGACGGCCATACTTTAACATTGTTATTTCACTTCATAGGTGGAATAACTTTAGGCCGCCTAAGGCCTTACGGAAACAACGTAATTCGACTGCGGCGGCCGCGCGTACGTTCGTGAATCGGCGTACAAGCTCATTTACATAATCTACGCCGGCCGCAATGGAAGCGCCACCTAGCGGCCATCAGAAACATTGCAATCTAAGATAGGACGGCGCAAGCCGTCGTATCTTAGATATGTTTAAGTGTATCTCTGTTAGAGAATACACTTAAACATAGGTCGGTGCAGATTCAGAGTTAGGTCGGCTTATCTGTAGATAAGCCAGCCTAACTCTTTCTGAATCTACCTAATGCCGCATACACACCATCACTTTATGTGATGAAAAAAAATGACGTTTTTAAAAACGTCACTTTAATTGACCGTGTGTGGGGGAAAACGTCGTTTTATGTCTTGTAAAAAACGACCAAAAAAAATTGAAGCATGCTTCAATTTTATGTGTCGTTTTTCAAAAGTGCACTTTTTACTTCACAGAAATTGACCGTGTGTAGCAAAAAACGTCGTTTTCTAAGACGTTTTTTCATCCACGCATGCCCAGAAGCTACTTATGAAGCAAGCTTCAATGGTAAAACGTGGTGAACGTAACCTCACTTTGCAAGATCATTGTGAGAAAACGATGGTGTGTAGGCAACTTCGTCTTTGAAAATTGAAGTTTCAAAAACGTCATTTTTTACTTCACAGAAAGTGTCATTTTTTTTCATCACATAAAGTGATGGTGTGTATGCGGCATTAGAGTTACTGGAGTTAGGCTGCACATGCTCAGTCTGCAGTGCAGTCAGTGCAGTGTGAAAACTCCTCCTACAAGCTTTAACCAGACACTGATAGAAGTCACAAGACTGCTGATGAGAAAAGGTATTTAGCAGTTTATATTTAAAATTATTACATTTCTGTGTTCTGTGTACTGTGGGAGACCAGATATAGTGAATGCAGGGTCCTGGGTTTAGTAAAACTTTAGATCCAAAGTTTTCCCTTCTACAGTTCTTTTATTTTCTGCGACTAGATGTCCTCAGTCTGATGGCAAGCATCATTAAACCCACTTTCTCTGAGTCCAGGTCATCTAGTACCCTCCTTGTAAGTGGGAAGGGAAAACCGCATGGCTATAGGCTTATTTGTATGTAACTCAAAATTGTATGGTGTTTCCCAACTCTATGCCGATACCCAGGGAAGATGAAGCATACCTGGAAAGAGATTATTGTCTGCATTCCAAGATAAGTAATATGTCCCAGATTGCAATATGTCCCAGGTGAAACTAATATATGAGATAGACTCATTACATGCAAAGCAAGATAGTTCAAGCCGTGATTTGTCATAATTGTGATGATTATGGCTTACAGCTCAGCAGGACGATAAGCCTCTCTGGGAGGACGTCATATGGTGTCCTCGCCTTCCTGAGCCACTAGGGCGCGCGCACGCACGCGCCGCATCACTGGGAACCCGATGGGCGCGCCCGGCTGCTGCGAAGTCCGCTGGGCACCTGCGATTGCCCAGTAACTGAGCAGGACCGTGGATCTGTGTGTGTAAACACACACATATCCACGTCCTGTCAGGGAGAGGAGACCGATGGTGTGTCCCTTGTACATAGGGACACCGATCGGTCACCTCCCCCTACAGTTAGAATCACTCACTAGGGTACACATTTAACCCCTTGATCGCCCCCTAGTGTTGACCCCTTCCCTGCCAGTCACATTTACACAGTAATCAGTGCATATTTATAGCACTGTTCGCTGTGTAAATGAGAATGGTCACAAAACAGTGTCAAAAGTGTCCGATGTGTCCCTCACAATATCACAGTTATGATAAAAATCGCAGATTGCCGCCATTGCCGCCACTGCTGTTCAGATCACATGTGATGTCTGTGCGATGCGATTTCAGCCATACAAACTGTATGGCTGAAATTGCATCTCATTTGGACAAAAACACGCACAGGACCCTTTTTTTGGTCCACACCAGAATCGCATGGGTGTTCACACCTATGCGATCCGATTCATGTCCTAACTGTCAGTTCGAAGTGCGATATGCGAGCTGTAATGGGGGTGTCAATATCATTGTATGACACCTCCAAGCAGTTCGCATATGGCAGTGTGAACTGCCGTGCGAGTTGGGTGCGATGTGGGAACCCGCAGTGGATTCGCAGGGTTCCCGAATCGCACCAGTGTGAACCGAGCCTTGGTGGGAGCAGTTAGGTGACATTTGTAGGCTGTATGCTTTGGGGCTTGGTTCACACTGGTGCGATTTGGAAACCCTGCGAATCCACTGCGGGTTCCCACATCGCACCCGACTCCCACGGCAGTTCACACTGCCATATGCGAACTGCTGGGGAGTGTCATACAATGGCAATGACACCCCCATTTCAGCTCGCATATCGCACTGTGAACTGACAGTTTGGACAAGAATCAGATTGCATATGTGTGAACACCCATGCGATTCTGGTGCGGACCAAAAAAGGGTCCTGTGCGTGTTTGGTTACGAATGTGATGTGATTTCAGCCATACAGTTTGTATGGCTGAAATCGCATCACACAGACATTGCATGTGATCTGAACAGCAATGCGGTGTGAATCACAGGAATGGGGAGTGTACAGTGGTGGGTAGTACGTGCAGGATGGTGTCAGGCTAGTGGACAGTGTCAGATAATTTTTTTATTTTACAATTTAATATTTTTTTTTCCAAAGGGTTTTTTGGGACCAGTGTGTTTTTTTTATTTTTATTAATTTTTACAATTACATTTGTTTAATTATTTTTTTTCCAAAATGTTTTTTGGGACCAGTGTATTTTTTTTATTTTTATAAATGTTTACAATTAAATTTGTTTAATTATTTTTTTTTACAATTTATTTTTGTACTATTGGTGAGAGGGTGGGGTTTTATTTTTTTAAATATATTTTTTCACAGTGCTTTGGTAAAGGGGGTGGGGTAGTTGTTGGTGTCAGTGGGGCAGTGGTCAGTGGGGTAGTGGTCAGTGTGAGTGGACGATGTCAGTGGATGGTGTCAGTGGTCTGTGTCAGTGGGGTAGTGGTCGGTGTCAGTGGGGCAGTGGTCAGTGGGGTAGTGGTCGGTGTCAGTGGACGATGTCAGTGGGGTAGTTGTCTGTGTCAGTGGGGCAGTGGTCAGTGGGGTAGTGGTCGGTGTCAGTGGACGATGTCAGTGGGGTAGTGGTCGGTGTCAGTGGACGATGTCAGTGTCAGTGGGGCAGTGGTCAGTGTCAGTGGACAATGTCAGTGGTCAGTGGGGTAGTGGTCGGTGTCAGTGGACGATGTCAGTGTCAGTGGTCAGTGGGGTAGTGGTCGGTGTCAGTGGACGATGTCAGTAACCGTGGGGCAGTGGTCTTGGGGTAGTGGTCAGTGTCAGTGGACGATGTCGGTGAGGTAGTGGTCGGTGTCAGTGGACGATGTCAGTGGGGTAGTGGTTGGTGTCAGAGGACGATGTCAGTGGGGTAGTGGTCAGTGTTAGTGGTCTTGGGGCTCTGGACCGTGTCAGTATGGGGGGGCGGTTGTTGTGTCAGTTGTTTTTTTTTTTTTTTACAATTTTTTTATTTATTTTTTTATCAGTCCTGTGGGGGGCGTTGGTGACATATCAGGGGTCTAAACAGAGACCCCTGGCATCTCCCATTTGAGACAGAGAAAGGGACAGAGGACATTCATTCCCCAGTCCTTTTCTCTGCACAGAAGATGAATGGAGGGAAGACAGCTTCTCCCCTCCATTCATAAACTGAGCAGAGTAACACACAGGTTACTCTGCTTAGTTATCACAGGGCACACAGCGATCGCCCCCGCCCCCCCTCGCAGCCCTCGCACAGATCGCACAGATCTACCCGCTCGCCCCCGCCCCCCTTCGCATCCCTCGGTAGAGGAGAGAGAGGGAAGACGGCAGATGAGGAGGGTGGAGGAGGAGGAAGACACAGGGGAATGTGAACACACAGGGGAATGTAAACACACGGGTGGGGGATGTGGACATACAGATCAGGACGAGGGGGGGGCCGAGGAGGAAGAAGACACAGCGGGGACACGGAGAGGGACGTGGGGGGCAGAGGAGGACACGGTGCTGAAGTAGGACAGTCAGGGATGATTTGTGCGAGGGGGGGTCAGCTGTGAACACCGATCCCCCTGCATGGCTTTTCAGGTGAAAGCCGCGGGAGGGAGAGAAGCAGATGATGAAAAGCCATGCAGGGAGGATCGGTGCTCACAGCTGACCCCTCCCCTCGCACCGATCATCCCACTGTCACTTGAGATGGATGTGTGTACAGAGAAATGACAGGGGGCCGTGAGCGCGCTCTGTTTTTACCATGAATGCGCTTTGTCTCTCTGTGCACGCTCTGGCCAAGGGGAGTGTAGAGGTGGGCAGGGAGTCTGCTGACATCATGACTCCGCCCACCAAGCTCCGATAACAGACGCACGCACTGAATCTGCTGTTTTTGGGGGCTTCTAACTGATAAACGGGACACATTTGACAGGTAAGGATACATGCAGGAGGCATGTATAGCCTTATAGATCAGCACTGTGGCAGTAGTTTAAGTCCAGGGTCAACGCAGCCATCTACCAGGAGATTTTGTAGCACTTTATGCTTCCTCCTGCAGACAAGCCCTATGGGGATGCTGACTTCATTATCCAGCAGGACTTGGCACCTGCCCACACTGCCAAAAGCACCAAAAGCTGGTTCAATGAGTGTGGGATTACTGTGCTTGATTAGCCAGCAAACTCGACTGACCTGAACCCCATAGAGAATCTATGGGGCATTGCCAAGAGAAATATGAGAGACATGAGACCGAACAATGTAGAAGTGCTGAAGGCCGCTATTGAAGCATCCTGGTCTTCCATAACACCTCAGCAGTACCACAGGCTGATCGCTTCCATGCCACGCCGCATTGAGGCAAAAATCGCTGCAATAGGGGCCCAAACCAAGTACTGAGTATATTTGCATGCTTATAATTTTCAGAGGTCCGATATTGTTCTATGTACAATCCTTGTTTTATTGATTGCATGTAATATTGTAATTTTCTGAGATTGTGGATTTTGGGTTTTCATGAGCTGTAAGCCATAATCATCACAATTATGACAAATCACGGCTTGAACAATCTTGCTTTGCATGGATTGAGTCAATCTCATATTTTAGTTTCACCTTTTAAGTTGCATTAGTAAAATAAATTGACTTTTTCAAGATATTCAACTTTTTCGAGTTTCACCTGTATATATACAGTCACTGAGCCAGCTGTTCTAAATGAAAGGCTGATATCCAAAAGCAGCATAGTAGCTGTTGATTGAGTATGCGTGGGTGGACATGGATCCATAGCCAATCAGTAAGAGTAGATTGTCAGTATCGGAAGAGGTTATGGGAGGGTCTTTTTTATGCGTTGAACAGCATTGTTCTATTTTCATGGGCTGGGGGCTGGTGTGCTCTATTGTTTGCAATATTGTCTAAATAAATTGTGATATTACAAATATTGGATAAGGCTCCATGCACACTGAAGCTCATAAACTGCAGTTTATTGGCGTTTTGGTGTTTTTTTTTTAAAGCCCTGTGATGGTGGGACTCTGTGCTATGTGAAAGATTGCTGGTTTACGCCAGATTTTGGAGAGAACGACGCATTAATTGTACAGCTGTGTCTTGGTCTTTTTAGTTCTGACCTGACATGGCTCAGAGCCCCACCCAACAGACAGGAAGTCTGTTCCTGGGAATCAGGTGGATTCCCAATCCCTCTGAGAGGAGTCAGAGAAGCTGCATGGGTGCAGCTAGAGCATGCATGTCTGCCGGAGGCAGATGTCATTTGATGATTGAGCAGCAAGACACTTATCAGGAGAAAGCTAGGTTTGAGCTTATCCCTAGGAAACTGTTTGTTCTGAGGAACAGAACTTAGGCCTGAGCTTAAGGCCTGAAACAGCCAGATGGCAAGTATGGAGGCTAAACTGTTAGTTATGCAAGATGCAGAAATACTGTTGTATGTGTGAACTTTTGTGCTCTTAAATAAAAGTGGGCTACCAGTCCCTTAAAAACTCAGTTCTGGACTGGCGTACTCACTGGAAAACGCACCTACCACTGGAGTCTGATCACCCCAATCTTACAGCCCAAAAATTGCACTCTATGTTAGCCTATGTGTCCATGCACATATGGACTGTTTTTAGCGTTAATGAGCAGTGGAGATTATGGGCTTTTTTCTGAACTCCTGAAAACCACGTTCAAAGTGCCGTTCTTCGACGGCAAAAAAAAAATGCAAAACCCAGAAAAGCGCTAATAAACGCTCAAAAACGCTCAAAAATCAAGCTCGCCAGCATTTTTTTGTGTTTTTTTTTTATCCATTGAAAAAAAAAAAGCTGAAAAACCCTACACTAAAAAACGCTAATAAACGCTATTGCAAAAATGCAAAAAAACGCTGAAAGGCTCCCTGCAAAGCTACTGGCGTTTTTTATAGCTTTTGCTTAGCTTCCAGTGTGCATGGAGCCTAAGGCCTGTTTCTGTGTGGTGTCCAGATCCATGTTCTTCTTTTTTTATGTTATTATGTATCTAGTGGAGACACCTACTAAGATTATAGCGGGATGAGCACACAACCCATGGTACCTGTTGGTCCTATATATGTTGATGTTTAAATATAATTTTTCTTTCTATAGGCATGTTTCTTGTCAACACAGAAAATAATAGCAGACAGAAGTGCTGGATCAAATTATTAAAGCTATATGTTTTATTTGATGAAAACAAGTGCAGACTTACATCACAGCAGCTAGTTGTTAGCCTGAAGCCTAGGCAGAACAGTCCAGGCAGAGAGCACAGTGTGTGGACTCACACTATCATAGCCAACTGCTTGTCAGAATAGTATATGAACGGGAGGGGGCGGGTGATGCATTTTGAAGGTGTACATATTTTTCAAACCTTCTTGTCAAAAGGTAAACTGATTAGCTCCTTGTGCTGCTTCCTCTTTCCACGCTCAAGGCTCATAAGATGCTGATACCAAGTCAAAGTCATATTTTGATACTGCTTGTATTAAAATACATTCAATGGATAATGATTAAAGAACTGAATTAAAACAGTTCTAAAGTCACAATTGTTTTTCTAAAATAACAAACATGTTATTATTACCTGCTCTGTGCAATGGTCTTGCACAGAGACATCTCTTACCTCCTCTTCTAGGGTCCCTTGCCAGTGCTCTCCACTGCTCATCTTCTGCGAATGCCCCCATAGCAAGTCAGCTGCTATTGAGCACTCACCCTTTGCTTCCTCCTTATAAAATGTGATTGACAGCAACAGGAGCAAATGGCTCCCACTGCTGCCTATATTTCCTGTGAGAACAGGGAGAAAGGAGAGCATTGCTGCACATGTGAACATTGCTGGATCAAGAAAGGGCTCAAATAAGCATTTATGACAGTAGGGAAGGGGAGAGGCAATGCAACTACTGGGTAATTGTTTACCTTAATGCAGGCAATTCATTCATTGCATTTTAAGTTATGTCTTAGTTATCTGAGACATGTATAGAAATGCACTTTGATTCATCCAAATTAATCCAGGGATAATTGTATTTGGTACACAAGCCATCTTGCAATTTAAGGCCTAGCTCTAGCCCAAGTGATTTTTAAGCTTTTGAATAGATTAGAGATTTTTTTAGATTGGTGTCATTTGCCCTTTACTTCCTGTCCCGTTGACCACACGGGGTTGAAGAAAAATATTTGGCACATGCACACAATCAGTGATAAAGATCTGACAGATATGCTAACCCTTTCTCAATTTATAATATTAAAAGAGCTTTCAATGCTGTCTGTGTCCTAGTGAGATTCTGTTTATTAGCTGTTCTGGTGACCACACAGGAAATGGAGTAAATATTCCCAGTAGGAACATAAGACAACAGTAAAACTACAAACTTTGTCCCATCCTCCATTCATATCATAAGTCTGCTATGTGACTGTGGGGATTGACACTTGTCAGTGGGTTCTCTAACTTTACATTAGCCCTATGTGCGCTCCTGAGCTGCTCGCTGTATGAAACAAGCACTGAATATTGGGCTTTATAACGCTAAACATATTCTGTGGCCATTGGCACCCAATGGAAAGAGAAATTATGCTCTAATTTAAATTATGTGCTGTGTGAATAACATAATGTTGCATGATGTTTTATTTTCAGCTATATATAGCACACCTTTAAATGTTGACTACAAAAAGAAACTGTCAGCTCCAGTCACAGATGCTGTATTGATGACCTGAAGTTAGTACAGCGATCTCCCCCACTGAGCTGTTGTGTTCTGACAGGGGGACACCCACCTGCCAGAACACTCAGATCAGGGCTCTCAGCCAGTGGCTGATCGGGAGCCAGTCAGCTATTGATTTTCCAGCATGCGCGTCTGACAAAAGTCAGCCAGGTTCTGTCAGAGCGGCTAGCATACACAAATGCCGAATGTTGGATAGGTGACCCCCAAACCCTGTAATCGGTTCAGGAAGGTACATAGCCCATATTGTTGCATGTTAAATATTTATAGAATTTGTCCTGCATGTTATATACTTCTGATCACAGCACTCTGTATGCATGGCTGTACATGACATGCTCCTGACCACTGTACTCTGTACATTATTGACTCCTGGTTCCTGCAGTCTACATACATGCCTCCCAACCCGCACGGATTCTGCTGGACACCTTTTTCCCGCAGTCCCATTAAAGAGGTATTTTTCCCACACAGGAAAAGAGGAGCCAGTGGAGGCAGTACTGGGGGAGGAGGTACGACGGTCGGCGACACCTCCCCCTACCAAGTCTAATGTCGACCGATCGGCGGCAATATACCGCGGTCCCCCCCCCCCCCCCGCTCAACAACTTCAACAACTTTCATGTCAGCGTAAAAAAAAGTTGCCGTCCCGTGGTAGCACCAACTCCCCGCTGCTCAACAACTTTCATGTGAATGAATGTCCCGCAGTTTCATTTTGAAAAGTTGGGAGGTATGTACATGCTATACTTTTATTACATACTCATGACCAAAGTGTTAATTATCTTATTAACAGCTGCTTATTGTTAAGTAGTCCTTGACTATTTTAATTATGGTTAATCAAAAAACTGTTTCTGTTTATGTGCTTTATTTCCCATGTCTGTTATTACCTATAGCAATATTGGACTAAGAAGGAAAGTGGAATCTCTCTTCTTCACTGAAGCTGGCCGCTGGAGAAATCATGTGATCGGACCAAAGTGTCCTCCTCAAAATAGGTAAACACAGACATATTTCCTTTACATTGTAGTTAGAATAGGCATAGAATCAGGGTGGGAGCAGGTTTAAGAATACCCCTCCACCTGTGCTCCCTGTGGGTAGGCCTGAGGCCTCTAGGATCCGGAGACGTTCTCGCCCGCCCTCCCTAGTCCTTCCCTGAGCATATATAGGGAAAAGCTCTCACCTGACTGCTGGAGCCACTTGCGCTCTTGGGACTGACTCTGTTCCCTCTGTGGTTACCCGGTCATCTGCATGCCGCAGATGGGGCTTCTCCTGGCGGGCCCTGGATGGTAATGCCAGCCAAGCCTGCACCCGCCCCGTCCTCTCCCGGAGTTCTGGGTCCCCTCGGATGTCAGCCAGGAGCCTTCCAGCGGAGGATCGTGGTTTTCCTTCATGACTCCTCTCCGCAGTACCCTCCCAGGTGGTAGCCATGTCATAGCCTGCTCCCCTGGCATCGCAACAGGTATTGGGGGTCCCTTCTATAATGGCTGCCTTCTTGAGCCGTCAGATTTTGAGCGCCTCCTGTGGCTCAGCTCCCCGCTCAGCAAGTCCTGCAGTTCACCAGACAGCACCACCTGCTGCTCAGTTACCATATGGCACTCTTCCCCATCTCCCAGCACCTGGCAGGATGGGAGATTTGACTGTTTCCCCTGTGAGTGTGAACTTAGCCACTGTCCCGGCACATCTCCCAGCACCCTTCAGAGTGGGAAATTTTTCTGTTGAACATCCCCCTGTCAGCCTGAACTTGACCCCTGCTTCTGCACATCTCCCAGCGCCCGGCTGGGTGGGAGATTCCTATGCTGGGCATGCTACTGTCAGCCTGACCCTGCCAGACGTTCCTCTTCCCCCTGCGCCCAGCTGGGTGGGGGATTTTCACATGGCACCGTTTTCATATAGCGCTGCTGGTTTAGCAGCCCTGGCGCAAGGTCCTCCTGCGTTGGACGCTGGTTGTTCCTGTGGGTCTGCTGCTCACCACCACCTGGGCTCAGCAGTGCCTGTGGCTGGACCTGCCTCCTGCTTCACTGTTTCCTGCGGTTACTGTGGACGCTGGATGTCATGGGCATCTGCCAGCCCCTCCCATGGATGACCCTGCTCTGGTCAGGCCTTCCGGATTTTGCAATAGTCATCCTTCCCTGGCTTCGCACATCGGTGAGTATGATTGTGACTTAGTTTGGGGTAGGTCCAATAACGCAACTGTATCGGTCCAGCCAAGGGAACTAAAATTCTCGGTTGTCAAATCGGTGTTGTCACGCATGGGTGTATCACTGCCAGCTGCTAGTTCAGGGAAGGTGACAGGAGGCCCTTTGTGGGCAGTTTTCGCAAATTGATTGACTTGCTCATGCTGCTGCCTCCTGGCCTGGGATCGGTGGACAAATCTCAGCAGGTCAACCTTACTGTCCAGGGCAACAAACCGAAGCAGCTTCCTCAAACTTTTGGGAACTGGCTGCAGGGTTTTTGTGCTTACACCGGGGTGTTTTGCAAAAGGTTTCCAGAGTTAGATCCTTCTCTTTTCTGCTACCTAGATCTTATCTGTGGTGCTTATAAAGTTTATGGTGGTCAGTCTTGGTTTCAATTTTGGCGGCACATAAAGGAGTTTTGTTTTGATTCTCAGGATGGTAGCCTGTGGTTTTTACTTATGTGATCCCAAAGACCTTCGTCCTTTAATTCCCCAGCGGCGCTCTCACTGGAGTGTCGCCTCCCCCCAAAAAAGTTATCTGCTGGCTGTTTAACGAGAGCCACTGGAAGTGGTACACTGCATGCAATTTTAAGCACGAGTGCTCACTTTGCAGAGGTGCTCACCCAGACAGCCGGTGCTTTAGTAAGAGTAAGCAGCTGTTTTCCAAGCCGGGGCCAAGTCTGACCTTTCTAAGCCAGAGGACGCCGGTGAATGTCTTAGATAGCTTCCCTGGCTAGACCGGTATCATAGGGTTGCTTTGATCTTACGAGACTGTTTGGACCATGGGTTTTGGATCCCCCGGAGCTGGAATTGGGGCGTATGGCAGGTCCGTTTTGATTCCCCTCCTTTCCACAACTTTAGGGTTTCTCCCCTCATTATGGTCCCTAAGAAGGCAGAGAAAGAATTCCGCCGTATCCACCATATTTCCTATCCTTCTGCCTTCTCGGTCAATGATTGCATCGATAAGGAGGAATCCAGGGTCCACTTCGCCTCTTTTGACAAATCGCTTCACTTGATTAGGGCTACTGGTCAGTCAGCTTTGCTGGCTAAGGTGGACAAAGAGTTTGCCTTCCTCCTCCTGGTCCACCTGGAATGCTTTCACCTGCTGGGCTGCTACTTTCAGGGGAGCTACTTCTATGACATGCGCCCTCCCATGGACTGTGCCATTTCATGTCATTACTTTGAGCTCTTCTGTAGCTTCCTTGAATGGGTAGTTTCCCAGTCAGCTGGTTTGCTCTTACATTACTTGAATGACTTCCTCTTCATGGGCTCAGGTGGCAGTGGTCAGTGTCAGCAGCTCCTTGCGGTCTTTCAGGACACTCGTGAGCGGTTTGCCATTTCGCTGTCGGTTGATAAAACTGAGGTGACGGTGTTATAATTTTTGGGCATAGAAATAGACACAGTGGCAATGGTTTTAGCATGCCATTTGCACTTCATCTGCATTACAGAAGGCATAAGTGACATATCACTTCCGCCTTCTGTAACGCAACTGTAGCACAAACAGCGTTTACAACACATGGATGTTTAAGCTGTGATGGATACTTGTTTTTAAACTTCTTATTTTTTTATAAATCATGATATACTTCACCATGGAAGCCCTTCTTTTCTTTGCATCTTTCCACTAATGATTGGACAACTGTTGGGATCAGTGCCGTGGCTGTGAGAATTTCCTTATTGGTATAATCCACAAGCATTTTTGACTACCTGTAATGGGTGTCATAGAATTTTGGTGAGTAGGATGTGTGGCAGGGGATGGTGGTGGAAGATCTACAGTCACTCCATATTGTTCACCAGGATCAGAAAGATTCACATGAACTTTATTAAATTGATCATTTACTTCTATTTGACACTCATTAGATGTTGTCATTTTTTTGTTCTGTTTGTTTTTCTGCACACTGTACAGCACCTGTAAGTAGACATAGAGCTAGATTCAGCAAGAATTTATGCCGGCATATCTATTTATACGCCGCATAAATTCAAAGCTACGCCGGCGTATCTTCTTTCTGTATTCAGAGATACGCCAAAATTAGGCAAAGATCCGACTGGCGTAAGTCTCTTACGCCGTCGTATCTTAGTTGCATATTTACGCGTGCCGCTAGGTGGCGCTTCCGTCAATTTCAGCGTAGAATATGCAAATGAGCTGGATACGCCGATTCAGAAACGTACGTGCACCTGGCGGATTTTTTTATGTCGTTTGCGTAAGGCTTTTTCCGGCGTAACATTACTCCTGCTGTATGAGGCATAGCCAATGTTAAGTATGGACGTCGGGAAAGCGTCGAATTTTGGGTCGTTTAAGTCGTTTGCGTAAGTCGTTCGCGAATAGGGCTTTGCATAAATTACGTTCACGTCGAAAGCATTGGCTATTTGCAACGTGATTAGGAGCATGCGCACTGGGATACGTTCACGGACGGCGCATGCGCCGTTCGTTAGAGACGTCATTTATGTGGGGTCATGTTTTATTTACATAAAACACGCCCACCTCTTCTCAATTTGAATTTGGCGCGCTTACGCCAACATAGTTACGCTACGCCGCTGTAACTTAGGGCGCTGGTTCTTTGTGAATCCAGCCCCAGCCTCACTAATACGCTACGCCCGCACAAACTTACGGCGGGCTTTCTGAATCTAGCCCTTTGTATATAGCACCAATAAACACTCCACTGTTTTTCACTTATCCTATGGACTTGGTATCTGTGCCTGCTCATCCCAGGGAGCTTTTGTACCTGCTACTTTTTCCCCAGGTTACATATGGTGGAGAATGCGGGCAGCTGTAGTAAGTTACTACTTAAAAGGCCAGTACCTAGAGTGAATAAACATGGAGGAAATCCTCAAGCAATTGGTGTTATCCAACGCTGCACAGCAGCAAGCAAACGCTGCACAACAGCAAGCCAGCACTATCGTACAGGAGCAAACCAAGGTGCTGTGCCAACAGATTGGTGCTGTACAGGAGCAATCGCAGAGGCTGTTTGAACAGCTTGCCAAGTGGATAGGAAAACCCTGAATGAGGTTGTGGAGATGCTAGCACAGTGGGCACCTGCAAAAATTAGTTATATTGGAGACAAGCCCTCAGCCATCCATGTGGGTCGCTTTCTGTCTAAGATGACTTTGCATGATGATCCAGAGGCCTTCCTACTAACATTTGAACGGACCGCTGAGAGGGAAGGTTGGTCTCAAACCCAATGGGCAGGACTGATCGCCCCCTTACTTTCTGGAGAATCGCAGAAGGCCTACTATGATCTGGAGTCAGCAGAAGCGGGAGACTATGAGAAGGTCAGGCAGGAAATCCTGGCGCGACTCTGTGTCACCTTGGCCATTCGAGCACAGCGTTTTCACAGCTGGTTCTTCCAAGTTAAGAGGCCTCCAAGATCGCAGATGTTTGATCTAATACACCTGGTGCGGAAATGTCTACAGCCGGAGTCCCTGTCTGCACCACAAATAGTGGAGCGTGTGGTCATGGACCAATTCCTGAGGTCACTTCCAATTCCCCTGCAGAAGTGAGTGAGTCAAGGAGACCCCAAGTCGGCAGATAACCTGGTGGAACTTGTTGAAAGGTACTTTGCTGCAGAGAACCTGGTCACCACCCCAACAGCCCCACAGACTTTACACCCAAAGCCACGGTCTCCCCAGGCAACCTGTAAGACTGTTCCAGGGGAAGTGGGTGGTAAGCATGGCAAGGAAGTAGGGGGGAGGATTTTTGGAGCCAGGATTAAAGTTTGGCGTCCTAAACAAGGGAAACCACTGCCTGTGAGCAAACCAAACTGGGGAAACATCAGGTGTTTTCCTTGCCAAAAACTGGGACATGTTGCAGCAAACTGTCCATTAACAGATGAACCAATGCAGTGTGATCTATCTATTAGAAGACAGTCTATGTTTGCTGCTGTTTAATGCGCTGCAGCGCCAAATGTGGGGAAACACATGTGTCAAATGACTGCCAATAATAAGCCTATTATGGCCTTGCTGGACTCTGGAAGTCTGGTTACTTTGGTTACAGCTGAGATGGTTGAAACTGTGAATTTTCATGCTAAAAAAGTTGCTGTGATCTGTGTACATGGGGATACCCGGGAGCATCCTATAGCCACTGTTCAGTTTAAAACTGGCTTAGGTACGGTGTCCCATGCGGTCGGACTTGTGCCCCACTTGGTGCATGAGGCCATCATTGGTAGGGACTTCCCTGGTTTTGGGAACTGTGGGATCGTCCCGACCCGGTCGCAGTACCTGACTCAGTCGCAGAGCCAGAACTCCTGGCTACTACTGATATTGTGGGTTCAGGGGACTCCTCTCAGGGCTCTCCGGGTTATCCTTTCTCAGTTATAGCAGGAGAGCTGGAGGAGCCTGAGGTAGTCCCCACAACCAGTAGAGCTGGACAGCCGTCTGCTGAATCTGAGCCTACGTTTGCTGACCTAATATGCACAAGGAAAGTTTTAGTACTGAGCAGAGAAAATACCCTACCCTTGCCAGGGCTTGGGAAAATGTAATGGTGACTAATGATGTACCTGTCGAACCAGGGGACAGGCCCTGTTTTCCTTATTTCTGCAGCAATAAAGATTTACTGTATCATGTATGTAAAATGAATGATGAAGTGGTTGAGCAGTTGGTGGTCCCTAAGCCATACAGAAGGGTGGTGTTGGAACTTGCCCATGGGCACTTGCTAGGAGGCCATTTAGGGGTTGAGAAAACCACTGAAAGAGTGTTGCGCAGGTTTTACTGGCCTGGGATACAGAGTAATATTGAGAATTATTGTCAATCTTGTCCTGTGTGTCAGTTGTCAGCCCCACAGCCCCACTTCCGAAGTCCTTTAGTGCCCTTGCCTATTATTGAAGTGCCCTTTGAGAGGATTGTCATGGACCTTGTGGGTCCGCTCCCCAAATCTTCCCGTGGTCATCAGCATATCCTCGTGATCATGGATTACGCTACCCGTTACCCCGAGGCCGTTCTCTTATGTGCCACGTCTACTAAAAACATTGCCAAAGAGCTGTTTATGGTGTTCAGTTGGGTTGGCATCCCTAAAGAAGTCCTTACAGACCAGGGTACCCCATTTATGTCATGAATAACTAGGGAGCTGTGCAAGTTATTTATGGTGACACAGTTACGAACCTTGGTGTATCATCCTCAAACGGATGGCTTGGTGGAACGCTTCAATAAGACATTAAAGAGTATGTTAAAAAAAAGGTTGTTGACAAGGATGGGAAAAACTGGGACTTCCTGATACCAAACTTGATGTACGCCATCAGGGAGGTTCCCCAGTCCTCTACGGGGTACTCTCCATTTGAGCTCCTTTATGGGAGACACCCTCTGGGACTCTTAGACATAGCCAAGGAAATATGTGAGGGGGAGCAGACACCCCACAAAAGTGTCATTGAGCATATTGCTCAAATAAAGGAGAGGATTGCAGCAATCATGCCAGTGGTAAAAGAACACTTACTGCAGGCCCAAGCAGCCCAACAGAGAATATACAACAGGGGGGCCCAACTCTGTGTTTTCTCACCTGGTCACAGGGTACTCGTGTTAGTTCCGAGTCCGTGTCAAGCTCAAACCATACCGAATTCCGGAAGCTAGAAGAAAAGACATCAGTGATGAAATTAAAAGGATGTTTGAGCTAGATGTTATTGAGGAATCCAATAGTGATTGGTCTAGCCCCATTGTATTAGTCCCAAAACCGGATGGCACTTGGAGGTTTTGTAATGACTTCAGAAAGCTTAATGCAGTAACAAAGTTTGATACGTACCCAATGCCCAGAGTAGACAAACTTATAGACTGACTTGGCAAGGCCCGTTATCTGACCACTTTGGACTTGACCAAAAGATATTGGCAAATGCCCCTGACTAATAGTGCCAAAGAAAAGACTGCGTTTGTGACCCCGAAGGGATCATTTCAGTATAATAAATGCATTTTGGATTGCAAAATGCCCCTGCAACATTTCAGAGGGTCATGGACAGGACCATAAGACCTCACTGACAGTATGCTGCAGCCTATCTGGATGACATAGTGATGCATAGCACTGACTGGGAATCTCACTTGCCCCGTGTCCAAGCTGTCCTTGATTCCCTATTCAAGGAAGGTTTTACGGCGATTCCAAAAACATGTGCCATTGGTTTGGAGGAAGCCAGGTATTTGGCCGTGGAGTTATTAAACCCCAAGTGAATAAAATAGAAGCCATCCAGGAGTAGCCATGTCCTGCAAACAAGAAGCAGGTCAGGGCCTTTCTTGGGATTGCGGGGTATTATAGAAGGTTTATTCCAAATCTTGCAACTGTAGCTGCCCCACTGACAGACCTTACAAAAGGGAAAGACTTCGTAATAGTGAAATGGTCCTCAGTAGCAGAAGAATCTTTCCAAGTCCTGAAGAAGGCTTTTTGTGCACAGCCAGATGCCTCTGATGTAGGTATCGGGCAGTATTGTCACAGGTACACAATGGGGAAGAACACCCTGTGGTGTACCTAAGCAGAAAGCTCAATGATCATGAGAAAAAGTATGCAGTCATTAAAAAAGAATGCTTAGCCATAAAGTGGGCCATGGATGCGCTAACATACTATTTGTTAGGGTGCCAGTTCGAGTTAATAACTGCCCATGCTCCCCTGAAATGGATGGCCCAAAAGAAGGAGACTAATAGACGGATGAACCATTGGTTTTTGGCTCTACAGGATTACTCCTTTACTGTAAAACACAGGCCAGGTGTTGAGATGGGGAATGTAGATGCCCTGTCCCGTGTTCACTCCTGTTGGGCCACAGGTGTTCCAACTCTAGGGTTAAAACAAGGGGGGAGGATGTGTAGCAGAGCATACCAGAGAGAGCCTGGGAAAATCCTGTTCGGGGTTTATACATCTCCCAGGCTCCTCTTTTACACGTTCAGGGATCTCTGATCCAGTTCAGGTGTTGGCCCTCTCTCCCAGGTCAATTTAAGCTCACTTGAGCAGACAATCTTTGCTCTGCCTGGGAAACACAGATAGTGTTGGTCTGTGAGAGCAAGAAGGTTGGTGAAAACTGTTAAGCAGTATATGTGGAAGGATGACAAGCTGTAGGCTTGTTCAGCCTGGAAGTGAGAGCCTGTATATATATTGTATAGTTAGAGCCAAGACACGGCTAGGTTTTTGTTTAACTATTTTTTTGTTCTGTTTGTTTTTCTGCACACTGTACAGCACCTGTAAGTAGACTTTGTATATAGCACCAATAAACACTCCACTGTTTTTCACTTATCCTATGGACTTGGTATCTGTGCCTGCTCATCCCAGGGAGCAGGCACACCTATTCCCCAGGTTACAATATATATACTGTATATATATTTTGCACATTATGTATATTTGGTGATTGTGTTTGCTGACACAGTTTGATGCACTTCTTTGCACTTGCACTTAAATTATTTTCAAATCTATTCACTTTAAGGGAGAGCGCGGTTCAAATACATTTTTTCATAAAATAAAATAAAAATATGTTTATTTACAACGAGCTGCTCTAATTGTCACTATTATAATTATTATTTTTATATATTTTTTTGCCCATTTGCACAGGTTTGGGTGTTTAAATACATTCCCATACATATACCTTCAATGGTCAGTCCTGTTGGCTGTTGGAGGAGGTACTGAATTTGCAATGAAGCTATACACCGATACGACAGACTCCTGTGATTTCAGTGGGGGAGTGGCCGAGTGTTGGCCAGCCCCCGCATGGACCACACCCTGCTGGAGCTTTTTCCAATTCCGAATCGCCAGGTGGTTTTCTGGTCTGATAATATTTTTGGTTCTCAGATGCTTGCAGTTTAACATATGTTTTAAAGCTAGGCACGTTCCTGGGACTGCTAATGATATTGCTGATGCTCTCTCTCATTTTCAGCTTGATTGCTTTCACTCCCTGGCCCCGTCGGCATCCCCGGAGGGCCTTCCCTGTACGGCCTACTTTAGGAACCTTGTTTCCGATGACCTTCTCCGGGTGACACTGTCTCTGCGGATGTGGGTATCGTACTGGCAGGTGTGGAATGAATGGGTCCAAGTTCGTGCGGTGAGTTTTTGATTACTTCCCATCATGACAGACACCTAGCTTTGTTTTCCTATCTTATGGATTTGCTACAGAAAGGTTTGTCATGCTCTACAGTTTTGTCGTCCATGTCCACCTTGTCCTTTTGGTTCCAGCTCCTTGGTTGGGAAGATATCACAATGGAATTTTAAGTCCGGCGGGTATTGCGCAGTTGGAGACGCGCAACCCATTCCCCCTATTCTCAGCACCTGGTTTCCCTCCAATTCCACTCCGGTATCCTGCCTTGTTGCCATCTGTGTGCTCCTCTACTTTTGAGAACCTGCTGTTTTGGGTGGCCTTCTCCTGGGTATTTTTTTGGTGCCTTTCGCATCAGAGAATTGGATTCAAAATCCACGTCCTCGGCGGGCAGTGTTCAGACGGAGGATGTAACCTTCTCTGAGCTCTGCGTGTCAGTTTTGCTGCGTACCTCTAAAACTGATAGCTTTGGCAGGGGAAGACGGGTCATTTTGTACCTTTGCGGGGGCTCCGTTTGCCCTGTTTCATTGGCCTTGCCCTTCATGTCCGCACGCCCCTCATCCACCACCTTCTTCGTCCATGCCGATTCCTCCTACCTGAGCAGGTTCCAATTTCTGTGAGTTTTACATTGTTGCCTCAACAAATTAGGCCTCCCTTTGCGTGACTTTTTGACCCACTCTTTTTTGCAACAGCACTGTCACTGTGGCTTCTGGCATGGGTTTCTCCAATACAGAGCTCCAGCATTTGGGTAGGTGGAAATCGACTTGTTTTTCTCTGTACATCCGTCCACACCTGTTTTAATTTTCAGGATTTTCCCTCGGCTTAGATCTGTATCATCGGAAATTCCTTCATTTACTGCTGCTTGGAGCTACTGGAAGAATTTGGGTTTCACCTATGACAGTGCCAGGATCCGTTGACTCCGGCTTTACGCTGGCCTCAGGTTTTCCCAGAGTGCTTACGTTTTTGCTCTCATGTTTTCAGCCCCATTATCTTGATTTTTCTGGAGTGACGTGGGTTGAGCACGTTCCATGGACCTTATCTCTGCTATCAAACGAGACATCGCTCATTGTTATGTGGTCTTTAACAACTTATTGTATTTTTCGCACCATAAGACGCACTTCCCCCCCAAAAAAATGGGGGAAAATGTCCCTGCGTCTTATGGAGCGAATACTAAGCAGGCTCCGCCCCCCGTCGCCGTGTCAGAATATCAGCGCTTGAATTTTCTGTAGAGGAGTGAGGACAGGATGTGAGGCGGATCCTTGCAGGGGCATACGAAGGGGGAGTGGGGGAGGCGGTCTGCCCCAGGTGCCAAAACATATAGGTGTCAGAGGTGTTGCTATAGTGGTGCGCTACGCACCCAGGTCAGTTGACAACCGCCAGATGTGACACCATCCCGAAAGCAGCAAGAGCCCTGGCTGTGGGTTTTTTTTTCAGCCGTGGTCTGGTCCAGTCTCACTTCCTGCCTCTTTCTACCAGCCGCTGCTACTGCAAACTTTGTGCCCAGTCCTCCTTCCCAGCTGCTGCCCAGGTGCATCTGAGGCTGAGAGACAGTCTGCCAGCCAGAGGGGGTTGTGCATTGTAATGGAATTGTCCTCCACTGCCTGAGGTGAGCTGGTGATAAGGGGGTGGGAGGTGTGGGCTGGCATGGCATCCACTGCCCAGTCACCTGAGCTATTGTGATAGAGGCTGAAGGGGTGTTTGTGGCTGCCCTGCCACCCTGTGCTGATCTGGGATGGGGGGAGGTTGCTGTGTCCACCACCACCACCACCCAGGTATAGTGTAGATGAGCTGATTTGATAGGGGGGGTGGTGTTGCTGTTTGTCCACCACCCACCTATAGTAGTAGTATAATAATAAATATTTTAGTACACCATTTGATTTAGTATATTTTTTTTCTTGTTTTCCTCCTCTAAAACCTAAGTGCGTCTTATGGTCAGGTGCGTCTTATGGAGCGGAAAATATGGTAGTTCTCATCTGGTCATCCAAGATCGTACCTTGCTTGCTTTGGGCCCGGGAAATCCCTGGCCCCCGCTTGAAACATTTTCATTGAAAGGTTAACGCCCAGGTCCACAAGTTTGTTTGGCAAATCGGGGGGTTAGTAATCCGGCACAAGGATTTGGAGGATGCTAATGCTGATCTGCTGAGATCAGAGAACGTTCACCTTAATGCTATCGGCCTGGACATTTTCAACCTTGGCCTTCAGTGTGGTGTGGAACTGACGTGAGGGTGACGGTTTCTTGACCTTGCCAGCATTAAACGTTGTTGTATAACAAGCTATGCCCTTAAATGTGAATTGGAAGTAAGCTGTCTGTCCAGCACTTATGGTAAGGACAGGCCCCTTTTTGGAATTCAAATGTAAAAGCATGCTCACAGTACAACCGTGACTCCACTGGTTAAAAGTGTTCACATGTTCTGTGTTGGAATGTAAATAAAGCTGTGGCCTTGCCCTTTCCACCCTAATGATTGTAAGAATGTTTTCTTATATGTGGTGAGGGCAAGGGTAGGGGTTTATCCCATTATGTCTACAGTCGGTTCGTGCCTGGGCCCATTGCACCTCAGTAGTCATAAAGGCCTCTTGAGCCCCTATAGTGGTCATTTAAGATTGGTTAAAGTTATGGCCCAGGGAATTCTGTTTTTTTTTAAGAACGTGGCTAGAAGAGCTGACCACCCCCCGCCCATTTTTTTTTAAATGTCACAGCTTACTGCGGTTTCTTGACCTTACCAGCATTAAAAGTTGCTGTAACGGGCTATGCCCTTGATTGGAAATCGGAAGCAGGCTGTCTGCCCAGCACTTATGGTAAGGGCAGGCCCCCTTTTGGAATTCAAATAGTTAATGTAAAAAGCATGCTCACAGTGCAGCTGTGACTGGCACTGGTTAAAAGTGTTAACATGTTCTGTGTTGGAATTTAAGTAAAGCTGTGGCCTTGTCCTTTCCGACCAAATGGTTGTAAGTGTGTTTTCTTGTATGGGGTGAGGGCAAGGATGGGGGTTTTTCCCATTATGTCTACAGTGGGTTCGTGTCTGGGCCCATTGCACCTCAGCAGTCATGCACACCTCTCAAGCGCCAGGATTTTCTCTACAAACTTGATGCTTTATTGAGATGTACGTTGTATGTATCCTTAATGAGATTTCATCACTGATGTAGTTTTTCTTGTCTTTTTATGCATGCCATCCTAAAACAGGAAGCCCTGAGTGGTGACAGGTTAGGTGATATTGTTTGAAAGCTTAGTAACACCTTGATACATTGGTAAACACCTTTGAGCGATGTTTTCTTCTTTTCTAGAAAAGATAGCTTAACTTAATAATACAAGCTGCACAGTTGTTATTCCTTTGCTGTCTGAACTCAGAGTGTGAAATGCAGAAGCCATGTTGTAGTTACGCTGACATCACCTAAAAGAAATTTAATCTTTCACATATTTGCTTGGCCAGGCAGCTTGCGAGTCAGAACCATGCCGACGGCTTTATTAATTTTGCACAGATGAGGCAGTTTAAGATAAATAAATGAAGCAAGCAGCTGCCAAACTGCCAATATTTACATCCATACACATGGTATTTTTTTTCTTTTTTCATTTTTGTTTTCTAATTGGTAGATAGAATCACATTTAATCCACTGTGTACCAGGCAGCATTCCTCAGCCCTTCCCCCTGCTAAATTTCCCATTGCCATCTACTATACAAATAGGCTCACATCTACAGTATATTTATTTTGCTTTTGCTTTGATCTTATTTTTTAAAATAAATTAATATAAGTACAGAAAGCAACATGCAGCTATCCACCAGAGATTCGAATTGCCCAACCCACAACCTTTTTACTGATAAAACATGGACATTTTTCTGACAGACTGCATTATTTACTGACAACCTAAAATATAACAGGAATTCCATTAGAAACTAGAAGAATTGATGTTTAATCAATATGGATAACATATACAGTAAACATTAGCAATACCCATAACAAGTAATCTGCCTGGCTTTACAATGAAAAAGTGAAAAACAGTACCTAATGTAGCGCTACTCCCATGTGGAATACTCAAAGATCCTGTACCTTACTGGTTGCCTTGACCTTGCATGTCCTCCGGTACCTCTGACACTCTGGGTTCTGACATTTCTGCTACAGTATAAGCAAAATAATTCAAAGGCACATACACATATGCAAAGTAAATCAGTTTTACTTTGTTTACTTTGATTTGTTTACTGACTGTTTTGTGGCAATGAATTCAGTAACAGGAGTTTGTAACATACAATAGGTAGGACACATTTAATAAGGTGGTGGCAAATCCAATTAAGGACTAAGCAACTAGAACACTTCAAACATATAAAGAGCAAGGTTTAGTCCTGAATGGAGTCTATGGCTACAGCAAAAGGGAGGAGGACTAGGCTTCTGTCAATCACCCGCCGACACCCCCCCCCCCGGTCAGTCGGGTCAGTGTTCTGCACCCTGAGTCCACCCTTTTTTGAAGCCTATTAGAGCCTCTTATCACGTGCTTCAAAAATAAAAAACCCAGGGGGCAAGACACAAGGATTAGGGGGGTGGCCCTGCAATATGGGCCAAAACTGGTCAAACCTTTCCTTTTAATCCCCTGGCACCACAGTCCTAGAAATGTGTAAACTCCAAATTCACTCTAGAAAACACTCTACGGTTCTTATCTCTATGCAACAATTCCTTGGTTACTGTATGGGCCTAAATAAGCACCAAATGTCCTTGTCCCCCAAGTGGGGGGGGGTACACTGTAGGTGTAAGGTTTAAAGGAGGATTTTAAGTCAAGCTCTTTTGAGGTGTGCACAATGTGTTCTAGCAATTTGGCAAACAAAATGAACACTAGATCTCAGTATGGATTGAAGTATTACAAGGGTCCCTTCTGTAAGCTTGGTAAAGGGAATAAGGCAATGATGTCTACATGCAGAGTGCTTTTGTATAAAATTAATGGAAAAGTGCCCACTCACCAGTCCCAGCAACCTTTGATGTTAAAGAGTAGAATGAGGGCCTCGGCAGAGTCTGGCTCAAGGGACAGCACTCGACTCAGCTCCAAACTATCGTCCAGCTGAATCTGGTGTGGATGTGATGAGTGTGGCTTCCAGGCTGCCACCAAATGATCAGATGTGGCTGGCAGCGGATGCTCTTCCAGCCACTTGTGATGACTCTCTCCCTGTAGCACAGGGGGTGACTCAGCCACAGAACAGTCTATCACACTAGTCACTGCTTTCAGAACCAGGCTGGGGTCCCAATAGAGCAATCCCCTCCTCCAGGTTGCCTTATATAACCTCTCCCATCATTCTGTTCTCTACTCTCCAGCCCGCTGGCACTTGTAGTCTAATACGGTCCGACTTAAATGCAAAACCTGGCTCTGCATACTACATGTCCCAAGATGTTGTTCTCCACTCTTACGTCTTATACACAATGCCTTCAGGATGTGATGACATAGAGTCCAGGATAAGCACTAGGAGGGAACAGTCTCACAGAAGCAAAGTGTCTTCTGATAATTCAGACAATATTAGCCAGCTCCTGGCTACATCAACATTGGGAGTACCTTAAAAGAGGGTATGTTTAACAAAATTGGTGCTTAGTTGCTATATGCATTACATGCCACAGTCTTTTTACCGCCAAATTATTCCTTTACTGTGCCACAAGTGACAGTCTCACAGACACACATAATCCTCAGGACAGGAGGCAGGAAGCCTGGGTTCCCTATAATGGGGAACATAGGCAAGGTGATATCTGCGTTAATCATATTAGGGCTCCGTTAAGGAGTGAGTGGATGGGGTGGAGAGTCCAGGTATGGATGTAAGGCCCTGACCGGACATGACACCCTTTTAGGGGGTAAACCATATGTATACAGTATATGGTGGTTTATATGTTATATGTGTCTTTTCTTTTTTTGTGTTTGGTTTGTGGTTTTTTTTTTGTGTCTGTTTTGTCTCCTCTCTCTCTCTCTCTCTCGCTCGCCCAGGATCTTGTTCCAATCCCTGTTCTCTTTTGCCCCTCTCCGGTTCCCCGCCCCCCCTCTTTTGTTGGGGGGGGTGGGGATGGTTGGAGGAGAGATTATGGTAGGCAAGGTCCGGAAAGATGGCAGATAGAATGAAAATTATATCTTACAATGTAAGAGGTCTTTGTTCAGGTGGCAAGAGGGGGCATCTCTGGCACAAACTGCGTCGTCTGGGGGCAGAGATTGTTCTCTTGCAGGAGACGCACTTTGTGGTAGGGTCGATCCCTCGTATGCCCCTTTTTTATATAACCAGTGGTTTCATGCACCATCACCCATTTAGGGGGCAAGAGGAGTTACAATGGCAATACATAAACAATGTCCATTAATACCTATAGAAATACAAAAGGACCTTGAAGGTCGATATCTCTTTGTTAAAGGGAAGATTCAGGGCCAGTGCTACACTATAGCAATGAATAGTCAAACTGTGAAGTTTCTAATTAGAACCTTAGATAAGTTGGAGAAATTTAGAGAAGGTCTGTTAATCTTGGGGGGAGATTTTAATATTACTATGGACTCAAGTTTAGATACCTCATCTGGGAAAACCTTTTTGTCACAGAAAGCGTTAAGATGTGTTAAACGGCGCCTCCGTTCCCTACACTTGGTTGACAGTTGGAGGGTGTTACATGAGCAGGAGAGAGACTATAGTTATTTTTCCAAAACGCATAATGTATATTCAAGGATTGACATGTTGATGATTGACCAATATTATTTGAGTCTGGTGGACTCTGCGACTATTGAGTCAATCACCATATCAGATCATGCCCCAATAAGTTTGGCGGTGAGATCAGCATTGGTTGGGAGCAGGGAAAGAACTTGGAGATTAAACAAAGCGATATTGGATGATAAGCAAAATGTAGAGTCCCTGCCTGGCACATTAGCCTCATACTTTGAGATTAATGTGTCAGATGGGGCAGTAATGAGAGGGGAGCTAATCTCAATGGGATCGTGTATTAAAAGAGAAAGACAGAAGGAAATGGTAGCACTTTTAAATGACATAAACATAAAGCCTATGATGTAGTGGTACTCTGGCCCAATTCCAGAGAATAAACCCATTCTGCCGTTTGACCCAAATCATAATAGTAAAACATGCAGACCAGAGAGAAAAACAGTTTACATCTTCACCTTCCAACGTTCAGCCACAGAGAGGGGGCTGGACTTTTTACTTGGTCTTTTATAAACAGAATGACATCATACACGTGAACACATTTCATTGGCTTAGTCCATATATAGTCCCTTATTACATGCCCCTGTGACATCTGTTCTTGGCCTCGTGGCACATGTTTCAAAGTCTTTTGGGGGCCATCTTCTTCACTCGATGGGATGGGCCGGAAAGGTGGGAGTTTAGGAGGGATAACAGCTGTCTTCATTTAATTACTTCCTGAGCTGAGATTTAACCCTATAATGTCTTCTAAGGAAAGTAACAGCATTGTAGTATATTTTCACACGTACATATGTAACATTTGAGTAGCTCAGGAAAAAAAAGAAATCAAAACACAAAAATATTCATTTTAGTACTTCCATCACAGTCCCCCCTTAAAATGACTATTTTATCAGTACTGTCCCCAGGTAACATTTTACATACACCCCCCTTGTTAGCTAAAATCATGTCTAGGGCCATATGGAAGTAGCCTCCAGTTGTTCAGTTATACCTGGGAGTGCATCCCTGTTTATAGTTAACGAACCTCTGTTGACCATAGCAAATATAATTAATCCAATCTACATTCCCATTGGAACCCTCTTTATCCCCATTACTAAATACAATTTCATAAAAGCATCAGTTTCACCAAATTACTGTATTTTTCCTTCTTACTATACCGTATTTATCGGCGTATATCGCGCACTATTTTCCCCTTAAAATAAGGGGAAAATCGTGGGTGCGCGATATACGCCGATAGCCGCTTCCCGCACTCAGTTTGAAATCCTGCGCCGACATATACCGAGTGCAGTACACTCGGGTACATTCGGCTAGTCTCGGCTTTGCTCGTGCTCACGCATAAACGTCACAGAGCGTGAGCGCGAGCGAAGCCGAGCCTTGCCGAATGTACCCGAGTGTACTGCACTCGGTATATGTCGGCGGAGGCGTTCGAACTGAGCGCGGGAAGCGGGGACTCGACTTGAGGCGCGCGCTGGGGAAGCCGGGAGGACACCATCGAGGTCGCAGACGGACGCCGGACCGGACGATGGACGCTGGGAAGACACCAAAACTGTAAGTAATAAAATCATATAACATTTTTTTTACAGGAATTTCGGGGGCAAGTTTAGGGGTGCGCGGTATATGCGGGAGCGCGTTATACCGCGATAAATACGGTACTTTCAATCATAAGAATTTTAATTTTATATTGGGCTTTCCTAAATATTTTATTTCCTAAAGAAACTTATTCATATTGAATTACACTAGTTTTCAGAACGAATCATACATTATGATCAACTGAACCACATGTGTCCTTGTCACACCATGACTGTTTAAACAAACACAAGTCTTAAGGTCATCGTTCAGTGTGGACAGACATGCAGAAAGTTCCACCGTGCTCATATATGGATCCATTTATAAAAGCACAATATTCCTTCCCAATAAATATATCTGTCAATCCAAAGCCTAAAAAGTGATGTTTTGATTCATCACTGTGGCTCTATCATACTGCATCTTCTGTTCATATTGTATCTATAATTACACTATTTTAACCGACCTTTCTTCTTAACATCCAGTTGTCACTAGACAAAGCTTAGTCAAAGCTATGCAAATTGACACCACACATTTTCCTCTCATAATAACAAAAATGGTGAAAAAACCCACACATTTTACTAAAATACCAATGAAAGGGAGAGAAAAAGAGAAAGAGAGAGAAAAGGAGAGAGAGAGAAAGAGAGAGAGAGAAATCTATATTATTAAAGAAAGACTTGTCCTATAATAAGCTTTATAGTTCACTTAATATTTACTCAGACAGATATTTTTGTCTTCAAAAATCTCAATGAACTCTCAAAAAAAAGTCATTTAGGCTCAAAAATGTTTTAAAACCATTTACTCTAGTAGCATTTGTGAACTCCATCCTAGGTTTCCGGTTTCAACACTAACATTCTGCGTGTCAGGCTGTGTAACCTGATCTCTAAGGCCCCATACACACGATAGGATTTATCCGCAGATACGGTCCAGCGGACCGTATCCGCGGATAAATCCTCTCGAGGATTTCAGAGGATTTCTATGCGATGGCGTGTACACACCATCGCATTGAAATCCGCGCTGAAATCCTCTGCCGATGACGTGTCGCGCCGTCGCCGCTATTATGACGCGGCGACGGGCGCGACGCTGTCATATAAGGAATTCCACGCATGCGTCAAATCATTACGACGCGTGCGGGGAATCCCTTTGGACGAATGGATCCGGTAAGTCTGTACAGACGAGCGGATCCATCCGTTGGAATGGATTCCAGCAGATGGATTTGTTGTGCATCACAGCAAATATCCGATCTGCTGGAATCCATCCCAGAGGAGATTTCTCCGCGGAAACAGATCCGCTGGCGTGTACACACCATAGGATCTATCCGCAGAAACCCATTTGCTGGGATTTATCTGCGGATGGATTCTATCGTGTGTACGGGGCCTAACAGCTAAGAGCACATTTCTTTAATGATCTCTAAAGGAAAACATCTCTCAGCTACTAGAACTAATCCTCCAAACCCCGTATGCCATACACTTTAAGATCTGCTAACAATCAAATCTTATCGTTTTCCAAATTTTTTACCTTTTTTTTTTTTAAATGTTGAACATATTGGGTTTGTACATCTGCCAAAAGTCATGTACATTACATTATAATATGACATTTCTTGACTACAGCAGCGACAAAAGATTGTTTAGAGGAACAATCCCATTAAACAGATCGGTCCCTTCTTATGAACCGACCCACATTCCCCCGAGAAAATCACTCCAACCAACCAAAATCCCTACTTTTATCAGAAAACATCACATTACAAAAACTTTTAACACTCGTTTGTTTTTTGTTTTGTTTTTACAATTTTTATAATTTTAGATTGAACATAACTTTCATATTTTTATATTTTAATATTTTTCCTGGGGAACCTTATGCAAATTAAAACAATCTTCCACCTTAATTTAACAACCAAAACCAAGTTTATAATCTTTTGTAAAAAATTACTCAATCCTCAACTTATTATTAATTCTTGCAACCAAATCTGTAGGATTTTCTGTTAAATACTAAATACCATGTTGTTTACCATTATCTGAATTTTATACAGTTCTTTACACAATTTTAATCAATAATTTTCTCTTAAAACTTTGTTCTGATCCCATATTTGTGCTTTCAATTACATATAATAACACATTTTCAGTTGTTTTAGGCTAAAATATTCATAAACATTTACAGGCAATATTAAACTTAATTTCCTCATTAAAGAACTTCTTTACGCTCTGACATTAATTAACTAATTACCCTATGAAATATATCACAGTGATTATGGGACTCAAAACCTGTAGTTACTTGGTATTTTGCTTTAAACTTTTCTGGGACCCCCCTTGGGACCCCTCTGGCATCCATATATCAGAGCTTATATCCCCAGTTTATCAACTATATTCCAACCCACAAATTCCCAGTGGTCACAATCACACATATATGAAAAAAGATATATAGTTTAATTCTGATGCGGGTGGCACAGTCCATCATATCTCATCTCCAGAGAATGTTTTCGAAGGAACCTCTCAACCATCACCCAATTTACCAGGGAGTATACAGGGAATATCGGTACCTACATTAGAATCTGAAATGCGAGAAAATACTCGTACACGGATATTAGTTAATTATTTTTCAAGAGCGGTCACATAATTTCTCAAAGTATCAGACTGTAATTGAAACTGTCATGGATAATAACAACCTAATCTTGAGACTGTTTCAAACAAGATTTCAAATGGGGATAATGAATGTTTCCCCCTTGGGCCCACTAGCTCTGAGGGTGGTATGGTATGTGAAAAAAAATGTTTAAATGTGGTACCCAGGACCTTCCATATTCCTTTTGTAACTGTAGCAGTGAACGCAGGGCCTTACTCACTCTCTACCACCTCAGTTACCCCATGGAGCCATCAACATACAAGGTGTGTTAAGGCATTGGGGTCAGGGTACACAGGACAGAGGGTAAATGAGTGGATTCCACCTTCATGAGTTCAGAACAATCATGTTCATCCAGGGTAGGAGCAGGTAGGTCTGCATCATTCTCTTACTTCCTTGTTTTTCCAACGACATGGCACTATACCCCCTTGGACAAAACGAAGGAGAGAAGAAGGGCCGGTGGGCCACAGAGCACAAAATCCGGTATGGGCAATGGATGGCGGGCAGGAGAGGAAGCCATCTGCGTTCACATGGGGTTGGGGCAGGACAGGGCAGGTTGGAGCAAGGCCTGTTCGCAGGGGGATGGACCTCCAGCACAGGACAGCATGCGGGCAGACCCCATGCTACTACAATAGCAGTGGTGTTGCTCTCAGCATTCACACAGCAGCTTAAACCTTGGGCAGATCATCAGAGAAAGCAGCCGGAACACATGGTCTTGAAGGGGCAATAACCGTAGTATAACAGCTCCTGGGCACATTATAACAGTATAACAGGCAACAAGCCATATATGTATCAGGTCGTGGGTCACATACCACCATCAGGGTAGGTAGGTCATGTAAGGCTGTCTCAGCTGAGGTGGCAGGAGCGTTAAGCGGTGAAAGGGGAAGTTGGCCTGGAACTCAATGCAGGGCCCCATAGATCACACAACCTAACCGATAAAATGATAAAAATCAGTAAAGGCTAGTCACCATTTAACATCTAAATTAAGCTCAGCGTAAGAAAATAAGCTTCAAAGATAAGCATTGTGAGTTACTATAATTCCTTCCTATACATCAATATTACCAGTTGCTTATGACATGAAAAAGTTAAAAACTCATATACATTTATCTAACAAAGAAACAGTTAGAATTTTACCAGTCCTACTTTTAAAAACCTTTTCCCCAATGTGTTATTTTGTATGTCTTGGCCACTATATGGTTAACCTAGCTTCTCCTAGAATCTACAGACAGACGACTGACACTCCAGGCTTGTCAATAGGATTTTTTTGGAAAAAAAAAACTCCTGTTCAAGGAGACACAAAGGTGGGAGAGATGGGGAATTTCTTTCCAGCAGCACACAAGGGTTAGCAAAGCCACAGATGAGCAAGAGGAAGGGGGGGAAGGGGAATTTTTAGCTGGCAGCAGGCAAAAGGAACAGGAGAACAGGAGAACACACATACACAGAGTGTCACTGTAAATGAACTGTTACGGAACACAAAATACCTAATAACGTAAACAAACAGTATACTAGACACAGTCAAACAAACATTAAACAACACATGAATATGACTATTGCAGCCCTTCTGTATGCAGGGCATTAATTCTGAAACATATATATATATATATATATATATATATATATATATATATATATATATATATATATATATAAAACTAAAAAAAGATACATCACGTGCTCATGGAAGCGGCCAGTAAGCACGTAATATACAAGTAAGCTGGGAAGGCTATTACCGGGTTTACTTCATTACCAAACCACCTCATCCTAATCAACAGCCTATTTTGACAGAGCTTTAATAAAAGGACCAGACTGGTGAAATTCTGTGTCTAACCGTAACCTAATTTCCCGAGACCCCTCTCTTCAGACCAGACATATCCATATGTGCATTCACATATAGACATTTCTACCCCGAGACATGCCACCTTGCGTCACCGGCTCAGGAACCCTGAAAAGAAGATACTGTCCACCCGCCTCCTACAGACATACACCTGAAATAGCCACATTTAAATCAACATAAAACGTCAACCCAGCAGAATAGGAATGATAGGTCCTCTTTAAAAAGATACTTTGTTCAAGAACTTACCCGTCTTTTCTCGGGAAAGCGCAGCACAAAGGCCAAAAGAATAAAGGGCACCTGCACGGAAGTGGACTGCGGCAAGAAGCACAAAAGAAACGTTTCTTACCGCATCCGTGAAGGTGATTAGCCTGTCTCTATCCGCACAGACGCGCTCCATCGACATCTCGGGATGCTGCATCTCCCCAATGAAACAAAGTACACGTTGGTTGCGCCAATTGATGTAGTGGTACTCTGGCCCAATTCCAGAGAATAAACCCATTCTGCCATTTGACCCAAATCATAATAGTGAAACATGCAGACCAGAGAGAAAAACAGTTTACATCTTCATCTTCCAATGTTCAGTCACAGAGAGGGGGCTGGACTTTTTAATTGATCTTTTATAAACAGAATGACATCATACACGTGAACACATTTCATTGGCTTAGTCCATATATAGTCCCTTATTACATGCCCCTGTGACGTCAGTTCTTGGCCTCCTGGCAAATGTTTCAAAGTCTTTTGGGGGCCATCTTCTTCACTCGATAGGATGGGCCGGAAGGAGGGAGTTTAGGAGTGCGTACAAGGGAGGGATAACAGCTGTCTTCACTTCCTGAGCCGAGATTTTAACCCTATAATGTCTTCTAAGGAAAGTAACAGCATTGTAGTATATTTTCACACATACATATGTAACATTTGAGTAGCTCAGGAGGAAAGTAATCAAAACACAAAAATATTCATTTTAGTACTTCCATCACACCTATCTAAAGCCAAGAGATGCGCAAAACTTAGAGAAGCTGCGGGCAGATCTTAAACAGCTCATGGATCGAAAAGTTCAAAATAAAAACAGATACTTTGCCCATCGCTTTTATGAGCAAGGAAATAAGAGTGGGAGGTTAATGGCCAGACAATTAAAGAAACAGCAGGAGGCGCATCACGTACACATAATAAAGGCAGGGAATAAACTGATAGTAGACTCCCAAGCAATAGCAGCTGAATTTCATCAGTTTAACTCGTCTTTATATAACATAGACTCGGTTGTGGGGGGGTAGATAGGGGGGGACAGGAGGATAGGATCTGGGAATATCTGGAGGCTTCAGGGCTGAAAGCGATACCATCTGCAGCCCTGGAGGAAATGGAAAAGCCCATCTCCATAGAGGAGTTAGGGAGAGTGATATCAGGCACAGCGCAGGGTAAAAGCCCAGGACCGGATGGTTTCACTAATATGTACTACAAAAAGTTTGCCTCTATACTGCTGACCCCTCTTTGTAGATATCTCAACTCTGTTTCGTTTTCCAATCCATTGCCACCAGAGGCCTTAATGGCATATGTGACTGTCCTCCCGAAAGTGGGGAAGGACCCTCAGTGTTGTGCTAGTTACAGGCCCATCTCCCTCCTGAACTCTGACGTTAAGTTCCTGTCTAAGATTCTAGCTTTGAGGCTACAAGATCACATTGTTAAATTGATTCATCCGGATCAAACAGGATTTATGAAAGTGCGAGAGGCCAGATATAATACTATACGGGCCCTTCATGTATTACATTGGATGCATAGAGGCTCAAATCAAACTCCGGCAGTGGTGATCTCAATAGATGCTGAGAAAGCTTTCGATAGGGTAGGATGGGGATTTATCGTCGGAGATCTGAGGGAGATGGGCCTGAGGGAGAGAATGATGGGATGGGTGATGGCATTGTATGCAGACCCCAGAGCAAGGGTCAAAGTTAATGGCAGATTATCAGACTATTTCGAAATAAGGAATGGGATTAGGCAGGGGTGCCCATTGTCCCCATTGTTATTTGCTATGGTACTGGAACCGTTCTTGTGTATGATTAGAGGGAATAGGGGGATCAAAGGGATAGTTATAGGTTCAATGGAACATAAGATATCCGCATACGCGGACGATCTATTGCTGTATCTTTCCTCGCCTCAAGAGTCTCTGACAGAATTGATGAGAGAGATAGACAGGTTTGGTTGTATCAGCGGCGGCAGTCTATTAGAACCTAGTGCTGGTGACATTATGGATGCAGGCAGGGGAAGGCTGGCACTATTGGTTATAGAGAGCTGAGCCCCCAGCTGGTCACCTAGCAGCAGTAATGCTGTATAACCTTCTCTGTTGACATGCTGATCAGGTTGTGATCCAGGTAATGCTCCCAGTCAGATCTAATAAACACAGTATTTATTAGCATCAAGAGTACAACCACATATATATATATACATAATCAAACGTATGTTCCGCAGCTGTGTGGGCTCAATGCCTGTAAAGTGTGGGCTTTGATCAATAAAATCTCTGATATTTAACACTAGGATTTGACTTGGAGCATCACCTGGATTGCATCACGATCAGCATGTCAGAGAAGGCTCCACTGCTGCTAAGCAGCCTGCAGGGAGCTCAACTGTCTACAACCAGTAGAGATGGGCTTGGGTGTGTTTGAAATCCCACATGCCCAATCCCGCCAGGAAGCCAACACTCCACAGTGCTAATCACAGGCAGTGAGACATTTCCTAATGTGTACAGCAGCGGACCGTGAAATGTCTCACTGCCTGTGATTAGCGCTGTGCAGTGCGGGCTTCCTGGCATGCTCTGGCATGTGGAATTTTGAACATGCCCAGCCCATCTCTAACAAATTGTGCTGGCCCTCCTGTACATCAGCCCCATAAAGTAACCAGCTCTGGGTTCCAATGTGCTGCCGCTGCTGCCATGGAGACAGAGACCAGCGTTGTGAATAGCCGGGACAGGACAGCAACTCTGGTTATTCCAGCACTGGTCCACACTGGGAGGATTCCCCCATCCACCTATAATGTGTAGATGGGGGAATTGGATAATTTCTTTTTTTTTCATTCAACCTAATAGTTGAATGAAAAAAGTGATCAATGCATGGGCTGCCTAAGAGCTAAGACCAGCCATAGATAGTTTAAATCTCAGCTGGTTCAGCAGGAACTGGCTGACATTTGAACCATTAATGAGCAGATTCTCTTATTATTATCACTAGTGGTTGCTGTATAGCCACTAGTGATAATCACTGTTTGTCGGAAGAATACAATTGCTGGGCAGGAGGGATATTCCCCTGTCAGCACTGTCTGTGTTGATGGGGGAATCATGCAAGTTTCTTTCCTGCAATCTGTGGATGTAGGAAAGAAATTTGCACTGTATATTACCTGTCTAACTGAAAGTGAAAGTGTAACAGAATGGCCTGTGACACCCAGAGACTTTTGAAGGATGGGGGGTACTCCTGTGCCAGCGTCACTAATGACTCTTGGGTCTAGGGTCATCCTGTGCCCCTTTTGGGCATAGGGTGACTGAGAAATGATAATGATAAATTACATGTGATGGGACATTACTGATAATTCATGTTTTGCAGGATATCTTGAAATATTACAAGTTGTTAAAGTCTGACTCTGACAGGTCAATAGAGTGTTTTCATTCAATGTGGGGACACATGCTTTTGTGGTGTTAATTGAGTCTGCTCGTAGACATTCCATTGTGTGATGCTAATACTGTTTTGTGTCCATTGTGCTAATTAGGTCTGCTCCTAAGACCTGTTCATTGTGTATGCTAATGACACTGTTAAGATGTGGAATGTGACTTGTCAAGCTGTAGTAATTAACCCCTCTAAATGCGTCTGGGTAATGAGTAGTAATTTATAAAAAGAATATATTGCGCTAAACAAATCTAAGTATATATATATAGTGTAAATAGGCAGCCAACATACCAGTGGATAAGTGTAAACAGATGAAAAAAGAAAATAATGTAGCGCCAAAACTATAAAAAAGGGGGTAACCACTAATTGGTTGTGAGGATGTGACCTCTATAGTGAGAGTTGTATTTAGGAAAAACAAACTCCGTGAAATGATCATACATATATAACAGAGCTATATTAACTCTGAGTGCTAGTGATATACCTGGATGGTATTAAGTAGCATACAAAAGAAAAATCTTAGGTGATAAAGTAATTATAAATGTGAACAAACACAAAAATAAATGTTCTGAAAAGTAGGAAGGGGGGCACTCCCAGAGCTTCCCAAGAGCTGACTGTTCGTCACTTCAGTTGGAAAACACCTCTTCCACATCAATGGAGAATCCTTTCCCTCAGAAATTGTACATCTTCAAAAGGACATTCCTTGGCATATAAAAGTTAGGGTACTCTTACCAGCTTTAGTTGACCCACAGCTCACCGTATGGTGGGTAGGTCCTCAGGGCTTGTATATGCTGGCCGTCCTTCAGCTGCACCAATGGGTGGATGGATGTCCCAATTCCGATGCTCCGGATGGATCCCAGAAGGAGAGTTAGTAACACCAGCCACAGGAACGTCACATAAGATGGTAAGGAGGGGAAACTCCCAATTTCATGAGGGATATGAGAAAAGAGGGAAAAAACACCTCCTCATAGTGTAGAAATGTATTTAAAATTCTTGATCAAAAATATTTTGACACAACAAAGAGATAGTCCAAATCTCATTAAAAATAATGCACAGCAAGGAAATCGTCCAATGTATAAAAATTGTAAAAATTATAAAAGACCCAAACGATAGAGAAAATTTGTTCCCCATGGCACATCAAAGAAAAAAACCACAGCAGGCAGATAACATGAAATTGGCACAGTGTTGGTGGTATGGATCAAAAATAACCGACTGGTTTCGTCCTCACAGACATCAACAGGGTTATAGAGCTGACCCCCACCTCTACCTGTGCCTATATATAGCCGTATGATTAGCTTACCTGTGATCTACACCTGTTACACCGCTCCCCTCGGGCGTGCGTCTCACCCACTGCTACTTCCTCTTCCTGCGTTCCAGCCACCGGAGGTGCGACAACGGAGGCGCGGCTGAGGAGACCAATCGCAGTGCTCCAGTGTGTAGCGTCATCTCCTCCCGTCCCACATGACAGCCTCTGTCCAATGTGAGGGTGCGGGACAAGGGGTCGCTCCGCCTCCCACCTTACAGCGAATCTAGGCCACGGAGTCATCATCCATGACACAATCGTTGAGGGGGCGGCGGTGATGCGCGCGTTGTCACATGGCCACGACGGTGTGCGCGTCAGCTAGCGTCGAGCGTGATGACATATGCGCTCCATCTCATGCGTCCCACAGGGAATCATTGATGAAAGAGAGGTGTAAGCAGTAGCTATAAACCTCTGTGGTGAAACAAATCCTAAGCAGTGAATATAGTGCATTAGGTCCCCGGGATTGTGTATACAGAATTGATCACAGGTAATATACATCCCCAATTAGCTAGTTGATGCAAACAGTCATACTTATAGTAAGTGTATGGTGATTTGACAAAACCATCCACTGTATACAAAATTAAAAACACAATAAAGGAGAAATTAAGTTTATCTGATAAATAACCAAGATGGAAGTTCATGATTGGTTTATGAATGAATTCACGTCCCACTCCACGTTAAGCCCGTGGGGCGTATAGCTTTTTAACTGGTATATCCAATATACTTCTAATTTAGATACACCCCTCGTACCTGGTTCACCTCTCCAATGAGGAACAAAATGGTCTATAATCTGGAACAGGGTCCCCTCGACCTTCTTATTGTGGTGTTCCAAGTAATGTCTTGGTACAGTGTGTTTAGGGTACCCTGCCAAAATCTTGGCAATATGTTCACCTGCCCTTGTGGAAAAGCTCCGTATGGTACGCCCCACGTACTGTTTTCCACAAGGGCAGGTGAGAAGGTAAACAACATACCGAGTGGCACATGTTGAAAATTGTTTGATGGGGAATTCAACCCCAGTAACCGTGGATCTAAAGTTAATAGATGTCTTCTTGGTAATGTTGTATGCACACACTTTGCACCTCCTACATGGGTGATAACCTTTAGAAAGAGGGAAAAAAATGGGTTTGACTGGGGGGTCCGGGACATTTGGCGCGATCTGATTTCTCATTGACATTGCCCCTCGATATATTATAGATGCACTATTGGGTAAGGTAGGTCCCAAAGTGGGATCACTCGTTAATATGTTCCAATGTTTTTGAATGATTGACCTGATTTGCTTATATTGCATAGAAAATGAGGTGAAAAAAGAGTTCCTAAACCTACTATCCTGTACCGTTCTGACTTTCTCTCGTGTCAGAGTTGCCCTATCAATCGTTGAAATTCTTTCAATTTCTTCCTGGATATGATTCTCAGAGTATCCTTTATCAACAAAGCGATTCTTGAGAATCTTTGCTTGTTCTTTGAAGTCTCCCACATTAGAACAATTCCGTCTAATTCGCAGAATCTGACTGCGTGGGACAGACTTCAACCAGGAGGGATGGTGGCAGCTGTCAACCGGGATAAACCCGTTACGGTCGGTTTGTTTAAAGTAGGTTTTGGTTTGTAGACTGTTATTTTGTACAAAAATTTCCAGATCCAAAAAATTGATGTTAGAGGTGCTGGCCTCGTATGTTAGATTGATTCCAACTTGGTTGTCATTTAGATAACTCATGAAGGAGTCCAGAGACCCATGGTCACCTCGCCATAGGAGGAGGATGTCATCTATGTACCGCGCCCAGAGAACTATCTCCGGTCGGGCGGCAGCATAGACGACATCCTCCTCCCATTTGGCCATAAAAATATTTGCGAGACTGGGGGCAAATTTGGGTCTTTTATAATTTTTACAATTTTTATACATTGGACGATTTCCTTGCTGTGCATTATTTTTAATGAGATTTGGACTATCTCTTTGTTGTGTCAAAATATTTTTGATCAAGAATTTTAAATAAATTTCTACACTATGAGGAGGTGTTTTTTCCCTCTTTTCTCATATCCCTCATGAAATTGGGAGTTTCCCCTCCTTACCATCTTATGTGACGTTCCTGTGGCTGGTGTTACTAACTCTCCTTCTGGGATCCATCCGGAGCATCGGAATTGGGACATCCATCCACCCATTGGTGCAGCTGAAGGACGGCCAGCATATACAAGCCCTGAGGACCTACCCACCATACGGTGAGCTGTGGGTCAACTAAAGCTGGTAAGAGTACCCTAACTTTTATATGCCAAGGAATGTCCTTTTGAAGATGTACAATTTCTGAGGGAAAGGATTCTCCATTGATGTGGAAGAGGTGTTTTCCAACTGAAGTGACGAACAGTCAGCTCTTGGGAAGCTCTGGGAGTGCCCCCCTTCCTACTTTTCAGAACATTTATTTTTGTGTTTGTTCACATTTATAATTACTTTATCACCTAAGATTTTTCTTTTGTATGCTACTTAATACCATCCAGGTATATCACTAGCACTCAGAGTTAATATAGCTCTGTTATATATGTATGATCATTTCACGGAGTTTGTTTTTCCTAAATACAACTCTCACTATAGAGGTCACATCCTCACAACCAATTAGTGGTTACCCCCTTTTTTATAGTTTTGGCGCTACATTATTTTCTTTTTTCATCTGTTTACACTTATCCACTGGTATGTTGGCTGCCTATTTACACTATATATATACTTAGATTTGTTTAGCGCAATATATTCTTTTTATATATTTTTTCTGCACTTGGATTTCATATATTGCTGCCATACAATAATGGATGTGTTTGACTATCGCACTAGTCGCACTCTTAACACTGAAGGTGTATTTACTGTTCTGAAAACAGACTCGGAAACGGGTGGTCTCTTTATGAGACTCAAGAACATAATGACTTCGGAACTTCACCTCCAATGGGACATAGCGTTCTTGGAACAATATGTCAAGGAGAACATGGTCCCCAGAGGGTTAAGATGGGATGTACACCCCCAACAGGGAGATCCTGATCTTGAGTCCTGGTACCAGTTTTTTAACCTTAAGGGTGTATCCCTTTTAAATTTTTTAATTGATAGGAAAAAGACCCGAATGTCCAATTTAGATAGAGAAATTAAAGAAATTAAGGAGAAACTTCTTCCTTTTAAATCCACCACGGAGTACATCACCTTATCTACCAGTTTGAAGATTCATCTGGAAAAAGAGGAGCGGGAACAGAAACATAAAAAACAGAAAAAATACACGAGAGATTCTGCCGATTACGGATCCCATTCGATTTTTAGTTGGCAGAACAAGGAGAATACTGGGGTGGGTTTAGGCTCCTCTAGTTTGGAAATGGACGTTTCCCAACCATCTACGAGTGAGGCTAAAGTCCTTACCTTTTCTCAGTCCATACCTACTTCGGGTCTTCCCAATAGAGATATTGGGTATAGTCACCATTCTGGTCCCCGAACCCCTAACCAACCCCAAGGGGGGCCCCCCCAAGGATTAAGGGGAAAGGTAAAGGCCCGAGAAGGGGTTCACACCGCTCAAGAGATCCATCCCGTGAACATCATACTAATGATTACTCACCTCGGAGAGGGAATGAATCCCACTATTACCCTCCAAGGGGATATGGAACACCGGGTAGGGGTGGGGGTGGACCTTATACACCTAGGAAAGATTACCCACCCAGACATTATGACCCCTACTATGGATATCTAGAAAGAGAAGAAGATCATTTTGATAGACCACCCTACAATTATAATCAGGTTCAACCCAATTATACCCAATCGGGGGATTTTCACAAGGGACAGGGCAACCACCCCAAAGGAGGAGAACCAAACGGGGGTCGAGAGGGGGGCGGCGCGCCCGGAAGAAAAAGACAGAGAGTATAACAGGTACTGGGGTGTTTAATTTAAGCACCTCTACCTTTAACGATGCAGAAAGATTAGTTTTAGATAAAGGTCTGAAGTTTGTTCCTCCGAAAGGACTTAACAAGTTTCAAACCTTTATAGATGTACAAAAATTTACGAGAAAATTGAGTATCCAAAGATACTTCATCTCCAATCCAACCAGACCAAACCTTCCGGATGTCACAACGGGTGTTAGACATACGGGCCTTTCAAACCCTTCCCTTTTTAACCCTCCTTGTCCTTTGGCACCGAGTATTAAAGTTTTCAGGGACTTGGTTTTGAAGGACCTAGATGATTTACCTTTAAAAAGGTTTCATTCTGATCCCAATATTAGGAATGGCCTGAAATCCCTATGTGAGAGAAAGGACCTTGTTATCCGCCCCGCGGATAAGGGTGGGGGGATAGTGGTTCTTGACAAGTCTGCCTATAACTCAGAAATGTCAAGATTACTGGAGGATGACGTGACTTATGTCAAGTTACCATCTAATCCCACCAGTAGCTACACCTACTCTTTAAAAAAAACTGGTGGAGAAAGGTGTACAGAGAGGCATCCTCAACAACAAGGAACGATGTTTTTTGGTACCTAGGGTACCTCGTATCCCTGTTATATACTATCTGCCAAAAATTCACAAACATAACACATGTCCTCCAGGGAGGCCAATCATTAGTGGCATCAACTCTGTCACTTCTAGATTGGGGAAATACATCGATTTCCACCTCCAACCTATAGTGAGAAACATTCCTTCCTACCTCAAGGATACTAGGCATACCATTGCTAAACTTGAGGAAGTGATGTACACTAATGACATCATTCTTGTCACAGCTGATGTGGCCTCACTTTACACCAGTATAGCCCATCACTTAGGCTTTCAAGCTGTGGAATGTTTTCTCAACAGGTCACCCGATCTCCCCATTCTGCAAAGATTGTTTATAATGGATCTCCTCAGGTTTGCCACTACGCACAATTATTTTTGGCATGCTGGGGATTTCTATTTACAACACAAGGGAGTTGCGATGGGGGCTAAATTTGCCCCCAGTCTCGCAAATATTTTTATGGCCAAATGGGAGGAGGATGTCGTCTATGCTGCCGCCCGACCGGAGATAGTTCTCTGGGCGCTGTACATAGATGACATCCTCCTCCTATGGCGAGGTGACCATGGGTCTCTGGACTCCTTCATGAGTTATCTAAATGACAACCAAGTTGGAATCAATCTAACATACGAGGCCAGCACCTCTAACATCAATTTTTTGGATCTGGAAATTTTTGTACAAAATAACAGTCTACAAACCAAAACCTACTTTAAACAAACCGACCGTAACGGGTTTATCCCGGTTGACAGCTGCCACCATCCCTCCTGGTTGAAGTCTGTCCCACGCAGTCAGATTCTGCGAATTAGACGGAATTGTTCTAATGTGGGAGACTTCAAAGAACAAGCAAAGATTCTCAAGAATCGCTTTGTTGATAAAGGATACTCTGAGAATCATATCCAGGAAGAAATTGAAAGAATTTCAACGATTGATAGGGCAACTCTGACACGAGAGAAAGTCAGAACGGTACAGGATAGTAGGTTTAGGAACTCTTTTTTCACCTCATTTTCTATGCAATATAAGCAAATCAGGTCAATCATTCAAAAACATTGGAACATATTAACGAGTGATCCCACTTTGGGACCTACCTTACCCAATAGTGCATCTATAATATATCGAGGGGCAATGTCAATGAGAAATCAGATCGCGCCAAATGTCCCGGACCCCCCAGTCAAACCCATTTTTTTCCCTCTTTCTAAAGGTTATCACCCATGTAGGAGGTGCAAAGTGTGTGCATACAACATTACCAAGAAGACATCTATTAACTTTAGATCCACGGTTACTGGGGTTGAATTCCCCATCAAACAATTTTCAACATGTGCCACTCGGTATGTTGTTTACCTTCTCACCTGCCCTTGTGGAAAACAGTACGTGGGGCGTACCATACGGAGCTTTTCCACAAGGGCAGGTGAACATATTGCCAAGATTTTGGCAGGGTACCCTAAACACACTGTACCAAGACATTACTTGGAACACCACAATAAGAAGGTCGAGGGGACCCTGTTCCAGATTATAGACCATTTTGTTCCTCATTGGAGAGGTGAACCAGGTACGAGGGGTGTATCTAAATTAGAAGTATATTGGATATACCAGTTAAAAAGCTATACGCCCCACGGGCTTAACGTGGAGTGGGACGTGAATTCATTCATAAACCAATCATGAACTTCCATCTTGGTTATTTATCAGATAAACTTAATTTCTCCTTTATTGTGTTTTTAATTTTGTATACAGTGGATGGTTTTGTCAAATCACCATACACTTACTATAAGTATGACTGTTTGCATCAACTAGCTAATTGGGGATGTATATTACCTGTGATCAATTCTGTATACACAATCCCGGGGACCTAATGCACTATATTCACTGCTTAGGATTTGTTTCACCACAGAGGTTTATAGCTACTGCTTACACCTCTCTTTCATCAATGATTCCCTGTGGGACGCATGAGATGGAGCGCATATGTCATCACGCTCGACGCTAGCTGACGCGCACACCGTCGTGGCCATGTGACAAAGCGCGCATCACCGCCGCCCCCTCAACGATCGTGTCATGGATGATGACTCCGTGGCCTAGATTCGCTGTAAGGTGGGAGGCGGAGCGACCCCTTGTCCCGCACCCTCACATTGGACAGAGGCTGTCATGTGGGACGGGAGGAGATGACGCTACACACTGGAGCACTGCGATTGGTCTCCTCAGCCGCGCCTCCGTTGTCCCACCTCCGGTGGCTGGAACGCAGGAAGAGGAAGTAGCAGTGGGTGAGACGCACGCCAGAGGGGAGCGGTGTAACAGGTGTAGATCACAGGTAAGCTAATCATACGGCTATATATAGGCACAGGTAGAGGTGGGGGTCAGCTCTATAACCCTGTTGATGTCTGTGAGGACGAAACCGGTCGGTTATTTTTGATCCATACCACCAACACTGTGCCAATTTCATGTTATCTGCCTGCTGTGGTTTTTTTCTTTGATGTGCCGTGGGGAACAAATTTTCTCTATCGTTTGGGTCTTTTATAATTTTTACAATTTTTATACATTGGACGATTTCCTTGCTGTGCATTATTTTTAATGAGATTTGGACTATCTCTTTGTTGTGTCAAAATATTTTTGATCAAGAATTTTAAATACATTTCTACACTATGAGGAGGTGTTTTTTCCCTCTTTTCTCATATCCCTCATGAAATTGGGAGTTTCCCCTCCTTACCATCTTATGTGACGTTCCTGTGGCTGGTGTTACTAACTCTCCTTCTGGGATCCATCCGGAGCATCGGAATTGGGACATCCATCCACCCATGGTGCAGCTGAAGGACGGCCAGCATATACAAGCCCTGAGGACCTACCCACCATACGGTGAGCTGTGGGTCAACTAAAGCTGGTAAGAGTACCCTAACTTTTATATGCTAAGGAATGTCCTTTTGAAGATGTACAATTTCTGAGGGAAAGGATTCTCCATTGATGTGGAAGAGGTGTTTTCCAACTGAAGTGACGAACAGTCAGCTCTTGGGAAGCTCTGGGAGTGCCCCCCTTCCTACTTTTCAGAACATTTATTTTTGTGTTTGTTCACATTTATAATTACTTTATCACCTAAGATTTTTCTTTTGTATGCTACTTAATACCATCCAGGTATATCACTAGCACTCAGAGTTAATATAGCTCTGTTATATATGTATGATCATTTCACGGAGTTTGTTTTTCCTAAATACAACTCTCACTATAGAGGTCACATCCTCACAACCAATTAGTGGTTACCCCCTTTTTTATAGTTTTGGCACTACATTATTTTCTTTTTTCAATGAGTAGTAATTAACTCATCGGAATGTCATTATCTAAAAAAATGTGTATTAAGCCCCCCATTGTATGATGCGTGGGTGGAGTGTGTCTTTGTCCCTGTCATTAACTGTAACATGCTTGTACTGTATATAACAAAGCTAAGTTACCATTAAAGGATTCATTCATTCATTCATTTTGGAACCAGTACCAGAGCTTGTGTTGTCTCGGTTATTCTGGGAAATGAAATGGGTCGTGTCTGATGTCTGTTGGACTGTCAGATAAGTTGTCGTGGGGCGATGGAATGGAATATTGTAAACGGTGGTGACCGTTACAGAAAGTAAATTGTGAATGTCTTGAAAGAACAGGAGAGGGGGAGGGAGACAGATGGGGAGAGAAGGGATGGAGATAATGCAGTTCAGTGATTACAGTGTACTGCAGTCTGCAGTGCACACACTTACCCACGATCCAGGCTAGAATCTCAGGCACACACATGCTGCTGATTTTCATATTTTCCGCCCACACATCCCCTCTCTTCAGATACAGCACACCGGGATAGTGTGGGCGGGACTGAAAGGAGGAGCTGTATTCCTCCCTGCTCGTATGTGAAGAGAGTGGGGGGAGGTTGGCTGGACTCGCTGGGCTGTAAAAGAGTGTCATAGACTGACACTCGGCTCAGCTTGCAGTCACCACTCTCGGAATTTACAGGCTGGTTCTCCTGTCCTAAGGACGGGAGAAATCAGTCTGTTTTTTCAGTAACTGAGATGAAGGCTTGGGCCCCCCTCCCCCACAGTGCTCATGGAGTCCTTTCTGCAACTCGCTCTTCTCCGTGCCAATGAGGATGCAGGGGAAGTAGCAGATCGGGCGGCTGTGGTTGTGTGAGAGCTCGCATTATGCAGTGTCAGCGAGCAGAGGGAGGGTGGGAGGAATGCCCCGCAGAGCTGACTGGGGACGCTCTCCCTCTCAGGAGAGACTGTTACTCCAGCGGCGGCCCTAGCAAAATACAAAAATGCAAAAAAAAATGCAAAATGTTTTTTTTTTGGGGGGGGCACATGGTGGGGCAGAACATAATGTTGGGGGGGTCAGGGCCCCCTCTGGCCCCCCCTAGAGTCGCCATTGGGTGGCAGTGTCCCAAGATTAGGATATTCTGGGATGAGATATCCCCTTGGATAAAAAAATTGACATTAAGACCTATTGAGCAATCTCCATTACATTTCCTGTTTCATGCGATGCCATAATCTATTAAGTTCTATAAAAAAGTGTTACACCACACTTGTTAAATGCAGCGAAGGCATTGATACCTAGATTTTCAAAGCAATCCAGAGTCCCCAATATAACGGAATGGAAAAGGGAGGTGGAGAGGATAATGGAAGCAGAGAGATGGGTACCAGCAGGACAAATTTAAAGATATATGGGTGGGATGGATATATTACTCTCCTGAAATGGGGGTGGATTAGCCCGGGGTTGTGAGGTTTTTGTTTGTTTTTTATCTATTCCCCCCCCCCCATGGGGCACCAGAGAGAGAGGATTAAGTGTATGGAAAGAGAGAAGTGATTTCGCCCCCCCCCCTTTTTTTTTTTTTACAGTCCTCCACGACACAAATTTTTCTGGATAACGTGCACAGTAGAGAGGGAGAACAATTAAAACTAGTTAACACTTTATGAGGAATAATGAGGGTGGGGTTAAACTTAATTTTTTTTTGTTTTCCAGCCCCTCTTTAAAGATTTTGGTTGGAGGGGGCCATAAGAATGGGAAGCAGGGATTTAAAGAGATGTTAAGTCACGAAACAAAGAAATACTAGTATTTTTTTTGTTTTGTTTGGGTGATATTAAGCCCCTCTTTTTTTCTCCTTTTTGTGTGGTATGGGGCCATAAGGTGGTGGGATTTTTTTTTTTTTTTTTTTTTTTTTTCTTTTTTTCCTTTAACTTCAGACTCCACCTCATAGAGTGTGCATTTACATGCTCATGTTCTGCGTACCAGCCCATTGCATCTCTATTTCGGTTTTGCATCATTAGTGTCTCTGTTTTTTATGCTAGTTGTTTTTGTTTTGTTTTCCACTTTTATATTTTTTTTTCCCCTTTTTTTTTTTTTTTTTTTATTTATTATATATATATTATATTATTTTCTTGAGTACATTTTTGACTTCTTTTGCTGGACATATACAAAAGTTTTCCCTTAATACTTCACCTCCCCTTACCCGTCCCTCCCCCCCCTATCTCACCAAAACAATCTCCTTATACCTCTACTTCTCTCTGATTTTTCTATAATGGCCTTAAGTGTCTTCTCTTAATTTTTCCGCGTAACTCCACGATTTCTTAAAAGTTCTCCAATTTTCCCATTTCATATTTTGTAATATGTTATTACCCTCCATGTCCTCCTGAAGTTCCTCCATCCTATACGTTTCTTCAACCGCATCGATCCATTCCCAGATCGATGGGCATTCCACCTCTTGCCAGCCCCTTGGAATTAATCTTTTGGCAGCATTCAATAGGTGTGGTACTAGCGATTTTTTATAACTTTTAATGCCTTCTTCCCCCCCGTGGAACAGGACAACCCAAGGGTCCATCTTTATCTTTTTCTTTGTAATCTCTTTGACGCAGGCCAATATTTTTTCCCAGTACCTCCTTACCTTAGGGCATCCCCACCACAGGTGCGCCATATTTCCTGGTAAACCGCATCCCCTCCAGCACTCTCCAGTCTGTCCCTCTTTAAACTTTTTTAATTTGTCTGGTGTCATGTACCATCCAGCTATGCATTTAAAACACATCTCTGCCGTGCGGCTATCCACCGCGGAGGAGTGTGTCAGGGTCAGCATTTTCTCTATTGTGGTCCTATCCTGTTGTGTCCCTAGTTCCCCTTCCCATTTTTTAATGAATGGGGGTATGTTCTGCTCTTCCATCTTCAGTAACATCTTATATAGTCCCGAGATGGTTCCTCTGGCATTTTTTGTAGAGCATATTTTTTCCAATTCCAATAACTGATCTCCCGACCTCAGTGGGTGTGGGAGGTCTTGGATAAAATGGTTTAGTTGCCTATATCTCCATTCATTAATTTCCAGGAAAGAGTTTTTTAATTTCAACTCCTGTAGTGTTAAAATGTGCCCTTCCTTCATTATGTCCCTTAATTGTAAAGTGTCCATTTTAATCCAATTTCCCCCCACTTGTGTTTTACCTGGTGCAAAATAATCATTATTCTTCAGTGATATAAGGGGTGAATTGTACTCTTTCACGATTTTTTTATAGACCGTGTCCCAAACTTTAAGTGCATTTTTAGTTATCTCGTGTGCATTTTTATCTATTATCCTAAATTGTGGAGGGTTCCAAATTATCTTATCTAACCTTGCCTGTGACAATTTATTTTCTACACTAACCCACCTTTTTTCTTTGCTAGCCCTGGCCCACTCCACCACTCTTGTTAATATCACCGCCTCATAGTATCTTTTGACATCGGGGACCGCTAATCCACCCTTTTTTTTTGGTTGTTTTAGGGTCTGAAGTGCTATCCTGTGCTTCTTATTTCTCCATATATAATTCATTATTAATTTTCTAAGGGCCGAGAACAATGTCCTGGGGAGGGCAATGGGGATCATCTGGAACTTATATAAAATTTTTGGCAGAATGACCATTTTGCAGTAATTAATTCGTCCTATCCATGATATTGCCCTGTTTTCTACCCTTTTTGTTTCTGTCTTAATTTCATTTAATAAGGGGATAAAATTTATCGTATACATCTCCCTAGTAGATTTTGCTAGCAGTATTCCTAGGTATTTGAGTTCTTTAACCCAAGCAAATTTGTACTTCATTTTAAGGAGTTGTTCTTCTATCTTGCTTATGTTTATACTCATAATCTCCGTTTTTGTGATGTTTAATTTAAAGTTTGAGATTTCTCCGTATTCGCTACAAAGGTTTAGAAGGTTTGGGATTGATGTTTTGGGTTCCATTAAATAGAAGAGGACATCGTCTGCAAAAGCTGCAAGTTTATGTTCTTCCTCTCCCATTTTAACCCCTTTTATTTTTTGAGAGTTTCTGATCCTAGCCAGCAGGGGTTCCAGTGCGAGCACGAACAGTAATGGCGATAGAGGGCACCCTTGCCTTGTACCGTTTCTCATTAAGAAGGTTTGAGAGAGGCTTCCATTTATTTTTATTTTGGCCGTGGGGGACCTGTAGAGAGTGCCAATCCACTCCATCATCCTCTGTCCAAACCCCATTTCCTTCAGAGTGAGCAACATGAGTCCCCAGTCTACCCTGTCGAACGCTTTTTCTGCGTCTATCGACAGAAGTAGACCTGGGGACCCCGCCGCCTTCATTTTCCGGAGGATTAACAGTGTTCTAACCCCATTGTCTCTCCCCTCTCTTCCCTGGACAAATCCCGTCTGATCCGGGTACACCAATCTCGCCATTTCCTGTTTAACTCTCCCGGCCAATACCTTTGCAAACAGTTTTAAATCTGTATTGAGCAGAGATATCGGCCGGTATCCTGAACAGTTTCCGATGTCCTTCCCTTCCTTAGGGATAACGGTGATAGTTGCCTCCGATGCCTCTTTACTTAGTTCGTACTCCTTTCCAAGCCCATTATAATACTGGCATAGCCTTGGCAGAAGTATCTCCTTAAATTTTTTGTAATACATTACTGTAAAGCCATCTGGCCCCGGACTTTTACCTGAGGCAGAGCTTGATAATGCTGCTCTAATTTCGTTTTCCGTTATTTGCCTGTCCATCTCCTCTGCGTCTATTTGACTGACTTTTGATAACCTTGCTTCTTCTAAGAATGCTAAGATTTTTTTTTCCTTCTCCCCTTTTTGCCAACTTTTTTGTTCTACTGAGTATAATTTTTCATAATATAATCTAAATGTTTCAGCAATATCTTTTGTTGTGTGCAAGACCTCTCCTTTTTCGTTTTTAATTTTATCTATATAATTCCTTGATTTCTTTTTTGTACCATCCGGGCCAGATGTTTGCTTGTTTTATTTCCCCACCTATATCTCTCCCTTGCCACCAAGTTAAATTCCCTTCTTGTTTCCCGATCAATAAGTTCTTTAAGTTCGTTCCGCTTATTAACTAAGTCCAGATAAATATCTCGTTGTTTACCATTAGGTTGGTGGTGGGATTTAAAGAGTTATTAAGGGTCACGAAATAGGGAGCTCTTAAGCCCCCCTTTTTTTTAAAGGGAGGAACAATTTAATTTATTTTTTTTCCCTCTCCCATAGGTGGAGGGTTGATTTAGGGGGAGAAAGGGGGGAAGAGAGGAAGGAAGGAAGAGAATGAAGGGAAGCAAAGGAAACAAATCGAGGGTGCTCTCGAGGAGGGGGGTAGGGTATATTATATGGTTTTGATGTATTTATATATGTTTTGTGTGGTGTTTATTCTCTTTTTTGTATATGTTGTAATTTGTCATAATAAAGAAAAGACGGAATTATAAAAAAAACATATTAGGGCTGGTTTTAAACATAACCTTGAGGGTGGCACCAATGATCAGATGATTGTGGACTGCAGTGGGTTTAGTCATACAGAGAGTGCCCAACATTATAGGCCTGACAGTCTGCCCATAAAAACTTTAATAATTATTATTTTACCTGGTGCAAAAAGTTAGGTGGAATAACAATTGAGAGGAATTCTTGCAAATGGAGGAAAGCAGGGGTGAAAAGTCTCTCGAAATGCACTTGACAGAGATTGGGTCAAGAAAATATTTTATTATTTAGTATTTTAGTTTCCCGACAGCCCATTTAAATGAAAAGTTTGACTGCAGGTTATGTAGTTGGTATGAAGGGACCATGACATTTAGGACCTCTGATTTTGAAAAGTTGATTTTATAATTAGAGTGTCAGGAATATACATCCAATTCTTTGGTGAGATTCAGAATCAACGTCCCTGGAGACGTGATTAAAAAAGTAAGTCATCAGCATAGGTGAGCTGAGTTAGCCTGAACACAGTAAATATCTGGATTAGACCTAATGTGTCGAAGCAAGGGCTCCAGGGTCAAGATAAGGTAATATAAGATAATATCCCCTGCCTCTCTGCCAGAGAAAAAACAAGTTTGATCAAACTGCACGATCCTCCTCATATGGGGAGAAGCCGTCAGGCTAAAGTCTTAGGCCCCGTACACACGGTCGGACCGAACCAATGAGAATGAACCGAAGTTCAGTTTCATCGGACCAAACCGACCATGTGTATAGGCCATCGGTCTGTTTTCCTTCGGTCCAAAATTGTAAAACATGCTTCAAAACTGAACTGATGGACCGCTGCCCGATCGGACCAAACCGATGGTTAGTACAGAAAAGCATCGGTTCAAAACCCGTGCATGCTCAGAATCAAGTCGACGCATGCTTGGAAGCATTTAATTTTGTTTTATTCAGCACGTTGTGTGTTTGACGTCACCGTGTTCTGACCCGATCGGTTTTTGGAACAATGGTGTGTACGCATCATCAGACCATCAGGCCACTTCAGCGGTGAACCGATGAAAACGGTCCGTCGGACCATTCTCATCGGTTTTGTCCGACCGTGTGTACGGGGCCTTAGCGATTAATGTAAGATTAGTGTTGAGCAAGCAAACAAGTCTGTAGCTGGCACAGAGCGACGGAACCTTATCTGCTTTAGGAATAACAGTGATATGGGCACAAGAGGTGTCTTTGGGGGCAATATTGAATTGAAGGCCATCACACAAGCAGAGCAAGCGAGTGTTGAAAGGCTTTATAGTACAACAAAGTAAAGCCTTTTGGCCCTGCAGCGTTTCGCCTCAGGGTAGCCTTTAAGGTGGAGGTGAATTTGTCATCCATGAATGCTTTGTTAAGAGTCATACAATCCCACCATTTAAGCTTAGGAAGAGAGGATTGTTATAGGTATTTGTATATCAAAGCTGCTGTCACGTCTGGTGGTGAGTGTTCTAGAGGGTCAGTAATATAATACAGTGATGAATAGAATTCCTAAAAAACATTTAGTAATTTCTGTGGATTTGGTGAGTCTCTGACCCTTGGAGGTAATTATTTGAGGTATAAAAGCCTGTGAAAAAGGGCGAGTAGTCTGCCAAATTTATTTCTGAATTCATAAACCATTGACAGGAGATCTGTCGTCAATTAGATTGCAATAGATTTTTTATGTTGGCTCTCCAGGGAATGGATTTGAGAGACCAAGGAAGATAGTTTCTCCGAAGATTCTTTCTTTCGCTTGTATCTATGCTGATGAAAAAGTCCTGCATAAACCATTTATGAGCTTCCCAGACAGAGGGGTTGTGCCTCAGAGGAGATCCATCTGCAGTTCAGCCAGGGTATGGAAGTCTTGTAGCGTACTCTCGCTAAGGTGCCAATGGGCATGTTGAGCTGGATGAATGGACAAAGAAATGAAAACCGTAACTGGAGTGTGATCCAAAAGCAATATAGATTCAATGGAGGACCTGGTGACGGAGTCCAGAAATGCATTAGGCACAAAAAAGTAGTCTATCCTAGAGTAAGTTTGATGCACAGGTTAGAAAAAAGTATAGTCTTGAGTGCTGCTGATAATGCCAGAAGTCAATGAGGTGCAGTTTGTGAAGATGGTATTTGAATCTCTTCAAATACGGGTATGAAAACTGTGGGGAGCCCCAGGAGGAATCCTTCAGGGGATCAAGGGCAATGTTAAAGAATAATCGTGCTTTCTGCAAAGGCGGCAAGATCTGCCAGGCAGGACTCTAAAAAAGTAAACTGCACAGTCTTGGGTAAATACACGTTTGCTAATATGATGTTCTGTCCACCAATCTTAACCCTCAGGAAGAGGTACCTGCCCAATGTACCCGACAGCTGGTCACCTAATACCCATGGCAGAGATCTAGCCACTGTAGCCAGCACAATGGAAACACCCCATGATTTAGTGTTGTTAGAATAACTTTGGTAGGCTGTATGAAACCAAAAGTCCCTCAGCTTAGAAGGATTGGTGGGGGCAAAGTGTCTCTTTTGGAAGAAAGCAACCCATGCCTTTATCTGAGATCCAGAGTACAAACAAGATACCGCAGGCGAGCAGATTCGGAGCTGTACCCGGGTTGCAGGGTGGCAATACAACTGGGTGTTGGGCCCCTAGGCTGATGAGAGTCTATGGCACCCTAGAGTGGGACATCAGAGAGAGACTGTAGTGTGAAATCCAACTCACACCAGGGTAATGAGCAAGTCCTGCTGTAAACTCTGGGGTAACTCCCCACTATGTAGGGAGTTGAGAGAGTCAAAACATGGACAGTCCGAGTGAGAGCAAAGTATAGGGGAAAAAAAGCAAAAAATCTATGACCCATTTTGCAAGAGAATTACATTGTGATGGGTACTCACTGCAAAGCCCCGCCGACTAGGCATCAGCTGGTCTTCGGGTAGGTGAGGTGAAGAAGCTCAAGCCCCACCATACCTAAGTAGCAGTGAGCAAGGATGCACTCTGGATCTATGGTGTCTTTGTTGCAAAGTAAATAGGGTCGGTGAAAGCTGCCATCCTTGGGAAGGTCAAGCCAGTCAGGGGCCATGATGGGTTTGGCTCTTAGGAAGCTGAAGCTGGCAGGGAGCTGGTCCAGGGCGTGCAGCAGGAAAGTCTCTCATTATTTTTTCCTCACAAGGATGTGAAAGGGATAGGCCTATTCGTAGGGGGAACAATGCTTTTGAGGGCAGATATTGTAGCATTACTACAAAAGTAGCTTTCGGGGGCTGCTCCTGAGGGCAAGTGGTCTGCAGCTGACTGTGGTGGAGACTGTGTCAGCCATGCTGGGGTAGTGATGGGCAATGGTGAGCACCGGTCCTGTATTGGCATGGAGCTCTTGAAAGAGGAGGTGCTGGTGTCCTTGCGCTGATATGAAATGGGTTCTGCTTTAGCAGGTGCCATTTTAGCTAAAGAGTAAGACATGGGAGTCACTGGAGGAGCTGTGGCCAGGAAAAAAGCCGGTAAGTTGTGTTGTAAAGGTAGCCTTGTAGGAATGGTAGTCTTCCCAGGGTCCAGTATATAGAAAGATCGCTAATGTTTCTGACCGAAATAGTGTGGAAAGCCCAGAGAGCATGGAGCGTCTTCTCTCCACCATAACCAGGGCACGCCCCCGCTGAGATTAGTTTTTAACTTTCCACCTTCTAGTTTAAGGTTATGTCCCTGTGTTCTTAATTTTTGCTTCATATTGAAAATACTGCCCTCCTAAACCTTATTTGCTCCCTTGATGTATTTAAAGGTTTCAATCATGTCTCCCCTTTCCCCTCCACGCTATACATATTATTCCTGAAGTCTCTCCTAATTTATTTCATCCCTCAGACCTTTAACCATTTTTTGTTTTGCCCAGCAAAATCAGTTTGTAAGCGAGGTCTCCAGAACTGGACACAGTATTCTAAATGACCTAAATGGTCTACTGACAGGGGAATCAGGACCTCCTTCCTCCTGCTGGTGACCCCTCTAGTGATGCTGATAAAAATGTATTTGCTTTTCCCACTGCCTAGCTACATTGTTTGCGCATTTTGCAATCATCTGAAATAAGTACTCCCAAATCGTTTTCCTCTGTAGTGCTGGCCAACACTGTATCTTCAATATTGTACTCAAATGATTTAAGGAAAGGTGCATTATTTCACATTTAGAAACATTGAACTACAGCTTCCATTGCTTTGCCAGTTTTCCATTAACGCTTGATCATGTTTCATATTACAGACACCTCCAGGGATGTCAACCCTATTGCCTAACTATTGCCTAACCCCACAAAATCATTACCTATTACCTACCCTTACCTCTCTGGTACAGAATATATTGGCTAATGTATTTATTTATTTTTGTTTAATTACTTTTCATTGCGGCTTCAAACACAAATACAAAAAAGAACAACAAAAATATATATCGTATATACTCATGTATAAAAATATATATAAAACAAGGTGCAATCAGCGCAAATATATAGATCAAAATTGATAAATATTAAAGTGTATTATGTGAAACGGACCCCCAGGGTTCAGATCACTGGTAATGCCAGCTGAACACTAAGGGAAATTCGCAAAAATCCAAGGAAAGTCAAAATAAATAGAAAAAGTGCAGCGCAAAACTCAAATATATAAATGATGCTGGTATGCTAAACCACCAATACCATTATAGTGTGAATATAAAGAAAAAATAAGAATTAAATAAAATTCGAAATAACAGTCCAAAGTCCATAAGTGTCAGAAGATGAGTAAAATAAACGGAAATAAATCTCCACCACGTGACAATCCACCAAATTTGAAGTGATCCCTCCACCGTTATAGATGGCTACTCTCACCTTCATATATGGACCACTGAATTAACAAATGGTCAGTAAAGCAAATCAAATAGGCAGGTCAATGAACAGGAACCAGGCTGATGTATCAGATCCTCATAGGACAACCAAACCGCAAAGGACAGGTGCATGTAAAGAGATAATCACAGACTAAGTGCTCACTGTTGCAATGTGTGGATTTATTCTTTAAGAGAAGCAAAAGTCAGGCTACTCACATTTGGCCAGACAAAAAACGGCATTAAGTACAATCTTTAAGTATGGACAGCAGATGAGCGACATGATGTTTAGGAGCCTGAAACATCACGTCGCTCATCTGCTCAGGTAAGTGTTAGGGGGCTGAGAGGGGCTGCTGCACACAGAAGGCTTTTTATCCTAATGCATAGAATGCATTAAGATAACAAAAATAATTCTGCCTTTATAACCCTTTTAAGCTAAGAATATTACACTCACATAATAAAAATATCAAGATGCATATCACAGACGTCAAAAAAAGATCTGAAAGTCTCACCGTAGTACTCCGCGTGATGACATCACACATCACGTAGACTCCGCCCTGACTGTTTATGGTGATGTTCTTTTAAGATATTTATATATTTAAAGTTAATGGAAGATTACTTATGTATTGCACTACACTTGTATGGATACTTTCATATTTTTTACTTGGTTGCAAGTTGCCTTATCCAGGCACTGTAGATGAGCTTTTATTTTATATGTTTGTGTAAAAAATTAAAATGCATATTATTAAATAAAAAAAAAAAAAAACGTATTTAACATTAAAAGCAATGCAGATAAAGGACAACACAACCTTTTGGTTTACCAAGGAATATTCACTTCCCTGTCTCTTTTGTTATAGATTTGAGAACCAATCCACAAACAATCCTGTGTAGTATATTGCTGACATTATAAGCCCAAAGTGCTTTGCCATTTGTACTATATTCTATGGTACTTAAAATGTAATGTTCACAGTGCTGAAAAGGCTAAATTCATAAACAAAATCCAATTTAATAAGTGATACAGTGCTATAGCTTAGTGATTCCAGACCGCTTATCACCATAAAACAAAATACTGTTACACAATAATCATTGTTATGTGACCCATGATGTGACACGTAATCAAGCTGGCCAATGTACACATATACAAACTGAGAGGGAAATTCTAAAAAGCAGGAAGAGAATAGTAGGTTATATACAGTATAATACAAATATGATGCTATCAGAGAAAAAAATACCTTACTAACCATATCTGTAGGTATCTGAAACACAGATAATACATTGCCACAGAAAATTTCACTTGTAAAAAAAGCAATTAGCAATTCAATATTAACTGTTGTTTTTTTTCTTCAGAAATTGTTCAGTAGGGGAATATACTGAAATTATAAAGAAAATGTGGAATGTTAACTCCTGTGATATCTCCTGTCTGAGGAAAACAATACACAGATTTTGCTCATTTGGCAGTAGAGATATTAATTGATATGACTATACTGTAATTTGATGGCTTTCTGTGGGTTACGATTGCACCATGAATGCTCTTTTTATTGCTTTATGAAACAAGCCAGGAGCTGAAGCATAATTGTCCTTTTCTGGGCAGGAAAAAGTGCAGGAATATACATACTATTCAGTCATTCAGTACATCCTGTAACTTTTAAACTTTGTGAATTGGTGAAAGGGTTTGAACTGCAGTCAGGTAGCATAGTGGAGCCAACAATATTATTATTTATTATTTAAAATAATTTATATAGCGCCGTCAATTTACATAGCACTTTACATATACATTGTACATTCACATTAGTCCCTACCCTCAAGGAGCTTACAAACTCTAATGCCGCGTACACACGACCGTTTTTCGGGTTGTAATTTTTTTTTTTTTTTTATGTCATTAAAAATGATCGTGTGTGGGCTCCAGAGCATCACGATGTAAAAAATGGGCATTAAAATTTCGAACATGCTCTAATTTTTCACAATGTTTTTAACGCTGTCGTTTTTAACGTCGTAAAAAATGGTCGTGTGTGGGCTTTAACGACGAGAAAAAAACACGCATGCTCAGAAGCTAGTTATGAGACAGGAGCGCTCATTCTGGTAAAACTAGCGTTCGTAATGGAGTAAACACATTCATCACGCTGCAAAAGACTGAAAAGCGCGAATCGTCTTTTACTAACACGAAATCAGCAAAAGCAGCCCCAAGGGTGGTGCCATCTGAATGGAACTTCCCCTTTATAGTGCCGTCGTTTGTGTTGTACGTCACCATGCTTTGCTAGAACATTTTTTTTCACGATCGTGTGTAGGCAAGACCGTTTTAGCGATCGGGTTAAAAAAAAAAAAAATTCTAGACCATTAAAAATGTCATTTTTTACAACACGAAAAACGGTCGTGTGTACGCGGCATAACTCACATTCATATACGAGGGCCAATATAGACAGAAACCAATTAACCTACCAGCATGTCTTTGGAGTGTGGAAGGAAATCAGAGTACCCAAAGGAGATCCAAGCAGGCACAGAGAGAACATACAAACTCCAGGCAGGTGTCGTGGTTGGAAAACGAACCAGCGACCCTTTTAACTGCTAGGCAAGAGAGCTACCCACTACATCACTCTGCCACCCATATATATACTGTAGGTTTTGCGATGTGCCAGCCACTCCCTTTAAAAAAATAAGGATTCCAAAGAGCCTTTGTTCATTGTGTGTAGCAACAAATATGGAGTAGTTAGGGAATGCTCCGAGAAATAACAAACTATGCTAAGCAGGTGAGTTGTATCATGAATTCATAGGGACCAGTCTGGTTTCACCAAGGGGAGGCAAGCGGCCGATGCTACCAGCTGTTTATTTAATATCATACACTTTAGGGATAGGACTGAAATGCCTTCTTTGCTTCTGGATTTGGATGCAGAGAAGACAATTGACAGGATCCATCAGCACTATTAGGTTGATTTACTAAAGGCAAATAGACTGCACTTTGCAAAGTGCAATTACACTCTGCAAGAGAAGTTGCTGCAGATGTTAGTAAATGAGGGGAAGCCCTGCTGACTTCCATCACCCAAACATGTGCAAACAAAATGCATTTTATTTAAAATTTTTGTTGCATGTTATTGGGTATTCCTTGCAAAGCGAAGCTTTACCTCATTTACTAAACTCTAGAGCAACTGCACTTTGCAAATTGAACAGCCTATTTTTCTTTAGTAAACCAACCTTTATCTTACTTTGGTTAGGTTTGGTTTTCAGGGGCAGATCCTCTCAGCCATTCAGGCCCTTTACATGTGGTCTAATGCTGCGTACACACGGTCGTTTTTTGTGATGAAAAAAAACGTAATTTTTTCTCTTGAAAAAAAACGACCTTTTTCAAACTTCATTTAAAAAAACGACGTTGCATACACACCATCGTTTTTTCAAAATGCTCTAGCAAAGCGCGGTTACGTTCAGCACTCTGTTCCATTCAAGCTCGCGTCATAAATTGCTTCTGAGCATGCGCGGGTTTAAAAACGTTGTTTTAAACGTCGTTTTAGCCTACACACGGTCATTTTTTATGACACAAAAAACTATGTTTTGAAAAACGACATAAAAAATTGAAGCATGCTCGAATTTGTTTTTTGGTAGTTTTTCAGAAGACATAAAACAACGTTTTCCCGACACACAGTAATTTTAAATGACGTTTTTAAAAATGTGTTTTTTTTTCATCACACAAAACGACCGTATATATATCATTTCATATTATGAATGAAACCAGACAGGGGTGCCCTCTTATCCCTACATTTTAAAATTTATTGATGGAACCGTTGGCAGAGTACATTGGAACGCATGTGGACATAACGGTTTTTCAGATTGGCCCTAGGCAACATAAAATCAGTCTTTACATTGATGATGTAATCCTTATGTTGACCAACCCGAAAAATTCTGGCTGCGGTACAGGATACCCTTTTTTTATTTTTATCAAAAAGGTGTTTATTGAACAAGTTTAAACAGTTTCTAATACACAAACAATGCACTTGCAGAATCCTATAGTTACATATCACGGTTATCCTAGCACCCTTAAATTTAATCCAAACAGCATGACCTTCAAGTCTACAATATGCTGAGGCACAAATACATATACATTACATCTGGTGTCGAGCCACCCCAACACGTCAAGATCTCCCCGTAGGGCACTACAAGATTATGGACATAGCCCAATCTACCTGGCCTTCCCCTGTGTTGATAGATATATCTTTCCATGACCAAAGTGTTCCCCATTTGTGTTATCCACGAGGCAACTGTGGGAGGTGAGATCGATTTTTCATCCTATCAAGATGAGTTTTCGGGCTTGAAACCGTGTCCTAGAGAATACTGTTCTGACCATCTCCTCTGGAATTACCTCCTCCAAAACTCCCAAGATACAGTGAATAGGGTCTTGATTAGGCGTTTCAAGTACCGCACTCCAGTAACAGTGGAGCTTTGGGCAGTGCCAGAGCAGATGGGTACAGGATACTCTAAACAGATTTATTCTATTACATATTAAAAGGTCAATAATAAACAATCTTATGTTCTCTATTTGGGTTTAGAGAAGTCTACTAAATTGTTACTGCAAAACCAATGCCTGTATACAGGGGCAGATACACTGCCTTGAAAAAGTATTTAATCCAACTGAAGGGTCTCCACGCCATTTTTTTTTTTGGTGCAGGGTTCACCTTAATATCCATACCAGACCTGAGGGCCTGGTAATGGAATTTGGGAGGACCCCCATGCATTTTTTTTTTTTTACAATCACTTTCAATGATTTTTTATCTATATTGCTGGAACCCAATAATTCATTATAGCTGCGAGTAGTTTTAAATGACGTTTTTCCTTTAGAAATTCATTTTGTGCAGAGGCTGTTATAAACACGGGAAACATGCGCTACTTTACAGGCATACTATAGACACCCCAGGTACAAAATGTATATTTCACTTTTATTGTTTCACTTTAAGCATTATTAAAATCACTGCTCCCGAAAAAAATACAGTTTTTAAAACTTTTTGTTGCATTGATACATGTCTCCTGGGGCAGAACCCAGGTCCCCAAACACTTTTATGACAGTATTTTGCATATTAACCTTTAAAATTAGCACTTTAGATTTCTCTCATAGACTTTGAAAGGGTGTTCTTCGGCTTTTCGATTTTGCCGCAAACACCCCAAATTGTTCGCTGTTCGGCGAACGGGCGAACAGCCAATGTTCGACTCGAACATAAAGCTCATCGCTATCACAGACAGATCTAACAGAGCTTGACCTATTTTGCAAAGAAAAGTGAGTGAAAATGTCACTCTCTAGATGTGCAAAGCTAATAGAGACATTAGTGTATTTAGGTTCTGTGCTGCCCTAGGCCTGACTAAACTCGTGCACCCCCTAATTTATATATGACCCACTCCTTCCTGTCAAGGCCACACCCCTTGCTTTTTAAGACCCGCCCTGAAAAAATAAACTGACTGGGGCTATAAACTTCCCTTACGCTATCCAAAAGTTCTACTTTAAGCACAAATTTCTGATAATTTTATGGAGAGGGCTGCCAATGGTGCAGCAGAAACATATAGCACAGTGAGGAAGGTTTGTGGTCCAGGATGATAGGACAGTCAAAATTAGAAGCACCCCTCCACAGTTGCAGAACGCAAAAATGCAGAGGCCGCCCGCATACTAGAAGCAGTGCAGCCGCTTTATGGGGGAGCTAGACTACATTGCCTCTCTGCCCAGTCCGCCCATAAGACTGGCAACACACTAACAGTGTAGCGCAAGCCAGTGGGGACTCATTCCGTGCTGCCCTAGGCCTTGGTTTTGTTGGGCTAGGCCAGGATACAGTGTTGGGTAGACATACCTAAAAGGCTTGCAGCTTTAATTGCAGTGAAAGGTGGTATTGACTCAGGGGGGCTAAATACAAATGCACACCACACTTGCACACCACACTTGTAAAAAAATAAATAAAACCATTTATAATTTTCCTTCCACTTCACAATTATGTGCCACTTTGTGCTGGTCTATCACATAAAATCCCAATAAAATACATTTACATTTTTGGTTGCAACATGACAAAATGTGGAAAATAGGATGAGGTTAATATGCAAGTTATTGTCATAAAAAGTGTTTGGGGACCTGGGTCCTGCCCCAGGGGACATGTATCAATGCAATTTTTTTTTTTAAAACAGCCGTTTTTTTGGGAGCAGTGATTTTAATAATGCTTAAAGTGAAATATTCCTTTAAATTTCGTACCTGTGGGTGTCTATAGTATGCCTGTAAAGTAGCGCATGTTTCTCGTGCTTAAAAAATTCCCTGCACAAAATGACATTTCTAAAGGAAAAAAAGTAATTTAAAGCTACTCGCGATGAATGAATCATCAGGTCATGGCAATACAGATAAAAGTCATTGAAAAAAATTACATGCCCCCCCCCGTCCATTACCAGGCCCTTTGGGTCTGGTATAAATATTAAGGGGAACCCCTAATCAAAAAAAAATGCCTAGGGGTCCCCCAAATTCCATTACCAGGCCCCTCAGGTCTGGTATGGATATTAAGGAGAACCGTGTGCCAAATTAAAAAAAAAATGGCTTAGGGGTCCCCTCAAAATCCATACCAGACCCTTCAGGTCTGGTATGGATTTTAAGGGGAACCTTGCGCCAAAATAAAAAAAAAATGGTGTGGGGTTCCCCCCAAAAATCCATACCAGACCCTTATCTGAGCACACAACCTGGCAGGCCGCAGGAAAAGAGGGGGGGTGAGAGAGCGCCCCCCTCATGGACCGTACAAGGCCACATGCCCTCAACATGGGGAGAATGTCCCCATGTTGATGGGGAACAAGGGCCTCATACCCACAACCATTGCTCTGTGGTTGTGAGGGTCTGTTGGCGGGGGGGATTATAAAAATCTGGAAGCCCCCTTTAACAAAGGGGACCCCCAGATGCCACCCCATGTGAATTGGTAACAGAGTACATTGTACCCCTACCATTTCACCCAAAAAAAGTGACAAAAAAGGTAAAACACACACACACACACACACACACACACACTTAGCTACGACCCGGCCCCGCCGCAACAAATGATACAGCCTCCATAGGAGGTACCCGGCCAAATGACACGCGACCCGTCTGACAGATCTTAAATAACCAAGGGTGGGGCCACCCGTGATGTGGACTGGTTATCCCCGCCCTCCTCTGATGCAACAGGGGTTATTGGCAGTTTTCCTGTGGTGTCACGGGTGACCCCGTCCCCCTCTGATGCAACAGGCCAATGTTGGAGTCTAACTCATGTTCGACTCGAACATAAAACTCATCCCTAGTGGAAAATTTCAAGGGGTATGAATACTTTTTCAAGACACTGTACAGTTATCTCATACCTAGGAGTGACTGACTAACCCTATTAATCACCTATTTAAAGAAATGATATTCCATTCTTGCACAAAATGCAGAATTATTTGAGACAACTCTCTAAACATGAATTGTCATGGTCTGTCAGACTAGCTGCCTTCAAAATGCAAATGCTTCCACAGTTATTGTACACCCTTCAGGAATTTCATCTTCCTAATTCAGAATACTATTATATTCAAATTTTGCATTGTCTTATACATAAATTTAATTTAAGGGGTCTATTGTCCTAGAATGCCTGGCAATATTAGTATGTGGATTGTAGCAACTTGAGAGGCACAATGATATTTATTTTTATGCTCTCCTTTAGGATACATCTTCTTTTTCAAAATCACCTCCTTTAACAAGTGGGAAGTTGAACCGGGAGTCCAGTACTCCATTTCATAATGGTTTACTTCTCTAAAAACAGGGCTACGTGTTGAACTAACTTAAAGGGAAATTACTCAGACAATCACCTTAAGGTGGAATTTAATACCCATTTGACTATCTAAGTTCTGTGTTAATATATTGTACATCTCCAGATTGTTGGAGAGTGTGCAGCCTCTTTATTATTTCTATCTATCTATCTATCTATCTATCTATCTATCTATCTATCTATCCAGTGTATATATACAGTGTGTATATATATATATATATGTATATATATATATATATATATATATATATATATATATATATATATATATATATATATATATATATATATATACATATAGCCCCCTGTTCCTAAAAATGGGCCTATAGTGTACATTTAGTTTTTGGCTCAGATTGATTGTAAACAGCTCAGATTGATTATATATAGTTTGTTAGGTTCTGTTCTAAACTTGGCTAAGTTGTGCAATTCTCACTGTAGCCAGTAGGTGTCACTGGTACCACAGGCCAGTATGATAATTACAACAAGGTTGAGCTATAATGAAGGGGTATTTATGGGACAGATGCCATGTGCTCTAGGGAGTCATTGCCTCGGGGCCCTTCTGCAAGTTCTGGAGCCTGTCTGGGGCCTACTAATCTTGAGGTGGTCTTTAGGCTGTCTTGCCTGTTTGGAAGAAGCCGAGCCAAGCTGAGGAGATCCAGGGGAGGACCCTTGCTGGAGAGAGCCAGGATGAAGGCTGGTCTCTCAGGAGGGCCTGGTGACTCGGTTGGAGGACGCACCTATATCTAAACTACTCTTATAGTACTGTCAGGTCAGCTTAAAAGTTCTGGTACTGTGAAGCTGTTCTACAAATCTAAATCAAGGTAACTAGCTCCTGGCTGCTAAGTCTGTGAGAGAGACTTATCCGAGAGTGCTACTGGCTAAGTCTGTAAGATAAGGTGACCAGATTTTTAAAATGAAATCCGGGGACATATTTTTTTTTTTACTAGTAATGGCAATAATCAGCGACTCTCTGCCCATCGACGCCTGCCTCACAGCCTCTCAAGTCTTACTCTTTGGGCCCCCAGCTACTACTGGATGAGGAGCGGAGGAAGATCACTCTGTCAGGGAAGGAAAGGAGATAGGCATGTGGCTGGCCAGGATTTGAGCCAAGGCAGAAGAACATGCGAGCAAAGCTGAATGGGCATGCGCCCAAAACTGAAGAAATATTCCCTCTGCTCCAACCAGCACATGATCATCAGAAAGGGGCACAGATCATGGAAAAAATACACCCCCCTAAGCTAGTAGGCACGGCGGAGTGGGGGTGTGTAATTCTAATATTTTTTTTTTTATTCTGCACTGACTGTCCTTGAAATTGCCCCTGCCCCCTATTAAATCCAATCTGGGGACAAAACCAGGGACAGACTTGGTCCGGGGACAGTGTCCTCAATCAGGGGACTGTCCCCTGAAACTGGGGATGTCTGGTCACCCTACTGTAAGAGAGACTTGTTCTACTATACTGTGAGAGAGGCTTATCCAGAAATCATACCGGTTGCTAAGTCTGTGTAAGAGACCTATCCAGGTATCCAAGATCTTCTAAAAAAAGCTGTTTTTGTCTTTGGATCCAAGGAGTCTGTAAGTGATTTGCAAAAAGGGTATCTGAAACCTCCCCTAACCCTCTCTCCTACTATTTCTTTCAAGTTCTCCATTAAAGCATCGAACATATATAAAGCGACTGGTGCCCAAATTCTGTTCTAACTTCCCATTATAGTCATGAACTCCACCCTGGGGTAAATGCAAGCTCGCTCCCTGCCTCTGGAGGTACCTCTTTGCTCCCAGTAGACTCAGGGGGGCACTATATATATATATATATATATATATATGTAGTGGCCTGCTACTTTCTAGCCGGTGCTGCTTTAAATTTAGAGGGTAGTCTGAGAGTTAGTTGACTCAGACTGTATGATTTTTCACTAAATTTGGGCCTCTGTTTCAGCCATGGCTGTACTGTGAGTGACCACTATTGTTGTCTGGGGTGCTGTTACTATCCCAGGCCAAGGGTGGCAGTAGTCAGGTCAAGATGTTTTGGGTGTTACCCTTCGGCAGCCAATCAGAGGGAGTTGATCATCACACTGTGAATGGTGGTGAGGAGTACTTATGGAACAGACGTCATTAGTCCGGGGTCGTCGTCGATCCTGGGTCTATCGTCCCACCACCCCCCGTGTGTGGCCCTCCTGGCCGGGGTGCATGTTCAAGTGTTCCTGGCTCCGTTACCATGTTGGTCCGGGGTTGTGATCTACTAAGTAGGCCCGGTAGTCAGACTGGGTCTACGCTTGCAGAGTGGTCCTGTGCTGTTGGTCCTGAGGGAGGAAGCCACTCGATGAAGAACCTGTCTTGGAGAGCACCGAGCAATGGCTGGTATCTTAGGAGAGGCCTTGAACTTCATCGAATGAGGCACTATAACAGAAAGGCTGAATGATGGTCGCCTGTCAGTTCTAAGTTCTCAAGAAGTTAATCGGGAGAGGTCGGGTGCTTAATCCTGTGCTGGGAGGATTTTGGACTGAATATACCTCCATCTTTGGGATGGTCTGTGGCAGAGACTTTACCAAGTTTCCGTGTGACATCCTGGCTGCTAGGCTAATGAGAGAGGCCTATCCAGGTGCACAATACCCGCTCTGCTAGAGTGGCAACAAAAGCTGCGTTGCTGAAAGCAGGAGCGTTTCCAAACAGAAGTTATACACCTGAACCTATTACCTATTACCCTTCCACCTCTTTAACTACTTATTTTATTATTTTACTAAGTTCGGCCAATAAAGAAAAGAAAAGGAAGTCTAAAGTGTGGACATTGAACTTTTTCTCAACTCTCATCTGATACCTAGATGGCGAGGAAATAGAGGTAACATGCCGCCCAAAACAAACCAGCAGCTCCTTCGGGGGTAGTGCTACATATATATATATACATACATACACACACACAGTATATTGCATCACTTGGAAAATACAGACTTTTCTATATGCATTGTGGTGGAACCTCATATTCTTGTCTAATGTTGTAACAATACATTAATATCCAGTTTTGTTCTTATTTCTGATTGTATCTGAAGAGAGATGGAAATTGTTCTTTCTTTTCACTTTGACATTGTATGTTTATATAAGACTTAATAAATAAAATTGGAAAAAAATATCAGTTGGGTTTGTCGCGCAACGGTGATGGAGGCTTAAACAGGGTGCTCCGATAGAGCCGCAGCCTTAGCCGGTCTTTCCGCACCCTACCCGCTCAATAATGAGCAAAAAGCACTACGTCGCACCAGATCCAGGAGGAACATATCGGATCTCTTCAGAAATCCGCCGGCGGCCCGGAGCAGCATGTCTGGTGGCAAGATGGCAACGCCGCGTGTCGAGGAGGATTTCAGCGAAGATTCACAGTCGGCAGCCGAGGATAACAGTAGGGGACTCCCCCACCTTGATCTCCCCCTCACATATGCTGGCATGTCAGGCTTCGCTGCCGATATCAAGGCAACCTTCTCTGCGGCCATCACAGACCTCAAATTCAGCATATTGGTGCTCACTGACAAAATGGCCACTGTGGAGGCTGCAGGACGGCGCAGAGACAAGGCCATACTGAGACTGGAGAAAGTGACATGCTCCCAATCCCAGCACTTTATTGAGATCAAAAGACATCTCAAGGATTTGGACAATAGGGAAAGGAATATTAGGGTATGGTGGATCCCCGAGTCGGTGGAAGCAGAACAAATTACTTCAGTCCTAGAGAGGGTGTTTCATAGCCTCCTGGAGCATCCAGAGGACACTGCCATTGAATTTGTGCGAGCACACAGAATTCTCAGAGCTAAGGACCCAGACAACATGCCTCCTAGGGATATAATTTGCTGTCTACAAAACTTCTCACTGAAAGAGGATATTATGAGGAAGGCACGCAGGAATGAACGGATCATTTTTAATGGTGAAACCATTATGCTCTTCCATGACTTGTCCCAGATAACTTTAAAAAATCGCAGAGCTCTGAGACCCCTGCTGGAGGAACTGAAAAATAAGGACCTGCGTTACACAAGGAGATTTTCGTTTGCTCTGCTGGTTACTTATAATGGGAAACAGCATGTCCTACGCATGCCAGATGACCTCCCTGAGTTTTGTCAGGCTCTTCAGCTGGATCAAGTGGAACTACCGGAACTGGTATCAAGAATTCCTCTTGCCCGCGGCGGACAGAATCCAACCAAGTTCTCCGTTTACCTCGCCTGACAACCACCGACATAAAATAATGAAGTCCTCCCGCGCCAGTGGTTTGCAGACGGGAACGCCACATCATGGCTCTCACCCATCCATAGGGATGGAGGACATGTGAGGTTCGCTCTGGGAGAACTGGTGCAGTTCGGGACTGTGGGTGACATGTTTTAATTTTAAATTTTTCTTTAATCTATCTTACTTTATTTTATTTGGTTTTTATCTAGATTTGTTTTATTTTCTCATATTGACCCTGATCTGGTTTATCGTGGCTATGGAGTCGGTATACATTTTCATGGTTTAGGCGCTAAACCACTTACGATTTTTTTACCTCATTGGGAGGGGGTGGGGAAGGGCTTTCCACTACCGTTGTGCTGTTTGACGCATCACCTGAAGAGACATTATTTAGAATACACAGCACCTTATGCAATATGTATGTTGTTTGAGTTTTTAATCTATGCATACGCATAATTACTCTACCCCCCCATGCTCCCACCCATTTTTTTTTTTTTTTGTTTTGTTTTGTTGTGCTCACAGAAGCCTGAATCCTACCATCTTTTTTCTAGAAAAATTATACCCTTTTTTCTTGAGGCTACCTTTGACCGCCCCATGTTGTGCTTACAGATGAGAACTTGTTTGGGCTCCTCATGTATCAGCCAGCGGAATCTGAGTTCATGCGTACAGGACTTGTGGTTATACCAATGCGCTCTATGCTTCCATGCTATTTGAGGCCTGATGCCATTTATAATTTACGGGCCGTGTCTATATTTGTTAAGAAATCATTTTTTGCACACTAGTTGGGGCCTTTTTGTTTTTGTTTGTTGCTTGCCCAGTGAGAATGGAGAGCTCTACATCATTTTAGAGGTGGATCTTCTATTTTCAGTCGGCACAGGGTTATTAGCTGCAATAAGATATGTTTCCATTAGTGCCTTAGTTAATTGTGGGTTACAGGTGTCGTTAGAACACCTTGTGTGCAGATATGATCTTTTCAACTGATATCTGTTTTATCATAGGCTGTGGCCTGTCCAGGCCCATACAGTGATTTATTACTCGTTTTATAGTTTCACTGACTGTGCTTGTACTGGACAGCCAAAGTTCACTACCCTCTAACGTGCTTCTGCAGGAAGTTTGGTCCTGCAGAGACCACTGATTTCTACACTTTGGGAACATTCTGTGTCCCAAAGAGCTTACAATATCTCGTACTAGCTTTCTCCCTACCTTTCTTTCTAATTTCCTTCCATTTCTTGCTTCACTCCCCTTTTTTTCCCTTCCCCCCCTCTTTTCTTTCTATTTACTTTTAATTTGTTTCTTCTTTAAATTATTTTTATTTAATTTTAATTAGTTTTTTTCATTTATTTATTTTTATTTTATTTTATTTTATTGCAGTAGAGTGTGTATGCATTATTGACTTTCTGTGAGCTCCACTTTCAGATACTGGCCCGTCTCTGAGCCCGCGACATGGCCTACTCATCTTTGGGCAATAGCCCCACAGTGATTTCACACAACGTGCGGGGCATAAACATTCCTGAAAAGCGTGCCGCTCTCCTGAATGAACTGAAGAAAGGTAGGCCACATTTTGTCTTCGTACAAGAGACTCATTTTAAGACTCAACAGGTTCCCAGACTGACTGACTTATACTTCACACAGGCTCATCACGCAATCAATGACCTTGCTAAGTCTAAGGGTGTCTCCATACTTGTCAGTAAGGATGCCTCGTTCAATATTATAGAGAAACTTGTAGATCCAGATGGCAGATACATCTTTTTAAAAAGGGACTTGATATGAAACTTCCATCACACTGGCCAACGTGAACTTCCCTAACACTTCTCACCTGACCTTCTGTAGACATGTGATGGAAGTGCTTGGAGGCTTCACATCGGGCTGCTTAATTCTAGGGAGAGATTTTAATGTGCCTCTGAATTCCCTCACGGACACGTCCACTGGAAAAACGTATATCACTTACAAATTCTTTAAAAGCATCAAGCTACAATTGCAGTCTCTTCAGTTGATAGATGCATGGCGCTTTAAAAATATCAGTTGGGTTACAGGTAAGTACTAGTAGTGCCTACTAAATAAGGACCCTCAGGTGGCCAAATTTGTAAAAAAAAAAAAGACCCAAGATAGTGCAGAGGTGAGCCACATTTATAAAAAAAAAGATAGATTCGTTAAAGCTTCTATATGGGAAACTCAAGTGATTCACACAGGCGAAATGGCATGTTTGAATGTGGCACCTGTAACTACTGTAAATGTATAAATACACAGCAATCCATTCTGTTACTCAAAGGTGTGAAATTTATTCCAAAGCATTAACCTGACTGCAGTATTATTGTGTGATATAAATGCTGCAAAGCAAGTACGGATGTTTCTATATTGGGAAAACAAAGCAGAAGTGGAACATCCGCGCATGTACACTTTTTGCACCAACATTCTGGGAATAAAAGATACTATAAGACATTCCTGGCAGAAGCAACGCAAAGATGGGCTGTTTCTGACTTGCGAATATTTGTGTGTATTTGCGAGACTGCACACACGAGCAGAAAGCATGGCATTTGTGCATATTTGCAGGTATTTGTGAGGTATTTTCATCCTATCTATTCCCCCCCCCCTGCTGGGACCTGCCCATGACCTGTGGGACCTGCTGGAAGCTAGCCATGGCCTACAGGCAATCAGGACCCATAGGCCATGACCAGTTTCCAGCAAGACCCACAGATCTACAGCCAGCTCCTAGCAGGACCCACAGGTTCGCAGCCAGTTCCCAGATGGACCCACAGGTCCACAGCCAGCTCCCAGATGGACCCACAGGTCCACAGTCAGCTCCCAGATGAACCCACAGGTCCCCACAGCCAGCTCCCAGCAGGACCCACAGGTCCACAGCCAGCTCCCAGCAGGATCCACAGGCTGTAGGTTCTGCTGGGAACTTTTGGCGGACCTGTGGGTCCTGCTAGCCACTGACCTGTGGGTCTTGCTGGCCATGGACCTGTGGTTCCTGCTGGCCACTGACCGCACCAGGTGACACCAACCCAAATGATGCCAATGCTTGTGTGCGTCTCTCACACTGCGCAAGTCCTGCCTCCTGTGAGATAGAACACTGATCCAATGCAGTCAAATTTAAACAGTGTGACGTGTATCATAGAAGCCGCAAGCTGGTCTAGGAGGCAGAATTTGTTACAGTGGCCGTCTGGGAGATTCAAATCCAAGCTCTGTGACAGCAGGAGACCGTTGCCGCTCTGTGTGATTAATGAGCACTGACAGGCTGCAATTGGTGGGCACTGACAGGCTGCAATTGGTGGGCACTGGTACGCTGCATTTGATGGACACTGATGGGGCTGAAATTTATGGGCACTGGTAGGCTGCAATTGGTGGGCACTGGTAGGCTGCATTTGATGCATTGATATCTTGTATCATTTTCGCAGTCTCTGACCATCTCTTGTATCATGTCCACAGTCTCTGACCATCTCCTGTATCATGTCTGCAGTCTCTAACCATCTCCTGTATAATATCTTCAGGCTCTTACCATCTCCTGTATCATGTCCGCAGTCTCTTACCATGTCTTGTATCATGCCTGCAGTCTCTGGCCATCTCTTGTTTCATGTCTGCAGTCTCTGACCATCTCCTGTACTATGTCTGCAGTCTCTGACCATTTCTGGTATCATGTCTGCAGTCTCTGACCATCTATTGTATCAGGTATGCTGTCTCTGACCATCTCTTGTACCATGTCTGTAGTCTCTGACCATCTCTTGTACTATGTCTGCAGTCTCTGACCATCTCTTGTATCATGTCTGTTGTCTCGGACTATCCTCGATTGTATTATGTCTGCAGTCACTGGCCATCTCCTTCGGTATGTTTTCAGTCACTGGCCATCTCCTGTAGTATGTTTGCAGTCTCTGGCCATCTCCTGTAGTATCTTTTTTTTTTATCCATAAAGATTTTATTGAAAGGAAGACAGGTAAATACATCGGTACAAACATATCCTAAAAGGTAACACAATGAAAAGCCAAATCTTCACAAGAGGAAATATAACAAGATGTTTACAGGAGGAATAAAGGTACACTTTAGGTATGAAATGCATGAATCAGAGAACAGTCAGGGAAGCCTTAAAAAACATCTCAACCCTATTTCGCACCTGAAGAAGATGGGCAGTAAAGTAGTTCTGGGGTAACAGTTCCAACTGTTCCTAATACAAAGGGCTTCAGTGATCACCGAAAGACCATACCCAAACTGTAATCCCTGTCTATTGGATTATGTCCCATATATGCCGTTCGGATCCTCTTGATTCAAGTGGGGTGGGGGAGGTGGCCGACCAGCGGGGATCCCATCTACCACCCACGCCTGGCTTCAAAAGATGAGAAAGAAAGAATGAAAAGAGAGAGAAAGAAAAAGGAAACATAAAGAGGGAAAGATAAGAGAAGAAAGAAAGAGAGAGAAAAAAAAAAAAAAAGGGGAGGGGGGGGGGGGGGGGGGGGGGGAAGCCTTTTTCTTGGAAGAAATATTTTTAAAAAAGGAGGTAGGTGGGGGAGTCCACTACCCTCACCGTTTACAGCGCAGCACTCGCGCCACAGAGTGGCAGTGTCAAAAACCAGAGATCCGTCGGATATCTCCATCGGGTTCTCAATTAGCCCGTGTTCCGTATGAGGCTCTGGTACTCCGTGGTGATCCGGAATTCAAACCACGTATTCCAGATAGAAGTATATTTGGAGATCTTGTCATGTGCAGTGCTTATCAGTTCCTCTATCGCCGCAGTATGGTCAATGCGTGCCATCCATTCTTTAATAGTGGGTGGCATTGTGGCTCTCCAATGTACAGGAACACACAGCCTAGCGGCATTGATCATATGTATCGCTATCGAGTCGCGATACCGCTTCTTGTTAATTTTTGAAAGATGAAGGAGGTATTGTGCTGGTGAGAACTCCAGGGGGAGCGAAGAAACTGCCGTCGTCACGTCATGAACTTTTTGACAAAATGGCCGAATCAGGGGGCATTCCCACCAAATATGGAGGAAAGTGCCTAAGGCCCGTCCACATCTCCAGCATTTATCCATTATTGAGGGAGAAAATTTATGTACGATGTCAGGCGTCCTATACCATCGCGTCCTAAGCTTGTATCCATTTTCCTGAATGCTCACATTTAGTGAGCCTTTGAAGATAAACCAATTGATCTTTTCCCATTCTGTCCTCATAACTGGTCTGCCCAGCCGGGCTTCCCACGAGGCCTGTTCTGCCTGGATACATGCAAAGGGTTCCCTAAACATGGATGCATAGAGCATCGAGATCACATGCCTCTGAGGTGACTTACTAGAGCACAGCGACTCCAGCACTGTGGGCAGTTTCGTAAGACCACCCCTGAACTTTGGAGTATCTAAATAGTGTCTCAGTTGGAGATATGCATATAAGGGAAACTTCTTTGTGAGAGACCTCTTTTCAAGATCTTTCAAGGATAAAAACCTATCTCCTGAGAAAAAATGTTTGGCCAGCATATCCGCGTGTGGCCACTCAGCTTTCAAGAAGCTATCCTCTCGTCCCGGGATAAAGTCCGGATTGCCCCTAATAGGGGTTAGTCTACATTCTGTCTGCGAGACCTCAAATTTATTACACGCCCTCGTATGTGCCAATAAGGTTGCCCCTATGATCGGATGGGACATGACATCAGGCATCCAATGTCTCTTGGATATCCAAGGCATGTTTCCGAGTTGCGTTCCTGTTATCTGATTTTCCAATCGTACCCAGTCCTTACAACGCGTATGAATCCGCCAATCTACCACACGGGTCAGGTGTGTGGCCCAGTAATATCTCTGCAAGTCCGGAAGACCGATACCTCCTTCTACTTTGGGTAATATAAGTTTCGTCCAGCTAATCCTGGGCGCTTTGGATCCCCAGAGGAACTTCCCACATAGTCTTTTGTATGTGGTAAAGAAAAAGGGCGGGAGCGTGATCGGAATTGTCTGGAGTTTATACAACATACGGGGGAGAACCGTCATTTTCAGAATGGCGGCTCGTCCGAACCAGGAGACTACGGGAGAGTCCCATTGCACCAGATCTTGTTGTATAGACTTAAGTTCGGTCGCAAAATTCTTCTCGTAAAGTTCTGAAAGTTTACCCGGGAGCCGAATACCTAAGTATGTGATGTCATCAGATTTCCAGCGGAAAGGGAAATTTTCCTGACAGCGGAGAGCTAGCGATGGGGAAAGAGATACGTTTAGAGCAAACGATTTGGAATAGTTAATTTTCAAGTGTGATATGAAACGAAACTGTTCAAAGACTTGTAGTAAATTAGGTAAGGATATCAGAGGGGAGGAAAGGAAAAGCAATATGTCATCGGCAAAGGCCGCTAGCTTATACTCTTTTTGGGGTAGTTTAACCCCTGCTATGTCAGGATGTGCCCGAATGCAGCGAAGTAAGGGTTCCAGCGTGAGGATGTATAGTATAGGAGAGAGGGGGCATCCTTGTCTGGTGCCGTTGTGGATGGAGAAGGCCTCTGACAGGTGACCATTGACCCGGACCCTCGCTCGTGGGTTTGTGTAAAGAGCTCCAACAAAGGCCCTCAATCTGGTACCAAGACCCAGAGCTTCGAGAACCGAGTGCATGTAATCCCAGGCCACCCGGTCAAAGGCCTTCTCCGCATCCAATGATAAAAAGAATCCCTCACTGCCTGTGGAGGTAAGCCAATGATGCAAATTAATGGCCTTTATGGTGTTGTCCCTGGCTTCCCTGCCAGGGACAAAGCCCACCTGGTCCAGACCTACCCACGCCGGAACGTAAAAGGCCAATCGAGTCGCCAAGATTTTCGAGAAGATTTTCACGTCAACGTTTAGGAGCGAGATCGGCCTGTAGTTCGCCACGTCTGAGGGGTCTTTGCCCTCTTTAGGTATAACTGCGATATACGCTTCCAACAAAGTGTTGGAATTGGCAGGGGAGGTCGTTAAGGAATTGAAGGCTTTAAGAAAGCCCGGTGCTAGAAGTTCAGAGAAGCACTTGTAATATTGTGCTGTTAGGCCGTCCGGGCCTGGGCTCTTGCCCGGTTTGGTGGCTTTCAGGGCTTCTACCCACTCTTCAGATGACAACGGTGATTCTAATAATTGTCGATCCTCCGCAGACAGTGCTTGGGGACAATACTTGCTCAGAAAGTCTTTTATCAGGAACTCCCTAGTAGCTAGTGAACCCATGCCTTTCTCCTTCTCCCCAATGTTATATAACGTGTTGTAGTATTCTCGAAATTGACAAGCAATATCTTCTGTTTTGGTATGGGTCTTACCCTGGCTATCTTTCAGGTGATGAACAGTAGAGGCCAAAACACGTTTTTGCGTAAACCTAGCTAGTAGCCTACCTGGCTTGTTTGCGTGCTCATAAAATAGTTTCTGTGATAGCATTATGCGTTTTCGAGCCTTTTTGAACAATTCTTCCCGCAGAAGCGTTCTTGTCTCAGCTAGCTCAGCCGCCACTTCTATAGCTCGGGAGCCTTTGTGTTGCGTTTCAAGTCTTGCAATCTTATCTGTAAGTTCCTGAATAAGGGCCATATACTCCCTTTTCCGTCTTGCCGCCATAGAGAGTAGATGTCCCCTCACCACACATTTGTGTGCTTCCCATTGAGTCATGGGCGACACATCAGGCGTATCGTTATGTAGGAAGTATTCTCCAATTGTCTGTTTAAGAGTAGCCACATTCGCTACGTCTGTAAGTAGGGAGGCATCTAGTCTCCAAACCTTTGTGAACGGTTCTCTTTGAGGGAATCGCAGAGATAGGGTGACCGGATGATGATCCGATAATACCAGGTTCTCAATCGTTGCGTCATGCAGGTACGAAAGATCCTTTTGTGAAAGAAAAAGATAATCCAATCTTGAGTATCGTTGGTGTGGGGACGAGAAAAATGTGTAGTCCCTACCTCTGGGATTCAGGGTGCGCCACGTATCATGTAGAGCTAAAGAGGCCAAACCTAGTTTCGCTTGCCTCAGAGCTGAAAAGGGGAGGGACGAGGCTCCTGTGGATGTGTCAAGGGTCGGGTCAAGAGCCATGTTGAAATCTCCTCCGAGGATCAAGAGACCCGACTTAAAAGCCGTAAGCTTTGCAAGAGTATCCTTCAAAAAGGATACCTGTCTGGAGTTGGGGCAATATACGTTAGCAAATGTCAGTGGTTTGTCTTTCCATAACCCTTTAATAAAGATGAATCTGCCCCCCGGGTCAACCATCTGGTCAGTGAGACGAAATGCCAGTGACTTCGCCAGCAAGATCGCTACCCCCTTCGTCTTGGAATCAGCGCAGGTCGCATGAAAGACCTCAGAATATCGTTTGTTGGTAAGACGCTGAACATTGTTTGTTTTGAAGTGCGTCTCTTGAAAGAAGACTACTTGTGCCTTTTGTCTATGTGCTTCTGCGAGAAAACTTGAGCGTTTCTCAGGAACGTTAAGGCCCTTAGCATTAACCGATAGAACCTTGAGCGACAGAGGAACTGTAGACTGCATTATGGAAGCCATGTGCGTTTAAGAGATGAATTTATACTTGTATTCCAAGATATAGACGGCGAGGGTAGGTAAGGGGGGGGGGGGGGAAGAGGTAATAAAAAAAAAAAAAAAAAACAAGAGGGAGAGAAGAGAGAGAAAAATACCCCTAATAAGAGACCTAGGGAAAAAACCGGAGGTAATCCCAGTCCCGCTGAACTACCTGTAGAGGGTAAAGGGTGATCCAAGAAGTAGAGAACCCAATACTATTCCGGAGGGAACAAGGGAGATCCAGCCTCACTTGAGGTGGGAATGTAAACCTGTACCCGAGCTACTTTACCAGACCCGCCGTCCAGATCCCCCAGATCTAGATGGGATCATACCTGATCCATAAAAGAAAAAAAGAAAAAACCCTTCAGCGAATACTAGCGTAAGAAGGTTGCCCCATGAGAACACCCCTCTGAAAGGGAGATGGGCTCCCCACGGCAACCTCCCCCGCGCCCATATGGCCCGCTAAATCTATCTAACAGATAGATATGTAAACTGGATTTAAAAATATAAGAAACCTGAGCAACTTGAAGTATATTGTATGTCCCCTGAATGCCCTTCCCCAAGAGAGTGATCTTTATGCACGTTAGGAAGGTTCGTTCTCTAATACTATACCCAGGGTCTCACTCTCTGAGGTAGCATAGTCTTTCCCTGGGACATCTGCAGAGTTATCACAGAACATAACCACTGTCAACCCTAAATCAACTGTAAAAGATATTAACAAAAGCAACTTAAGTTTGTATAACCTTCCATAGATAGCCTCCGCAGAGGCGATAGCATAGATATATATCTCCTTCAGTATGCATCAAGTTAGACAGTCCCGAAGGACTCCATAAGTCTATCCATTCTGCAGACATACGGTTGTATTTCAGGGGCTCCTGCTGTGTCCACCCGACTCCGTCAGGAGCAGAAGTCCGGAGGTACCGCAGAAGCCTCCCCCAAGAATTACAGTATGAAGCTAGAACACAGTAAAATCACTATAGACTGATCCTTACATTATGTATCCTCCTCCCCAAGTATTGTAAGAAGCAACAAAGAGACTTCAGTAGCATAGTCATGACACGGTCACCTTAATAAAAAAAAGAAAAGGGGGGGCAGAGACCTAGGAAGGGAAGGGAAGGGAGAGGGGAGAGGGTGGGTTTGGTGAATAGGGGGGAGGGAAATGGAGAAGGGATAGAGGGGGCGAGGGATAATGGGAGCTTAGGGGGGAGGGGATGGGAGAGGATGGGAGGGGAGAGGGGGGGAAGAGAGGAAAGGGAATCCAGGATACTCCCACACGAATCATCAGAGATTCTAGTATAGCTTTAAGGTACATTTATGAACCCCAACCGACCCATATACTTGTGAGGGGGGTGTGCAATGTGTGTCCAAAAGCGGGGAGGTTCCTCCAGGAGGCGAGATGGTGGTGGTGCCAGGACATAGGTCAGTCGAATATCCTTCCCCCATTAAGCTTGTGTTCTCAGTGTCTAGGTGAACTCGCATTGCAAGGAGGGGTGATGAGCACGGAAGGTGGTAGCCTACCTTCCAGACACTGGGCTCTGCTACACGTGTGAAAGGGGTAAGAATAGATTCGGAGTATACACACCAGATCAACCAGTCAGTACCCCTGAGCACGGGGTGGGTTTGTCATTCACTCCCCAAAACTTGCGCCTGTCAGCATAGGCGGCTATCCAAGTTCTATCTTCAGGTTACAAAGCTCCGGAGTAAACAGGAGTTCACAATAAAGCAAGTCTGGGGTGACCATGTGTCCGGTTAGTGTTCGACAATATCCAAGTGTGTATAGGTGGGGAGAGAATATGTACATGAAATGGGATCAGCTTACCACAGTCTACGGAATAAACTCAGTTCTCCGTCCGCTGTCGTACCGAGGACGGCGACGCCCGGGGGCTCTCTTCCGTTTCCATGTCTCCTCGGACTCTATGTGGGGAAGTCTCAGAAGGCCTGCGTCTTCTCTGCCTGCTCCTCTGTGATCTTGGGGTGTCATCCATCCTGGTGGGGATCCAAGGTTCAGGTTGGGAGAACGAGCCGTACCAATCAGGAACGTTGGCAACAGGGATGCCCAGTGTGTCACAAAACTGTTGCAGGTCTGCAGGTGTTCTCAGCGATGCGGTTCTGTTCCCCGCTGTGGCTTGGAGGCAAAACGGAAACTTCCACTTATATAGTATGTGTCTATCACGTAAGAGTTGTAGCAAGGGGCGGAGGTCTCTTCTGTGCTGCAATGTAATAGCTGATAAATCTTGGTATAGCTGAATACGAGCTCCCTCATATTCCAGGTTAGCTTGATTGCGAGCTAGGCGTAATATGTCCTCTTTTTGCACAAAATTGACCAGGCAACATACTACGTCTCTGGGTGGGTCTGTGTCCCTGCCTTTGGGTCGGAGCGCCCTGTGACATCTCTCCATTTCTACTGGGGCATCAGGTGGTCTGCCCAGTAAAGTATTGAAAATTGCCCAAACTGCTTGTTGTATACGTTGGGGACCCTCCACCGATTCAGGGATCCCCCGGACACGTATGTTCCGCCTGCGGCCTCTATTATCTAAATCCTCAAGATGCCTATGCATGTCCATGAGGTGTTGGGCGTGAGAAGTGGAGGCTCTCTGTACCTGTTGTATGGCCGCGCCGTGTGTCATGGCGGCCGTCTCCACGTGTTCCACCCGCGTTGCGATCGATCTCATCTCCCCCTTTAGGTCGGCGATCGCGGCAATCATAGCACTTTTAATGTCCGATGCCACCTGCTGAAGGTCCGCCATGCATAGAGGGCGCGGAGTGTGCGGGTGGGCCGTACCTTGCGGCGGTCCCGAGGAGGCGGTGGGAGAAGACGGAGAGAGCTCCAAACTCAAGTCCGCGGCTTGAGATGCGGCCTGCGTGTCCGGCGCGATCGAGCGAAACATCGCCGGGATAGTTTTGCTGAGCTGTGTGGAGGAATCCAGCTGTGAGCGGGTCGTTGCTTGGTTCCTACCTGCCATCGTGGCAGCTGGGAACCGAAGGATTTAGCTGATTAATAGCACTTCTTAGGGTCTGGACGGCGGAGCTCCTCCACTATGCTGCCATCTTGCTCCGGTGCCAGGCCACGCCCCTCCTGTAGTATCTTTGCAGTCTCTGACCATCTCTTGTATAATTTCTGCAGTCTCTGACCATCTCCTGTATCATGTCTGCAGTCGCTGACCATCTCCTGTACTATGTCTGCAGTCTCTGTCTATAGTATGTCTGGGGGCTCTTTCTACCAGACTCTCTAACAGAAGCCCTTTCTGTGTCCATCAGCTTCCTTTAAATATTGTGCATGGGGGGGGGGGGGTCTCCTTAGTCTGGCTGTAAAGTAGCGCATCTTTCCGAGGTTTATAACAGTACCAAAGCAAAATTTAATTTCTAAAGGAAAAAATGTCATTTAAAACTGCTTGCGGCTGTAATGTATTGTTGGATCCCAGGAATATAGATAAAAATCATTGAAAAAACGGCATGGGTCCCCCCCACCCCCCAGTCCATTACTAGGCCCTTTGGATCTGGTATGAATATTAAGACAAACCCCACACCAAAATGTAAAAAAAAATGGCATGGGGGTCCCCCCAAAATCACTAGAACATTGTAAAATTGACAAAAAATAAAAATGACAGAAGACAGTTTTAGACAATTCCTTTATTTAAAAAAAAATGTTTCCTGTGATGTCAATCTATCTTCAACCAAAGCACAGACAACCCAAGAAAAAAAAACTTTGCCTCCATTGGAAGCATCCCGCCGACTGCAGCCTTTTCGTGATGACAGCTGTTATTTAGGGCGGGGCCAACCAGTCACATAACCGGTCTAGTATGGATTTTAGGGTTCCCCTTAAAATCCATACCAGACCTGAAGGGCCTGGTATGGATTTTAGGGGGGACCCCCACGCCATTTCAATAATTTGTATGTATATTGCCGGGATCTGGGACTATATTAAAGCCGTGAGCAGTTTTAAATCAAAAAAATTCCTTTAGAAATTTTATTTTGCTGCTCCCATTCATTACACTATGTATGGCCGCCATGTAAGCAGCCTTACATAGTGTGGGACGTGGACTTAGCACCCTAAACCATGATTGGCCAAAGGCACCCTTTCACAACAGAGCACGCTGTGATTGACCAAAGCATGCAGGTCAGGTGCATGCTTTGGCCAATCAGCAGCCATCAATTCACTGTGATCTTGCAGTGCATTCATGGTCTCGCAGTGCATTATGGGGCGTATGGAGCGTTCCGCGGGTGCTCGAATTTCCTGCAAACGCCCCGTAATGTTCTAAATTCAGTGAACGGGCGAACACCCGATGTTCGAGTTGAACTTCCCTTTTTTTGAATGAGCCTGTGTATGCCCCTTATCCTATGGGAGAAGCTCACGGATCATTGCTAAGGCATCTGCTTATTCAGTGGCTGGGGATAGCTGCTTTATTTACCCTTCAGTGAAAGGAAAAGGTGCTGATTGACCTAATAACATCAAATATGTCCACGTTTACAGGTGAGAGCGAAAAGTGAATGGTTGTGGGACCCTCTCTTTATAATAAAACATTAATGAATCACTGAATTTTTGATCAAGCTTCACCTTAGTTTCAGTTAATTTTACAGTTTTTTTAAAAGAATTTCTCTAGGGATGTTTCTCTTTTTTCTTTATAGAATATATGTGTGCATTGACATATGATATGTGTTTATGATTCCTTTTGGTATATTATTGAGTTATATTTGGGTTTATCACGTATTTATGCAATTCAGAATCAGAGGCAGTAGCAGAGTTATACAGTAAGCCAAGGTCAGCAAGTGGCCAGAGCAGTACCAAACCACAAGCCCAATCATGGTCATCATGGATGAAGCTGAGGTCAGGAACTAGGAAGCAGCAATACATGGAAGATTCCAAAATCAGGTCAGAAGAGAGCCAGGTCAACAACAGGAAGCATACAGTATGTAGATGTGATATAAGATTAACAGACAGGATCGGCAACTCCAGATCTTCATTGCATTAAATGTAGGCAGGGGTCAAAATTCCAGAATACAAACAGCTTACATGTTGCAGCCCCTTTATGGCCTTAGTCACCAAAACAAGTGTTACACATAATTTTACAGTATATCCTCGCCCTCATTATATACCAAGGACAGAAATCAGAGTTGTGTGGATACAAGCCAAATAGTCTCTATGACTTACCGCAAACACACTGCTGGCAATGTCATCTTGCTTCTGAATAGTTGTCAACTTGTCATCCATCCTACATCATCAAATGTATACCAATGGGAGAGTTTATATGTGCCCGTAGAAATTTCTCCACAGAGGAAGCATTTCATAGGACATGTGAGGTAATTAAAACTAGACTCTCACAGAGGGGTTCTCCCTAGAGATATATAGAAAAGGGTCAAGCAATTGCATTAAGGAAGAATAGGAACGATTTATTATGGGGACAGTACAAAAAAAGGAATCAAGAGACAAAAGTGTCACCTTTGTGTCCAATTTCTTTAAGGAATATCACTACATTTTGAATACTATAAAGAAGAATCTTCCCATATTGTACTTAGATAAACAGTTATATACTGTGCTAAAAGGGCGATGCAGATTTTATAGTTGTCATGCCCCAACGATTGGGTCTCTTCTTTTTTCAAGAACAAAGTATTGTACTTGGCTCTCCTATCCGGGTCTTTTCCCTGTAGGGTTAATACATGTGGGCATTTCAATCTGAATTTACATGCGAAAACCCTTGAATCCTTTGTCACTGGTGAGAACTTTGATATTAAAGAACCTACTTGGTTAAAGCGTTTGTTTACCCCCCCCCACCCACAAAAAAAAATGGATCTTGCTTTTTTAAAACATGTTATAGGACACAGTGCTTGTCCTGTGCCATTTGTCCCCTGTAACATCTAAAAAACCTGACTGATTCTGACAGTTTCTCCCCACCCCTCTGTAAACTATCATGGCTTCTGAGACCAGACGCCGCAGTCAGTTTACGTGCCTCTGTCATCAGAAATCTGATATCTGCACTCCTCTCTGCTCCTGTGCCCTCCTCCACCATCCCCCCTCATGCTGCTCTCATAACACTAACCTGTATACACCATCAGAACTGCCTCCTATTTAGGGATAAGCCGAACACCCCCCCTGTTTGGTTCACACCAGAACCTTCGAACGGACCGAACGTTCACGCGAACATTTAGAACCCCATTGACGTCAATGGGACTCGAACGTTCAAATTCAAAAGTGCTCATTTTAAAGCCCAATATGCAAGTTATTGTCGGAAAACGTCCGTGAGAACCCTGGTCTTGCCCCAGGGAACATGTATCAATGGAAAAAAAGTTTTAAAAACGGTCGTTTTTTTCTGGAGCAGTGATTTTAATGATGCAGCATCATTAAAATTACTGCTCCAGAAAAAAAGGATCGTTTTAAAAAAAAAATATTCCATTGATACATGTTCCCTGGGGCAAGACCTGGGTTCTCAAAAATGTCTTCACAGGCATACTATAGACACCCAGCAGGTACAATTTTAAAGAAATTTTTCATATTTTTTTTTAATTTAAGCATCATGATGCTTAAATTAAAAAAATATATGAAAAATTCCTTTAATTATTGTACCTGCTGGGTGCCTATAGTATGCCTGTGTAGCTTTATGATGCACACTGCAGAGGACACAGGCAATACACCACGTGAGAATACTGCAGCTAGCACAATCAACTACCTGCCAGTAAATTAGGAAGAACTGATCTAGCTAAACTATACAGTGTATAAATATATGTACAACACCTGGGATGTATATATATCCTCTACACACTGTAAATTTAACTGACTAGCCTGCCTGCCTGCTCTATCTACCTACAAAAATGACACTTTCTCTGTCTCTCTCTGTTCTTTTTTAACCGCCGCAACACACTACACAAGGCCGACCTGCAGGCGGCCTTTTATAGTGTGGGGCGTGTACTAAACCCCCTGAGCCATAATTGGCCAAAACCACCCTGGCTTTGGCCAATTATGGCTCTCCGTTTTTTGCAAGCTGTGATTGGCCAAGCATGCGGGTCATAGTGCATGCTTGGCCAATCATCAGCCAGCAATGTCGCAGTAAATTATGGGCTGTGAAACATAACTCGAATTTGGCGCGAACGACCTATAACGTTCGTAATTCGACGAACGATCGAACATACGATGTTCGAGTCGAACATCGTATTCGCGTTCGTTTCGAATGCGAATACGAAGCTCATCCCTACTCCTATTGCAGTGGTCTCCTCTGTGAAGGATTTAGAAATATAAATGCTGTAAAAACCTAATTTAAGAGCCGAGATTGCGATCACATGAGCAGCCAGCTCTCTCCTCCTCTCCTCCCCCCTCTAAACTGACATCAGCCCCACTAGTTGCATCTCTCAGCGGAGGAAGGAGAAAGCTGTGCAGTCATGTGATCGCACTCCCACAAAAGCTTATGGCTCAAAAATGTTTATAAATGCTGAATAGCCAAGTTTTTTTGCTTTTTTTTGCGTTTTTTAGAGTTGGAGTATTTTTACAGCTGAAAAACTTTTCTTCAAAACCACTAGTTCTGAAGTTTTTTTCAGCCAGAAACCCCCCTGCCAAAAACCACTGTTAAAAGCCTATGTGTGCATGGACACATAGAATAACATGCTGTGGATTTTACTGGCTGCAGAAAAAACAGCAACTGTAAAAACGTCAGTGACGTACCAACGGGCACCACAATTGTCAGCGTCAGGTAGGGTTGGTGTCAGGTAGGGGTGTTAAATATAATCACATAATCAAATGTATACAACATCCTGGTGTGCCCTTGTCTGAGTCCTCCCCTTCCTCTGCCTCCCGACACCTCTCCACCTGTATGTGTGTGTCATGTGTGTCTGTCACGCAAAATAGCGATCTCCCACTGTGTCACAGAGCTTGGATCTAAAATGTTCGGCGGTTGCTGTAACAAAGTCTTGCCTCCTAGACTGGCTCCTGTGATAGACAGCACACTGATCCAATGCCAAGAAATTGAATCAGCGTGATGTGTATCATAGGAGCTGGTCTAGGAGGCAGTACTGTATTACAGTGGCCGCTCAGGCAATTCAAACCTAAGCTCCGTGACACAGCGGGGGATCGCCACTCTGTGTGATCAGGCACTGATAAGGCTGCATTTGATGGGCACTGGTGAGGGTGCATTTATTGGGCCCTGATGAGACTGCATTTGATGGGCACTGATAAGGCTGCATTTGATGGGCACTGATGAGGCTGCATTTGATAGGCACTGGTGAATCTGCATTTGATGGGCACCGATAAGGCTGAATTTGATGGGCACTGGGGAGGCTGCATTTGATGGGCACTGGGGAGGCTGCATTTGATGGGCACTGGTGAGGGTGTATTTAATGGGCACTGATGAGGCTGCATTTTATGAGCACTAATAAGGCTGAATTTGAGGGGCACTGGTGAGGCTGCATTGATCTCTTGTATCATGTCCACAGTCTCTGACCATCTTGTGTATACTGTCCGCAGTCTCTAATCATCTTTTGTATCATGTCTGCAGTCTCTGACCATATCCTGTAGTATGTCTGCAGTCTCTAAATATCTCTTGTATCATGTTTGCAGTCTCTGACCATCTCCAGTAGTATGTCTGCAGTCTCTGACAATCTCTTATATCATGTCTGCAGTCTCTGACAATCTCTTGTATCATGTCTGCAGTCTCTGACCATCGCTTGTGTCATGTCCACAGTCTCTGACCATCGCTTGTATCATGTCCTCAGTCTCTGACCATCTCTTGTATTATGTCCGCAGTCTCTGACCATCTCCTGTAGTATGTCTGCAGTCTCTGACTATCTCTTGTATCATGTTTTCAGTCTCTGACCATCTCCTGTAGTATATCTGCAGTCTCTCACTATCTCTTGTATCATGTCTGAAGTCTGACTATCTCTTCTAGTATCTCTGCAGTCTCTGACCATCTCTTGTATCATGTTCTCAGTCTCTGACCATCTCGTGTATCATGTCCTTGGTATCTAACTATCTCCTGTAACATATCTGCAGTCTCTGACCATCTCTTGTATCATGTGCTCAGTCTCTAACCATCTCCTGTAGTATGTCTGCAATCTCTTACTTAACACATGTTTATGCCAAAGGTAGGACTGTACAGGGGAGGCAGAACGCAAAAGGGGGCACTGAGATTAGAGGGGGGGCAATGTGATGGGGGGCTGTGAAATTTGTGCACTAAATATTTTTGAAAACATTACACATTTTTGTGGGTGTTTTTACATTTTAATGTTCGTGGGGAGTGCCAGATATACGATCCACCCGGGTGTCAAGTGCTCTAGGTATGCCCCTGAAAAACATCCAGTGTGCATGAGACTTTACAATATTTTATTTATCTAAAAAAGTTTGCCGTCTCATTGGTTTCTATTCTCTCTATTTTCTCTTGTGGAAGCTTTCTATAACTTTCTGTTTGCCTGTACTGGGACAGGAATTAAAGCGAATTACACCCTAAAGTGGAAGCTCCACTCATCTGCTTCCTGGGTACAAAACTCTGTGGAAACGTGTCGGATCAGAGAAATCCCTGGAACGCCACCCACTGGTCAGACATCTGATATCGCCTCCAGATATCATATTTTTTCAAGCCTGAAATTTCTACCTTGTAGTAAGTAAGCTTTTTTAATAAATTATGCTGTTTTACACTATGAGGTTTTCTCTTTCCTTATTCATATGGTTTCCTGAAATTTGGAGTCCCATCCACACTTTAACAGATATAAAGATCTTGTATCAATACACTTTAAGATTTATAAGCCAGCTAACTACCATTATAAGGATGGGCTGAATGACAATGAGAGCAATTCAATTTCTTGGTCTTCGAATCACCTGAGTTTAAGTCTGTGAAGTGTAGGATAACCGAGAGGGTAATATCCATATAGGCGAATATATTCTTACAGCGAGTTGGATCTCTGTAATAGGGATCCACAATATCTGGTAAGAGGCAAACTTTTATCTTATGAAACAACATATCTTCAAGCATATGTGATTGAAGTGGAATGTATAAGATATTTTTCAGAATCTAGTGATTGTCAGCATAGGAGATCTATACAGGACACAGCCTGAATGAGATTCCACACATGCTGCATTTAGTCATTAATTAGAACTCTGTGCATTACAATTAATGGGCCGTACAGACGACTGAACATGTCTGCTGAAACTGGTCCGCGGACCAGTTTTAGCAGACATGTTCGGTCGTGTGTAGGCCCGAGCGTGCAGGATTCCAGCAAACATTTGCCCGCCGGGCCTTTTCCCAGCGGACAAATATTTCTGGACTTGTTTTAAAACAGTCCGCTGGAATCCTGCCCGCTCGGACATGTTCGGTCGTCTGTACAGACCTACCGTACATGTCCGAGCGCCCGCCATCCCTCGCATGCGTTCTCATCACTTCGACGCATGCGTGGAAGCATTTAACTGGCAGGCCCGCCCACGCCGCCGCGTCAACGTCGCGGCGATGCCACGGACACGCCCCGCGTATTGTTTACGCGTGGATTTTTGTACGATGGTTAGTACAGCCATCGTACAGAAATCCCCGGGCAGACATGTACGGTGAAAACGGTCCGGCGGACCGGTTTCATCGTACATGTTTGCCCGTGTGTACGCGGCCTAAGAGTGTTGCTTATTCATTTCATATAAATGTATTGAATGTTTATTCACCTTGCACTTTTTTTTAGCACTATTTATTCATTGTTGCTCATATATTATTTACTTGATTTATTTTGATTTCTTTACATTGAAGCATTTTTCACTAAGTGTTATTGATGTATGTGTAATGGTCACTTTATATATTATTATTACAATCTATCACATGGTTGAATACACAAAATAGTGCTTCATATATTTTATTACTACAGGAGAAAGTAGTGTGACATGGAGGTCAGAAGGAGGAATAAGTAAGAGGTCTAGTTGATCCAGGATATCTACACTCCTGTAAGGGTTGGTTTCCAGCAAATTTTTTATAATGATTTTTCATAACTAAAGCTCAGTGGACAGCGGAGTAGGTAGCAAAAGATGTAAGTATTTGTAATCATCTTTTACAGGGTATTTGTTTTGGCAGAATATAAATATGTGTTCTGTCTAATGGATGATCCTAGACAAAATGGATTGCTTTGGGTACTAAAGGCTGTTTGCCTACACGTTACAGCAATAGAAATCCAACCCTAATATAGATAAGGGAGGTTGATTATAAAATTGGTGCATAACATATATCAAGAGTTCTGATCATTTTAAGTATTCATTTAGTATCATATTCTATTATTTAATTGGTTATGTTGCAGTTCCATTGTTTCCAAAATGCCTCTTAAACAGTGGCATAGGTTTGACTTGCTTAAAAGGATATAATTAGCATTTTAATGCCTAGTTAGTTTACAATGACTGTGATTAATAAGCACTTAGATTTATCACTTAAGTAAATATTGTCAGTCAACAGCCATTTCTCTATCATGAAGACAAAGTCACAGTTAGGGAAACATTCAATTAATGAACTGTTTGATTCATCATGTCTCACTGAGAGACAGTCAGCCACATCACTAAACTTCAGGACGTTAAAGCACCTGATTTTACATTCTGTAATTTAAGCCAGTTTTAGGCTGCACAGTACAGGGAAATATTTTCAGAAGAAAAGGCATATGTTATGACATACATGTGCATTAGCCTAATTTTCCATAGCTTTTAACCAGACTTTCTAGTAATAATGTGAATATAAAGCAATGGAATAATTATAATGGTTGCCTCTCCCAGGGTATACACATATGCATTTACTGTCACATACCTGGTGGAAGAGTCTGGTATGCAGAGGGAGGCCTCCCTTACACCCCTGACTCGAGGCCCCTGATAGGAAAGACAGGAGGCGCAGGAGTGCAGAGTCCCACAAGAGCCTGGCAAACTTGCTGGTAGACGAGCTGGACCGGAACTGGAACAGGAACTGGAACAGTCTCGGGAACAGCTGTCAGACTGGGAACTGGAGCTCAGGCAGGTGCAGGCAGATGAACTGGAGTAGTAGACACACAAGTCCCAAGCAGGTGAACACTGGAGCAAGGTCAGATACAAGCAGGTTCGGTAACTGGCTGGCTGTAAGGTAGCAGAAGGAGTAGGCAGGAACGTCGTCTCAGGTACAGGCAGGTCTGTCAAAAGGCTGGCAGCAAGGTAGCAGGAGGAACAGGCAGGGACGTAGTCAACACAGGCTGAGGTCAGATGCAGGCAGATAAACAGGATTAGTCAGAGCAAGCCGGGTAGGGTCAGCTGGAGCAAAGTGCAGGTAAATGACAATCAGAGGTCTCAGGTAACGCTGTAGACCGGACAGCACCGATTCAAGAAAGTAAGGCAGTTTAAATAGTCCATTGGCACCACAACATCATTGCGCACATGCGCACGCATGCTCGCCAGCATTTCGTGTGGCACTAGTGTGCAAGCGTGCGTGCTGGCGCGCGCAACATGCACGTGCAACCCTTCTCGGTGGGACAGGGGAACAACCATAATCGTCATCTTGATTGCTGGTGTGCCCTTCCTGACATTTACATTTTACTTCTCTCTTGGAATGAACGGTGGATTTCATCATAAGGGACAGGGACTTTTGTGTACAGATACATTTTAACTAGCTGTGAGTTTTGATGAAATCAGTAGACCGCTTAATATTTCTTTGGCTTTTTAGAGCAGAATTCCAGACAAAACTATATATATATATATATATATATATATATATATATATATATATATATATATATATATTTTAAAGATAACAGAGGATATTGAATCTCTGTCAATGTTTAATACTTTGTGGGTTCCCAATGGTTAAATTGTCTCTCACTGCCTATCCTGATGAACTGTATCACCAAGACAGAGAGTAAGGTGAAATTCAAAACTGTACACTTGTCACTGGCAGAGGCATATAGGGAATATCTTACTAAGGGGACATCTGTTCCTTGAGAGCTGTCATAGATCAAATTTCTCCTCAGGTTGGAGAGATTTACGCTCACTTATGATGGGAAATTTCCCAAGGGAAAAACAAAACTCAAGTCAGTTCCTGAGTAACAAGGTGTTCCCTAATGGGTTCCCCAAAACAAAAAGGTAGCAACAGCAGTGGACTCACACAACAAAGTGAGAAAGAGTTGTGGACCTAGGGATGGAGGCTATTTTCCATCAGAAGCTCTTCAATGTATTAAAGTCTAATCCTGAGAGAAAAAAAAAATAGGTTGTTTTCTCTACCTCACCCCCCATGTAAGACAAAGACGAAGGACCGTGTACTGGTGCAGCCCAATTGGTGTTGTAAAAGCCAATATTAAAAAAAAAGATAGAAATGTGGTAATGCACCTGGTGGTACCCAACATTTTTATCAACTCATTCACCTAGGCATGTGTTGCAAAAAAATATAATATCTGAATTTTGAACATTTTCTGGTTCCAGTCAGACAAGCTGAGGCTAGCAATGTCTTGGAGAACAGGATGCCCCCCCCCCCACAGAAATATAATCTGTTACACTCAACTCCGAAGTGTCTATGTCAACATACTTACAATGATCAAAGACTAGCCCTCTATTGGAGAGTATATGGGCAAGATCACCCCCAGTGACTAGGTAGGGAAGGACAATCGGTAATAATCATAGATGTGCAACGATTGGTCGAATGGCAGATGGGCGGGCATCGGGAGGGTGTTTGAATGGTGTATGGATCAGGTCCTTTAAAACAGGACGGCTGTGAATGAGAGACCCTTTTTTGAACACCTGAGCTCAGTCAGTGAGGAAGGAAGTGTTAAGTATCTTTCATTATTATAACCAGTATTGTTATTTAGGCTGTATAGATATTTGTTGTTAGAATGTGATATTCCTACTTTGAAGAAAAAAAATGTAACTGTTTTACTCAAATGCGTCTGTCTTTATAACTAGCATTATAGCCTTAAGCCTAATACACTCTGGTCATATATATTAGCAAACAAGGGACTCCTGCACATTAATACATTTATGCGATCGCTATATATAATAGAGGATATAGATATATATATATATATATATATATATATATATATATATATATATTTGCATGGTTTTACAGTATGGGATGAAAATTGTTAACAAAGGGCGCAAGAATGACCTATGTGCTAAGACACTAAGATATAATTAATATCAGCTAGTCAAGCAAAAGTCCATAAATAGCCAGACAGAGTTGGCTAGAACAATCCATTTTCATCAGAATACACTTTCTGCAGCTTCTTTCAGAAATTGTAGCCTAGCACTCAAGGGCAAAATGTCGGATGCCATTGGCTAGTTCAATAGAAACCAGCTGACTGCGCTCCGACAGAAGCTGTTCGTTTGCCCAGCTTCTGTTGAAAAAAAAAACTACTAGTGTGTACTAGGCTTAAGTGTAGCATAGCACAAATTATTGAAAGTAAACAGAAAAATGGTAACTCACACAGACATCGAGTGTGCATATAAAACAGTATAGGCATGCAAAAAGGGGCATGGCAAGAAGTTCAACTAAAGACAGGGCTCTTTGATTGCCTTTGACATGAAAGGTTTTTTTTGGTATGTCAAAACTTCCTCAGTCATTCCAGTATAAACAATTTGGGACAGCTCTTTTGTTATAAATTTCTGAGAGGGACCACTTCTGGATATATTTTGGTGCCCCATTTGGACTTCTCAAGTGGCTTAGCCAGATACAACCCTCTCAAAGGAGACCTCAATTATAGGCAAAGGTAGCAGTAGACTTCTAAAATGTGATTAAGTTGAAATACTGAGCACAATTTTGATTACTCCCCAACTATTTTGTAAATATTGGGTGAGAAAAAAAATGCCCTTTAAATCTTATGAGCTTAGCTTGACTATTGGTCCCAGTTATTTTACATTGTTGTTCCCCAGGCATCACTGAAGTGGAAAATGTATATGCCATGTCCAGTGTAAACAGTTTTTGCTACATGAATAATCAAGATGATGTATGTATTTTTTGAAGGCAGATACAGGTAGATAGTGAGTTATGAAAACAGAGCAGATATAATGAAATATGACAGATGGACAGTTATTGTGTACATTAAATGACACACAGGCTAAGCAGATTAAGAGGCACTTAAAAGATATTTACCAATAGGAGCTACTTCTATTAGATTTTACTCCTGGAATATAACAGATGACTAAATGTTTGCTACGCCATAATTGCTTAATATTGTATGACAGTAAAATGTGGTATGAGGCCATGATTATGATAAGTGGATTTTGATCTGTGTCATATATGTTAACATATTTTGTCAATATGTGTGAAAGGCCATTGATAAATATATACATTTTGTATATGAAAATGTAATACCCTAAAAAATAATTTTTTCGTTATTGTACTCCATAATGCAAGAATATTTCTTATGCGTGTCCTAGAGTGGCAATGGGTGTTCTCAGTAAAGCAAAGAACAGGATTTATGTACTAACATTGATGTTATTCCCTGACCCTGGGTGTCAATCAGCATGGAAGATGAACTCTTTGTACCCTGCAAAGAGGAGAATATCTATTTCCTTGTAAAGCCCATAGGATTTTAGACTCAGGCTGCACTTGGGTTTTCAAGTTCTCTGCAAGTCGAGTTGAGATTATGTACCTCCTGGGAAGGCAGTTCTGTCTATTATGCTGGTGGGACTTTGCTGGACAGTGCAGAGCTTAGTTTTGATTTGAGCAGTCGAGGTTCCATGAATCCATGGGGGCTACCTGTGCTGAAAGTGATGTGCTTGTAACTTCTACAAAGCTCCACCTGCTTCTGTCTTGTGTGCCAGTGCTATAATGTGTATTAGGCCTCGTACACACCAGCAGATCTGTCCACTGAAAACGGTCCGCCGGACCGTTTTCAGCGGACATGTACGCTGTGTCCGCTGCCGGATTTCTGTCTGATGGTTGTACACACCATCAGACAGAAATCCGCACGGACACGATACGCGGTGACGTGGCCGCGACAATGATGCAGCGATGTGCGCGGCCCTGGAAGGTCAATGCTTCCACGCATGCGTCGAATCACTTTGACGCATGCGAGGGCTTTCGGCCAATCGGACATGTCAGGTGAGTCTGTACAAACGACTGAACATGTCCGACGGACAGGCTTCCAGCGGACATGGGGCCAAATTCTCAAAAGAGATACGCAGACTTAACTCCATTTTTCTAAATTTACACGGCGCGTATATTTGCGCACAATCGTCAAAACGACTTAAGCAAAGATTTCCGTATTTTCAGCCGTATTTAAATTAGTTACACCTGCGCATTCCCGGGCGCAAATTACGCTAGGCTCGCCGCTGTTTTTGATAGGCAAAGATGCAAATGAGGGAGTTAGGGCGATTCTCAGAATTAAGTGTGTGTGCCGTATTTTCCGCCCTGTGCGCACCTGTTAGTTTTTCTGACTAAATTTCCACATTATAAAACCAGCCCTAATTTTACACATGCTGTGGAAGGATTTGCTGAAGGTAGTGACTAGAGGTTAGAGCTCTAGTTGTGAAGGTTTTTGTTTAAAAATGCCAGGACCAGCGATGATTTTGACGGCACTTGCTGCCTTACAGGCACAAAGGAGGAGGAGGAGGGCACAGAGGAGGAGCATGAGGGCACAGGCGCGTGTTTATCGGCCACGGCGTGATATTTGGCAAATGCCAGCTTATGAGGTGATTGGCAACTACCGATTTGATAGGGAGGCCATCCTGGAGATCACCCAACTCCTTCATGAGGATCTAATCGCCCCAACCCTACGTTCCCATGCCCTGACACCTCTTGAAAAAGTGATGGCAACCCTCCATTTTTTATCGAGTGGCTCATTCCAGCGAGCATCTGGAGGTGTGGCTGGGATGGTGCAGTCAACCATGAGCAAATGTCTACATCAGGTGGTCCCTGCCATACTGCGGCGCATGAGCAACCAGTTTGTCATGCCCACCCAGGAGGACCAGCGTGTGCAAGCAATGACAGACTTTTACAATATTGCTGGCTTTCCTAAGACCATCGGGGCGATTGACTGCACCCATGTGGCACTCCAGCCCCCCCATGATACTGAACACCTGTTCAGAAACAGGAAAGGCTGGCATTCGATCAATGTCCAGGTGATCGTAGATGCACATGGCCTCATCTGGCACGTTTGTGCCAAGTTTCCCGGCTCGTGCCATGATAGTTTCATACTAAGGCAGACCAAGATCTACAGAGACTTTGAGATGAACGTGTATGGAGACAGCTGGCTGATTGGTGAGTGACATTGGTGTCAGGTATGCCCCCCCCATGATGCAGACATCACAAGGGGCACATGCATGACTAATATCCTCCTGTCTTTTCCCTTACAGGTGACTCAGGATATGCCTTGGGACCCCACCTGATGACCCCCTTTAGGAACCCCCAAACACCCGGAGAACGAAAATTCAATGAGGTGCACATCCAGACCCGGGCTATAGTAGAGCGGACTTTTGGCCTGCTAAAGTCAAGATTCAGATGCCTTGACAAGACTGGGGGTACACTATTGTATTCCCCAGACTTTGTATGCCAAATTATTGGGGCATGTTGCATACTGCACAATTTTGCTTTAAGAAGGGGCATGCATGTGGAGATATGTCCTGACCTAACCCCCCACCCAGGCAATCCCCCCCCCCAAACCCCTCTACCCGGTCTGCTGAGGGCCAGGCAATCAGGAGACAACTGTCTGAAGGCATCTTTGCCCAGTAAATGGATCATAATTATATTTTTGTTTTTGCTTTGCCCAGAACAAATCACAGAGATTATGTGACCTTTAAATCTTTACTTTGCAAAATAAATGCACATTACTTATATGCCAATGAGAATGTTTTTTTTTATTTACAAAACGCACATTAATTATCTCACAATGAGAATGCATGAATGCACGTCACTGTGGTCCCTAGCACAGACACATCACATGCACATCGAATTGGATTAGATCCAAGTACCCCCCCCCCCCTGGGGAACTTGGGAGCAGTAACGCCCCGCCACGGCTCCAATTATGTCACTGTGCATTCATACACCATTCAGGAACCTAGGATGACTTCTCCCTGGTCCTGGGGATCCCTACTCCACCAAAACTGAGGGTGACACCCTTATGTTTTCAGGAATGCCACCCCCCCCACATTCACACATCATTCACACACATAAACCAAATCATAAGTACAGTGTAAAAAAAAAAAAAAAAAAAAAAGTACCCCTGCAAATTAGGGATGTTGCCGAGTGCTCCTTCTGGGCTGCCCACGGGCACGGGCACGGTCACGGGCACGGTCACGGGCACGGCCACGGGGACGGCCACGGCCGACTGGGGGATCTTCACGGGGGGGGGTCTGTGCAGGGGAGGGAGTATTTTCAGGGGGGGGACTGTGCAGGGGAGGGAGTATTTTCAGGGGGGGGGACTGTACAGGGGAGGAAGCAGCCTCCCCTGGTGTCTGTCCTCCTGCTGGCCTTCCCTTGACGCATGCGAGGGCTTTCGGCCAATCGGACATGTCAGGTGAGTCTGTACAAACGACTGAACATGTCCGACGGACAGGCTTCCAGCGGACATGGGGCCAAATTCTCAAAAGAGATACGCAGACTTAACTCCATTTTTCTAAATTTACACGGCGCGTATATTTGCGCACAATCGTCAAAACGACTTAAGCAAAGATTTCCGTATTTTCAGCCGTATTTAAATTAGTTACACCTGCGCATTCCCGGGCGCAAATTACGCTAGGCTCGCCGCTGTTTTTGATAGGCAAAGATGCAAATGAGGGAGTTAGGGCGATTCTCAGAATTAAGTGTGTGTGCCGTATTTTCCGCCCTGTGCGCACCTGTTAGTTTTTCTGACTAAATTTCCACATTATAAAACCAGCCCTAATTTTACACATGCTGTGGAAGGATTTGCTGAAGGTAGTGACTAGAGGTTAGAGCTCTAGTTGTGAAGGTTTTTGTTTAAAAATGCCAGGACCAGCGATGATTTTGACGGCACTTGCTGCCTTACAGGCACAAAGGAGGAGGAGGAGGGCACAGAGGAGGAGCATGAGGGCACAGGCGCGTGTTTATCGGCCACGGCGTGATATTTGGCAAATGCCAGCTTATGAGGTGATTGGCAACTACCGATTTGATAGGGAGGCCATCCTGGAGATCACCCAACTCCTTCATGAGGATCTAATCGCCCCAACCCTACGTTCCCATGCCCTGACACCTCTTGAAAAAGTGATGGCAACCCTCCATTTTTTATCGAGTGGCTCATTCCAGCGAGCATCTGGAGGTGTGGCTGGGATGGTGCAGTCAACCATGAGCAAATGTCTACATCAGGTGGTCCCTGCCATACTGCGGCGCATGAGCAACCAGTTTGTCATGCCCACCCAGGAGGACCAGCGTGTGCAAGCAATGACAGACTTTTACAATATTGCTGGCTTTCCTAAGACCATCGGGGCGATTGACTGCACCCATGTGGCACTCCAGCCCCCCCATGATACTGAACACCTGTTCAGAAACAGGAAAGGCTGGCATTCGATCAATGTCCAGGTGATCGTAGATGCACATGGCCTCATCTGGCACGTTTGTGCCAAGTTTCCCGGCTCGTGCCATGATAGTTTCATACTAAGGCAGACCAAGATCTACAGAGACTTTGAGATGAACGTGTATGGAGACAGCTGGCTGATTGGTGAGTGACATTGGTGTCAGGTATGCCCCCCCCATGATGCAGACATCACAAGGGGCACATGCATGACTAATATCCTCCTGTCTTTTCCATTACAGGTGACTCAGGATATGCCTTGGGACCCCACCTGATGACCCCCTTTAGGAACCCCCAAACACCCGGAGAACGAAAATTCAATGAGGTGCACATCCAGACCCGGGCTATAGTAGAGCGGACTTTTGGCCTGCTAAAGTCAAGATTCAGATGCCTTGACAAGACTGGGGGTACACTATTGTATTCCCCAGACTTTGTATGCCAAATTATTGGGGCATGTTGCATACTGCACAATTTTGCTTTAAGAAGGGGCATGCATGTGGAGATATGTCCTGACCTAACCCCCCACCCAGGCAATCCCCCCCCCCAAACCCCTCTACCCGGTCTGCTGAGGGCCAGGCAATCAGGAGACAACTGTCTGAAGGCATCTTTGCCCAGTAAATGGATCATAATTATATTTTTGTTTTTGCTTTGCCCAGAACAAATCACAGAGATTATGTGACCTTTAAATCTTTACTTTGCAAAATAAATGCACATTACTTATATGCCAATGAGAATGTTTTTTTTTATTTACAAAACGCACATTAATTATCTCACAATGAGAATGCATGAATGCACGTCACTGTGGTCCCTAGCACAGACACATCACATGCACATCGAATTGGATTAGATCCAAGTCCCCCCCCCCCCCCCTGGGGAACTTGGGAGCAGTAACGCCCCGCCACGGCTCCAATTATGTCACTGTGCATTCATACACCATTCAGGAACCTAGGATGACTTCTCCCTGGTCCTGGGGATCCCTACTCCACCAAAACTGAGGGTGACACCCTTATGTTTTCAGGAATGCCACCCCCCCCACATTCACACATCATTCACACACATAAACCAAATCATAAGTACAGTGTAAAAAAAAAAAAAAAAAAAAAAGTACCCCTGCAAATTAGGGATGTTGCCGAGTGCTCCTTCTGGGCTGCCCACGGGCACGGGCACGGTCACGGGCACGGTCACGGGCACGGCCACGGGGACGGCCACGGCCGACTGGGGGATCTTCACGGGGGGGGGTCTGTGCAGGGGAGGGAGTATTTTCAGGGGGGGGACTGTGCAGGGGAGGGAGTATTTTCAGGGGGGGGGACTGTACAGGGGAGGAAGCAGCCTCCCCTGGTGTCTGTCCTCCTGCTGGCCTTCCCTCCAAGGCAACGGCTATCCTTGTCAGACAGGAAGTAATGTCAGCCGTATTGGCCTGCACAGCCTGGGTATTGGCCTGCACAGCCTGGGTGAGGGCAGTCACCTCCTGGGCCACACCTGTTGTGGCGTTCCTCAGGTCCCACAAACAGGTGATGACCCCCACGGAGTTGGTGGCCACGTCACCCAGTGACTCCCTCATTGCACCCAGGCTGTGCTCCACCTTGCTCATTGTTTTTTGTATTGCAGACAGACTGCGGGTCTGCCGGACATTGTCCCTCAACAGACTGACCGGCAGACGCACCAACCCCCCCCCTGTTTTCAGGGGTCGGCATCCTACTTGCCCCTGAGGCTTGTGGCCTTGGAGGAGGAGTTGGAGTGAGCCATGGGTGCTGCTGCATGTTGGAGGAGGGTTGGAAGGGGCGACCCATGATGGTGGCCTGACTGCTGGGCGCCTGTGGGGTTCCCTCAGGGGATGATTCAAAGGTCATATCTTGGCCCATCATTATTTCCTGCCCAATCAGAATATTGTCATCTTCCTCCCCCTCATCCTCCTCCCACTCAACATCCAAATTAGGGGAGTTGTGGGCACTCCCCTCCCATGGCGAATCCTGCCCTTCTTGGGACTCTGCATGAGCATGTCTTGGGGGTGGTGCAGCAGCCTGCCCTGATGGGCCTGCAACCTCCTGACCTGATGGGCCAGCCACCTCCTGACCTGATGGGGCTGCCACCTCCTGGGCTGATGGGGCTGCCACCTCCTGGGCTGATGGGGCTGCCACCTCCTGGGCTGATGGGGCTGCCACCTCCTGGGCTGATGGGGCTGCAACCTCCTGGCCATCTGGGGAGGACACAAAACAATCACAGGTTGTTGGATCCATACACTTGGCACATCTTCCCTTCCCCCACCCACACATGCTAATCACCAGATAGAAATTCCAAAAAATTACCTGTCCTCATAAGAGGATCATTGTCAAAGCCAGGCAGGCCCACCACCTGCTGTGGGTGGAAACACTGGGCCACTGCCCATTCCTCCTCACTCATCCTGACTGGGCAGGGTCCCCCTCCTCCAGTGCCCCTGGTATGGGCATGCAGCGTTGCCAGCTTGTTCCGGGACACGCTCCTCAAGTCATTTTTTTTTTTTTTAACTCCAGCGATGGTCCTGGTCCCCCCCCCCGCCGCATTGATCAGATCGGTGATCTTTTGAAGGATCTCCTTCCTCCTGGCCGGGGTGGTGGTGTGGCTCTCAGGGCCATGGAGAAATCGCCCAAATTTAATGACGCCCTGAGCAAGTATATGCTTCTCTGCCAGGGTAAAATTAAGCTTCCTGCGCTTGGGAGCCATGACAGACAACACCCTGCAACAGGGAACTCACCCAAAAAACAAACAACAATACACACACACAACAAAGAAAATACAAACAAGCCAAAATAAAAAATATAAAGACAGCTACTATTAATTCGAAAACAAACAGGCAAAAAAGGAAAACAAAAAATATAAACAAAACCAAAAAATAAAAAAAATAAAAAACCAACAGGCAAACAATCAAAACAAAGAACAAATTATCAAAAACAAACACCAACTATACCCTCCAACTCCACAAACACTTTTCTCACAAACCAATCTTACCAACAAACACTGACAAACGTTCAAAGCAGAAGCAACTTGCTTTAGGAAGGGAACACAGGGAAATACTTTTGCAATTGAAGTCTGTTTGACTGGGGCTATTTAGACACAGGGCGATCTTCAAACTAAGTACGCTTGGCCTTTTACCTATCTCACTGATTGCGCTGACCAAAGTTCTGCACATGCGCAGTGAGGTCCAGATTCGTGCGCGCATGCGCAGTACGGCCGGCACTTCATTTGCATGGGGTCACGGCTCATTACAATGAAGCACGCCCACTTCATTCCCACTTGCCATAACCACGCCTTACGCATTGAAACTTAAGTTAAGGATGGCGCAGTTTTGTGCGCAAATGCACTGAGAATACGGTACTTACGACACCAACTTAGGGCGCCGTAACTTAAATGACATAAGTTAGATAATCCTAAATTTACACATGTTTTTGAGAATTTGGCCCATGTTTCTTAGCATGCTAAGAAACATTTGTCCGCTGGAAACTGTCCGATCCGCCGGACAATTGTCCGGTCGGCCGTACACACGACCGAACATGTCTGCTGAAACTGGTCCGTCGGACCAGTTTCAGTGGACATGTTCGGTCGTGTGTACGGGGCCTTAGAAACACACCCACTTTTTCAGACCCAATCTCTGCTATCCTACTACAGCATTTTGTACTCAAATTAGGAGTTTACAGTAACTATTAAAATCTTTTTTTCATAATCCGGCAGAGTTACAACATAGTTATACAAGCTGGAAGCAGTTGAAGCTCAACATTCAGAGTAGAAGGCCAAGATCAATATTACAGATGACTCCAGTAATTTTTGTGTTTTTTAATCCACATCAATACTGGGTACTTTCGCCCCCTTCCTTTTCTGACCAATTTTCAGCTTTCAGCGCTTTCATGTTTTCAATGAAATTTGTGCATCATGCTTGGCTGTACCCAAATAAAAAGTGTATCATTTTGTTTGCACAAATAGAGTTTTCTTTTGGTGGTATTTATTCACAACTCCGTTTTTAATTTTTTTGCCATATAAGTGGAAAAAGAGCGTGCATTTGGGAAAAAAAATGACTTTTTAATACAGCTTACCTGTAAAATCCATTTCTTGGGAATACAACACGGGATACAGAGCTTTAATTACTTAATGTGTTATGTAGTTACCACAGGTGATTGGACAAAGGCAAACCCAATTAGAATTTAGTTCCTCCCCTATATAACCCCTCCCAAATGGAGAGTACCTCAGTTTTGTAGCAATGCAATAAGTGTTCCACGTTAACTCCGATGATGTATTCCTAAGAAAAGGATTTTACAGGTAAGTTGTATTACAAAATACTATTTTCTTGATCATACATCACGGGACACAGAGCCTTAATTACTTAATGGGATGTCCCATAGCAATGCTAAAATTTGAGGGGAGGGAGACACAGATCAGAATAAGACCGCTATCGAGCCAGAGGATCTATACTGCTGCCCGCAGCACACTACGCCCGAAGGCAGCATCCTCGTAACCTCTCACATCTACCTGGTAGAATTTAGTAAATGTATGGACCGAAGACCAAGTGGCAGCCTTACAGATCTAAGCCATAGAGGCCTGGTGATGCACTGCCCATGAAGCACCAACTCCTCTAGTCGAGTGCGCTCTCACCTGAAAAGGAGGGATCTTCCTTTCTAAACTATAGGCCTGAATAATAACTTGTCGAATCCACCTTGCAATAGTGGATTTTGACGCTGCCTGGCCCTTCTTTGGGCCTTGTGGCAGAATGAATATTCCCTATCTGAGCCGTAGTTTGCAGATAAACCTTTACCGCTCTTACAACATCTAGAGAGTGTAAACTCTCTTCCTCCGCAGACTGTGGATCTGGAAAAAAAGACGGTAGGACTATATTTTGGTTTAGATGAAAACCTGAAACCACCTTAGGTAAGAAATTCTTGCACCACTGGGCCCCTTACATTACACAGCACCCCACAGCTCTGGGCCCCTTTACATTGAACAGTACCCTGCACCCCTTTACATTACACAGCCCCCCATAGCTCTATACACCTGTATGTTACACAGACACCCCCCTAACAGTTCTGGACCCCCTGCATTTTTTTTAAATGTAATCTACTGTGCCACCAGATATGAGATGTGGCACTGGCAGGTGGGCACAGGTTACCCTGTGAGGCAAAGACACCCTGGCAGACAAAAGACTACTATTTAGTATTGCAGTGAATTTTGTTTTTATATCTTATCAACTGTGCCAACACAATATAGATGAGATGTGGCACTGGCAGGCAGGTGGGCACAGTTTACCCTGTGAGGCAAAGACACCCTGGCAGACAAAAGACTACTATTTAGTATTGCAGTGAATTTTGTTTTTATATCTTATCAACTGTGCCAACACAATATAGATGAGATGTGGCACTGGCAGGCAGGTGGGCACAGTTTACCCTGTGAGGCAAAGACACCCTGGCAGACAAAAGACTACTATTTAGTATTGCAGTGAATTTTGTTTGTATATCTTATCAACTGTGCCAACACAATATAGATGAGATGTGGCACTGGCAGGCAGGTGGGCACAGTTTGCCCTGTGAGGCAAAGACACCCTGGCAGACAAAAGACTACTATTTAGTATTGCAGTGAATTTTGTTTGTATATCTTATCAACTGTGCCAACACAATATAGATGAGATGTGGCACTGGCAGGCAGGTGGGCACAGTTTACCCTGTGAGGCAAAGACACCCTGGTAGACAAAAGACTACTATTTAGTATTGCAGTGAATTTTGTTTTTATATCTTATCAACTGTGCCAACACAATATAGATGAGATGTGGCACTGGCAGGCAGGTGGGCACAGTTTACCCTGTGAGGCAAAGACACCCTGGCAGACAAAAGACTACTATTTAGTATTGCAGTGCATTTTGTTTTTATATCTTATCAACTGTGCCAACACAATATAGATGAGATGTGGCACTGGCAGGCAGGTGGGCACAGTTTACCCTGTGAGGCAAAGACACCCTGGCAGACAAAAGACTACTATTTAGTATTGCAGTGAATTTTGTTTTTATATCTTATCAACTGTGCCAACACAATATAGATGAGATGTGGCACTGGCAGGCAGGTGGGCACAGTTTACCCTGTGAGGCAAAGACACCCTGGCAGACAAAAGACTACTATTTAGTATTGCAGTGAATTTTGTTTTTATATCTTATCAACTGTGCCAACACAATATAGATGAGATGTGGCACTGGCAGACAGGTGGGCACAGTTTACCCTGTGAGGCAAAGACACCCTGGTAGACAAAAGACTACTATTTAGTATTGCAGTGAATTTTGTTTTTATATCTTATCAACTGTGCCAACACAATATAGATGAGATGTGGCACTGGCAGGCAGGTGGGCACAGTTTACCCTGTGAGGCAAAGACACCCTGGTAGACAAAAGACTAATATTTAGTATTGCAGTGAATTTTGTTTTTATATCTTATTAACTGTGCCAACACAATATAGATGAGATGTGGCACTGGCAGGCAGGTGGGCACAGTTTACACTGTGAGCCTGGGCCCCTTACATTGCACAGCACCCCACAGCTCTGGGCCCCTCTACATAGCACCCAGCACCACTGGACCCCTTTATATTACACAACAGCTTGCACCACTGGTCCCCTTTATATTACACAGCAGCTTGCACCACTGGGCCCCTTTATATTACACAGCAGCTTGCACCACTGGGCCCCTTACATTACACAGCACCCCACAGCTCTGGGCCCCTCTACATAGCACCCAGCACCACTGGACCCCTTTATATTACACAGCAGCTTGCACCACTGGGCCCCTTTATATTACACAGCAGCTTGCACCACTGGGCCCCTTACATTACACAGCACCCCACAGCTCTGGGCCCCTCTACATAGCACCCAGCACCACTGGACCCCTTTATATTACACAGCAGCTTGCACCACTGGTCCCCTTTATATTACACAGCAGCTTGCACCACTGGGCCCCTTACATTACACAGCACCCCACAGCTCTGGGCCCCTCTACATAGCACCCAGCACCACTGGACCCCTTTATATTACACAGCAGCTTGCACCACTGGGCCCCTTTATATTACACAGCATCTTGCACCACTGGACCCCTTTATATTACACAGCATCTTGCACCACTGGCCCCTTACATTACACAGCACCCCACAGCTCTGGGCCCCTCTACATAGCACCCAGCACCACTGGACCCCTTTATATTACACAGCACCCTGCACCTCTAATCTAACTAAACTATACAGTGTATAAATATATGTACAACTTCGGGGATGTATATATATCCTCTACACACTGTAACATTAACTGACTAAATAAAGAAAGTATTCAGTGCTGAACCATAAAGTGAAATACAAAATATACAATAAGAATGCTTGCCAGCACTTAGGATAAATTCAAATAAAACATCCCAAAGAAACATGTGATATAAAAAGTGCAGCGCAAAAAAATAATAATAATAATATGAAATAAGTAAATAAAGTCCATAGGTGAATAAGTGTGAGAGAAATCCAATAATTTCATATACGAGTGCGAATCCAGAAAAGTGACCAGAATAAAGATCCTCCACCAGAATAAAGGATGGTCTCTCACCTCCTTACTTCGACCTCCAGGAGGTCACAAAGCGTGGTATGCAATAACACAGGTCCTGGTATCAAGGGTCAGCAGGTATCAGATATCTCTGTATCAAAACAAAACGGCCCCAGGTATGGCAGCAATAGGACATATGGAACAAAGAGGAAAGGGATCTAGTGCTCTCTGTAGCAAAACCAGCATTTATTTAAGATAAAAACAATAATACACTCACATTGCATGACACTCACAGCCGAGTGCTAAGCTCCAAGCAGTTTAATCCAACAATGTGAAACAGCCAGGAACATCATGAGGCGGCGATCGCGGGTGACGTCACATGTAATTCCTCCCCCTCGTAACTGACTAGCCTGCCTAACTCCAAAAAATTACACTCTCTCTCTGTCTCTTTCTGTAAACCACGCAGCACAGATTACAGAGAAAAAAAAAAGCAGACTGATTGATTAGCCCTACCAAGGGCTGTTTGGAGTGCTGTTCTAACAGCAGAGATCAGATAAGTCTTTCAGGACTGGAGTACACTGGCCTAACTATCGCTTTCCCTATAAAATCAGCAGCAGCATCACTGTCCCTCCTCTCACTAAGAATACAAGTTCAGAATGAATCTAAAATGGATGCTGCCCTAGAGGTTGGAGGGTCAGGGAGGCAGGGTATGCTGCTGATTGGCTGGAATGTGTCTGCTGACTGTGAGGTAGAGGGTCAAAGTTTGCTCAATGTTAATTAATAGGAGGCGGGTCGAACATCGTATATGTTCGCCGGCGACGGCGAACGCGAACAAGCGAAAATCGCCGCTAACTATTCGCCGGCGAACCGTTCTGTACATCTCTATACAAAATATGTATACTTTGGACTGTTGTGCACTTTGGTGGTTTCTCGAGGAAATGCACAAATCACTATATTGAAGATTTGTTTGCGAACATCAAATGAACTATTAATCACTGTTGTAAAAATAAATATTTATTTATTAATTATTATCTATAGAGCACTTTTATTTTGTAGAGCAGCAATGCATATTGCAAATAAATATACAGTAATTAGGATATCTCCAGCTATCATTTACAGCAGTTGATAATTAATTGCAGTAGGATAATGTGGATACTGGTACAATTTTGTAGACCATACACTCTTGGCTTGTTGAATAAGCACAGGACTGTTTGACAAATGATAAACTGAATGGCTGGATAGCTAGATATGATGTAATAGCATTCTGTTTGACAAATGTCTACCGGTGAACAAAAAATTGTCATTGGTCACTGACAGAAAAATCTTTCACAAACTTTTATTTGCACAGCCATCGCTTACCTAGAGTTGTAGTGTAAACAATGCTGTGAAAGAGTAAAGTACCAGCCATTTTCATCATGGTAATAAAATAATAATAAAAAAGTTTTGTTAAACATAGACGTCACATGAATCCAGGCTGAATGCGTCTAATTATTGTGGGGAAAAACATCCTAAAGTATATGATCTGATTTGTAATCGCTAATGCTTCTAATGTCGAAGAGTACTTCCATATTCTTGGTGAATGCTAATGATTTCTTTATATAAATGAGAATTTATGCATTCTCATTCTTATCACTGTGACGTACAGTTTAGATCAGATTCAGTGTTTTCTACAGCATTTGAAATATGAGTCTATCTATGGGTCAAGGTTGATAGCAAATCATATTGCAGGCTAAAATATTATTTTAAAATTGGCACTTACAGATCTGGGTGCGGCTTATTATTTAATATCAATGCACATAAGTACAGCTCGTGAAAAGAGTAATGGATGGCAGGCAAAGGGTTAATGGATGCCTACAGCTAGTGACAGTTATAAACAAACATCAATTAGTTGACATATTAATCACTCTGAAAACAAAAAGG